>NC_057814.1:541838997-542164380 GCF_018294505.1 Triticum aestivum
CCCCGCCTCCCGGAGCAGCCCACACCACCCCTTCGCCCCCACCCCACCCGCCGACGCCCCGCCACGCGCCGCCCGGCCCCGCCCACGTCGCCGGCCCACCCGCCCCACTGCGTCCTCCTGCGACCACGCGTGACCCTCCCCTGCGGCTAGGGTTTTGGCCACCACATCGCCGGCCTGGCTCCGGTGTTGCTCCGGTCGCCGTGAGGATCCTCCGGTGTTGCTCCATGTGCCATGGCGCGGTGGTGCTCCTGGGTGGCGCCTCCGTGCTGCGGTGCCCCTGGTTGGCGCCTTCGTGCCCGTGCTCTGACTGGTGCCGCCGTTGTGGTGCTCTCTGGCAAGCTCCGGCTCGTTGTGGTGGTGTTGGTTGTGATGCTGATCACACCATAGTGATGGTGTGGCTGCATCCTACTTCGGCTACAACTCCTTTTGGTGAGCTTCTCCTTGCTCCCCTCCTGATCTCTCTAATGCATAGCTCTAGCTCTTGATCTTGTTGGATGTGAGGCTCTATTAGCTGTGGTTAGCTGCTGTAGATGAGCATCAACTTGTATTGGAGCTCTCTGTGATGGATTCTTGCTATGTCAGGGTTTTGGTCAGTGACCATCTATGTGTATTTGTGAAGTATATATACTCCTGTACTGCTGTTCTGTTTAGTTGATCCTGGAGTTGTTACTTTGGTCAGTTACTTTACTCATGAACGGATACTCACTTGTTCTTAGTTATTTTACTTCTAATACTGATATGAACAGATACCACTTGGTTTGGCTATTCCTATTTGTCTCTTTCTAATAGCCTATGAACAGATGCTATACTTGGTTTTGGCTGTTACTTTCCTAGTTTTCTACTGATAAGACAGATACTACATCTGATTTGGGCAGTGATGCTGGTCTGAGCCCCCCTCTCTTAGGCTTAATTTACATGTGACTATCCCTGTGCTGTGATGAACTAGCCCTGGCACTTCCAGGCTGTCTGAGCACATAATCCCTCAAGTATACCTTGAGGTCTTCTGTAGCTCTCCTTAATAGTTATCTCTTCTAAGCTGCTGTTGGTTGGATGTGTTGGGACTTGGTCTGGTTGGCTGGTTGTGATGTATATCTCCTCCTGTAGCTTTGTTTTTGGCGTTGCACAGTGACATGTACCTATTGTCACTAGACAAAACTGATTGTGGTGATGAAGTCTAATCTTTGGCTTTAATCACTAGTTTTTAGTTGGCTTAATTCCTGGAGCTAGTATTGATAGTGGTCTTTGTGTTGGCATTTAACTTACTGCTAATTGTGGTGGCTTCTTAATTGGGTCCTTGGCTGGTTCTGTCCTTTGGCTCTTTGGTATTGGTTTACTCTATTTGGCTTTATAATTAATATCACTTTGAAAATCAGGATCTTAACTAAGATTATCTTGATCTCAAGTACTGGCTCCTACAGCATTGCATTTCACCAAGTGAAATGCTACATTTCTACTCCTAACCCATTCTCTCTTTCTTAGTGTTTTTGTTATGCAGGTTGGAAGAAAAGAAGAAGATCCGGAGAAGATCTTAGTAATAAGATAGTTTTTTAGGAAAATAGATATTTAGTTTTAGATCATTCCTTGTAATATTTGTTGGATATGTGTTCATGGATATGTGTTGGATATATATGTGTTCATGACTATATATTGGTAACATGTGTTGGATATGTGTTGGATATATATGTGTTCATGAGTATTGGTAATATGTGTTGGATATGCTATATTGGTCATATATATATGTGTGTTTGATTTTCTGTGAAAATGAATTGATATAAGAAGAAACAGAATTAATGCCTATTTGGTCTCTTTGCCATCTGCCAACAGATGGCAAAGAGCCTGCAGCCTTTGCCGTCAGCTGGCGGACGGCAAAGGCTGCCGTTAGCCACCTAACAGACACTAAAACTACTCATTTTGCCGCCCGCTTCTTTGCCGTCCGCGGCAGACGGAAAAGGCGCCTTTGCCGTCAGCCGCCGAAAGCAGACGGCAAAGTAGGTCTTTGCCGTAGCCTACTTTGCCGGAGCCTTTTGCCGTCCGCGGCTGACTGCAAAAGGCCTTTGCCGTCCGCCGTTCATGCCTTTGCCGTCCGCCGTGGCAGACGGCAAAGTAGCTGATTCCTCTAGTGTATGTTGATGATATCATTTTCACAAGTTCATCAGATGAGGCTATTACAGGACTACTAAAGGATTTGAACTCTGAGTTTTCTCTTAAAGATCTAGGAGACTTGCATTATTTTCTTGGTATTGAAGGAAAGAGAGATGGAGATCATCTTCACCTATCCTAAGAGAAGTATGCAATTGATCTTGTAGCTAGAGCAGGGTTGTAAGCCAGCTTCAACACCATTGTCTAGCTCAGAAAAATTGTCCTTGTCAGAAGGAGAACTCTTGAATCAAGAGGATAGCACCAGGTTCAAAAGTATGGTTGGTGCATTGCAATACTTAACTCTGACTAGGCCTGGTATTTCCTTTGTTGTCAACAAAGTATGTCAGTTTCTTCATGCACCCACTACAGTACATTTGACAGTTGCAAAGCGCATACTTAGATATGTTATAAAAATAACTTGACCATTGGACTAACATTTAGCGAGTCGCCATCAACTCTTGTCAGTGCATTCTCTGATTTTGATTGGGTAGGTTGTCTAGATGACAGACGCTCAACAGGTGGTTTTGCAGTGTTTTTGGTCCAAATCTGATGTCTTGGTGTGCCAAGAAACAATCTACTGTGTCTAGGTCTAGTACAGAGGCAGGGTACAAGGCACTAGCAAATGCTACTCCAAAAATTATTTGGGTTCAATCTTTGCTGAAAGAGCTTGGGATACGGTGTAAACAAGCCCCATGCTTAGGGTGTGACAATCTTGGTGCCACCTACCCTTCTGCTAACTTAGTTTTCCATGCAAGGACCAAACATATCGAAATAGATTTTCATTTTGTCAGAGAAAGAGTTGCTGCCAAGAAACTGGACATTCGGTTTATTCATTCTCATGATCAAGCTGCTGATGGTTTTACCAAGGCCTTACCTACAAGAAGCTTTGAAGAATTTAAACGTAATCTCAACTTGTCCAAGTTGTGATTATGGGAGGGTGTTAAACAACATGTTGCATATGGCCTAAGGCCGCACCGGCCTAGATCACAGTCGGGCTAGTTA
Source organism: Triticum aestivum (assembly GCF_018294505.1). Taxonomy (NCBI): domain Eukaryota; kingdom Viridiplantae; phylum Streptophyta; class Magnoliopsida; order Poales; family Poaceae; genus Triticum; species Triticum aestivum. The sequence continues at coordinate 541,842,139 of NC_057814.1, forward strand.
GGTAGAGGTTGATAGGCTATATTGTTGTAACTACTTTACCTCTATCTTATCTCTCTCTTTCTTGGTCATCAAGTTGTAATCTTAACCGCATTGTATGCTTATCAGGGAGATGCCCCTGCCTATATTAACACGTAACCGTCGCCTCAAGAGAGGTACGACATTCTCCGTTAGTTTACAGAGAGTGTTAATTATGACACCATAGATGGAAAACAAAACAAGATTACAGTACAACTATGTAGAAGTAATAATAATAACATGAGTGATAGATCTACCTTCAGGTCTGCACAATGCTTCAATCATTTTCTCACAATAGCTTCCGTCGGAGGATGCAGGATTGGTACTTCATCAGCTCGAATCTGAGAAAGAACACCAGGCCTTTTCGCAAGACGGAATTCACGATATACATATACAAGAATTCTATTCAAAAGGTAATTCTGTAGATTTTTCGTTCCCCGTAAAAATACTTCCATGCGTGGTTCCTGCCAGGAGAGCACAAATCTATGCGGCCAAGTGAAAGCCCCCCTTTCAGCGAGCGAAGTAAAAGATAATCAGTCGATGCCACCTTATGAGGAAATGCAGGTGCTACGTATATGTTTTTCTGAAGGCATGATTTATCAGCACAATAGCAAGCACTGTGCCCAGTCCATCATTGTTGCTTTGCAGGGATGCTGTCTGATCAGTGGGTGAAGTTTTCTTGTAGTACGTACAGAGCCGAGCACCATTCCTGCATTTGCAAGTAGTAAAGGTCTCTCCTTGCAGTATTTGGGTTATTACAAGTATTGTTTTGTTCATTAATGTACGTGGCTTGATGATAGAGGATATGCATGCATGTGTTGGCAAATACACTAGTGAATCAATCACACGACGTGTAAGAGAGGAAGAGAAGCAAAGCTTGGGTTGACTCATCTTCTAGGTCTAAATAGGGGCACCCCACTAGGTGATTTTCCTGCCTTCTCATAAAGCCACGTCACCCATTTTGTTTTAGCCGTTGATACAGCATAGATCGGTAGCCTAGAGTCGTCCGACCAAGTGTTGGCCAAATTTACTAAGAGATGCCACCGCTAAGTGACCATACCGTTTCATTCTTTTACCGTTCGCTGCTGGCCTCCAGCTCAATTTTCTGGGCTGGGCGTAGGCACTGCCGATTTGGACACTAAAAAGCCCATTCGAAGCCCATAGGTCAAGATGCTACGAACCACATCCTTCCGTCAAATTGGTCAGAAGAAAAGAACCCTTTCATCAAGCCGCCGCCGCAACATCCCTTCCTCTGCCGCCACTACCTGCCATTCCCGAACCAGCCGATGCGGTCTCTCATGCTCTCCCCGCAGCCGCCACGAGCATGGCTCCAGCCAGCCGCCCGTGTTAACCCTGTCACCCTAACCTCTGGCGGTCCCTCGGCGACCAACCTCTCCAGAGATGCGGGATCCTGCCGCCGCCACCATGGATTCCACTGCCATGTTGACGCTCTACCAGCGCTGCCGGCTGTCACGCCTGCAAATCAGCCTGCAGTGGACTAACCAGTGCAAGTGCAGCTAACCACTTGCAACGTCCAGGTCACCGTGGGGCCCAGCGGCCAAGTGTATGCGTGTGTGTTAAGCCAAGTGTTGGCGTGCGTGTGAAGCCAACTATGGCCTACTTGTAACCGAACGACTGGACGGAGATGGCATGGAAAAAGGAATGAACTATTTTCCCCTCATCTCGTCTCTCGCTCTCACCTAACCCTCTGTTCTTCCTCATCCCGATCCCCCTTCTCCTCTCTCCCCAAATCCTCAAGATCGGGGCGTGACAATCTGGTAATCAGAGCCCAAATTTTTTTCTCACCACCGCCGTTGGCTCACGATCGATCGGTAACATCCACCGGGTCAGGTGCGCGCCGCTCCGGCGAGCTCGCACAAAATCCTGCCCGGGGTTCGATCTGATCTAGCGAAACCACGGCACCACCATCCAAGCCCTCGGTGCAGACCCGCTGCATGCTCGACGCCATGTCGGAGACCACGGACAAGCTGCAGAGCTTTCTCGAGTCCGTCATCCGCCTCGACGCCAATCAGAAGATCGCCGACGAGCGCCACCAGGCGCAGATCGCCTACAACGACCAGGTCTCCGCTGAGATCAAGCTCCTCTCCAAGCAGATCGACCTCACGCAAGCCGACGTGGACGAGGCCCGCAAGGCTGCGCCGACCGTCGATCCCGCGGCGACCGTCTCCAGAGGCGCATCTCCATCGGGCGTCACGGCCACCGCAGACTCCGCCGCGCACCCTCCACCACCTCCGCCGCCACCACCTCCGAATCGTCCTCCGCCGCTGCCCCTCTACACGGATGGCGTGGCCCAGCTTCCGTTCGCCCGCCTCGTCAACCACGGCCCACCGCTGCTCACCGCGCGGTCACTGTCGTCCTCGGAGCTCGACCGCCACGGCGACCACTACATCAAGCCGCCCAAACATGATTTTCCGCGGTTCGACGGCGACGCCCCGCGCATCTGGCTGGACCGCTGCAGGATAACCCACAGGTATAGGGGATCAATTGTAGCCTCTTTCGATAAGTAAGAGTGTCGAACCCAACGAGGAGCTAAAGGTACAACAAATATTCCCTCAAGTTCTATCGACCACCGATACAACTCTACGCGCGCTTGACGTTCGCTTTACCTAGAACAAGTATGAAACTAGAATTACTTTGTAGGTGTTGTTGGATAGGTTTGCAAGATAATAAAGAGAACGTAAATAAAAACTAGGGGTTGTTTAGATAAAGACACAATAAAGTAAATATAGCGAGTGTGGAAAAGTGGTGGTAGGAGTTGCGAAATTGTCCTTAAGCAATTGACTACTTTACTAGACCGGTAGCAAGTTTTATGTGGGAGAGGCCACTGCTAGCATGTCATCCCCGACTTGGAATTCTATGCACTTATGATTGGAACTATTAGCAAGCATCCGCAACTACTAACGTTCGTTAAGGTAAAACCCAACCATAGTATTAAGTTATATTGGTCCCCCTTCAATCACGTATGCATCAATTTCTATGCTAGGTAGAAGCTTCTGTCACTCTTGCCCTCCAATACATAGTCCTATCAACATACAACTAACCCTATGGTGTGATCCACGCGCGCGCTCATATGATGGGCACCAGAGGACAGCAACATAACCACAAGCAAATTAAATCAATCATAGAAATTCATCAACCACTGATAGGACAACGAAAATCTACTCAGACATCATAGGATGGTAACACATCATTGGATAATAATATGAAGCATAAAGCACCATGTTCAAGTAGAGGGTACATCGGGTTGCGGGAGAGTGGACCGCTGTAGATAGAGGGGGGAAGGTGATGGAGATGTTGGTGAAGATGGCGGAGGTGTTGGTGTAGATCACGGTGATGATGATGGCCCCCGGCGGCGTTCCGGCGCCACCGGAAGCGAGGGGGAGAGAGCCCCCTCCTTCTTCTTCTTCCTTAACCTTCTCCCTAGATGGGAGAAGGGTTTCCCCTCTGGTCCATGGTCTCCATGGCATGGGAGGGGCAAGAGCCCCTCCGAGATTGGATCTGTCTATCTGTCTCTCTCTGTTTCTGCGTTCTCTATTCTGCCCTTTCGCCGTTTCTTATATATCCGGAGATCCGTAACACCGATTGGATTGAAACCTTCGCCAAGATTTTTTTTCCGAAAATTAGCTTTCTTGCGGCCAAAGAAGAGCAGCAACCGCCTTACGGGGGGCCCACGAGGGTTAGGGGTGCGCCCCCTGCCTCGTGGCCACCTCGGGCACCGTCTCGCGTTGATTCTTCCTCCCATATTTCCCAAATATTCCAAAAATATTCTCCGTCCATTTTTATTCCGTTTGGATTCTGTTTGATATGGGGTTTCTACGAAACATAAAACATGCAACAAACAGGAACTGGCACTGGGCACTCGATCAATATGTTAGTCCCAAAAATAGTATAAAAAGTTGCCAAAAGTATATGAAAGTGGTATAATATTGGCATGGAACAATCAAAAATTATAGATACGACGGAGAGTATCAGCATCCCCAAGCTTAATTCCTGCTCGTCCTCGAGTAGGTAAATGATAAAAAAGATAATTTTTGATGCGGAATGCTACCTAGCATAATCTTCTTGAGGAACTGGGACAGTGGGAGAGGCTCCCACTGTCATGTATATTATATATTAAACACAATTACAAGGATTTAGTTACATCATGTACAAATTTTACCCCAGCTACCTTTGTAGTGGGAGTAGAATCTGACTAAAGGGTACAATTAATCAGAGGGTAGGGAATCTAGAAGTAAGAAGATAAACTCTTTCTTATTGTCTTTAAACCTATATTGAAGGAGACTAAAATCCTCCTTGAATCTGGCCAGCCAAGAGTGGTAGGAGGGGTTTATATCTCTGAAAAGTTTGTTGTTCCTCTCTTTCCAAATGCTCCAGGATGCTTGAAGGATGACCTCCATGAACAAAGGCCTGCCCCAATAGATTTTAGCTTGTTCTAGCCAGGACAGCCGAGTGGCCTGATCTCCAGGGTCTAATCCAAAGGTGGCCCAGCAATTTCGGCTAAATGGGCATGTGAGGATCATGTGATCAATGTCTTCTTCTTTTTGACCACAAAGCAGGCAGTTGAGGTTAGTACCAATGTTAAAGTGCCTTCTCTTCAACATGTTTCTTGTGTTCAATCTATCAGACAACATGAGCCATCCAAAGACCTTGAGTTTAGCATTTGCCTTTGATTTCCATAGCCAGTGATAAGTCTTATGGGCCTTCATATCCCTAAAGTAGAATTTGTAGTATTTGCTGGCTGAAAATTCTCTTCCTCTCCAAGGGTAAGTCCAGATATCTTTTGCATTCTGGCTGTTGTCCAGTGTAGTGTGTGTCACCAAGTTTTGCATATCTTGCAGTTCCTCCAGGGCTTGTGTAGAAAGTGGTAGAATGAATGCTTCATCCAGCGAGTTTATGGTCACGAAATCTTTGACTAAGCAGTCTTTATTTCTCACATAAGAAAATGCTCTATGGTGTGTGTCAGATAGAACTTTTTCCAACCACAGGTCTTTCCACATTAGTACGTTGTCACCACATCTCATGTCCACCTTTGAAATTACTCTAAAAATGGGAGTTAGCTTGAGGATGTCCCTCCACCAGAATGATCCACATGGGTCAGAGGCATGTGGAATTTTATTGGTATAGTAGGTAGTCCAAATCAAGTCCACCCAAGGAAGGTCATGCCGGTTGTAAAACATGTGTAAATATTTTAGTAGGAGAGCATCACTTTGTACCTTAAGATTTATGATTCCAAGCCCCCCACTCTTCTTTGGTCTGCAAACTCTATCCCATGCAGCTAAAGAGTTGCATTTTTCACCTTGTCATGTATTCTTTGTCCAGAGGCATCTCCTTCTTAGTTTATCCAACAAATCAAGGATTTTAGGTGGGAATCTCATAGTGTAGAGTGCAAAAATTGTAAGTGAGGTGATGACCATGTTTAGTAAGGAAAGTTTGGAGCCATAAGACATCAAGGATAATGTAGATCTGAGCCTTCTTTCCATATTACAGACAATAGGAATTAGATCCTGGACCGATGGTTTGGATGTCCCAAGAGGTTGTCCAAGGTATGTGAATGGCATCTTTCCGATTGTACAGCCAAAGATTTGAGCTATATCTTTACTTAATACCTCATCACAATTTATTGGTATCAATGTTGATTTATGGAAGTTGATCGTGAGTCCAATTGAGGTGGCATAGTCAGTGAGAATATTCTTCATTGTTTGTGCTTGGTCAGGGCATGCAGGCATAATGATAATAGTGTCGTCAGCGTATTGAATAACAGGGTAATCAATTTGGGTTTGTCGAGGGAAAGGTAATTGTAGCAATCCATGTCTGAAAGCATCATTAATGGCCGCTTGTGAGAGATCAGCAACAAGAACAAAAATGAGAGGAGAGAGTGGATCACCCTGTCGAACACCACTTTTGCAGATGAATTGTCTGCCCGGTACACCATTCAGGAGAACAGAAGATTTACCAGTAGAAAATAGAGATTTGATCCATAAAAGCCATTTATCATTGAATCCCATGTGTTTAATTATTTCTAACATTGCATCATGTTCAATGGTGTCAAATGCTTTGGCAAAGTCTAATTTAAGGAGTACAATCTTATTCTTGGAATTCTGGCATTGGTGTATATATTCAAAGGCCCAAGCGAGGCAATCTTGGATTGCTCTGACCTTAATGAAACCATATTGATTCCTGTGTATAATCTTCAGAATAATCTTTTGCAGACGATTGGCAAGTAGTTTTGTAATCACTTTGAGACAACAGTTAAGTAGTGTAATAGGTCTGAAATCATTTACTGTAGCCGGGGAGGAAATTTTAGGAATCAAGGTAATATATCCTTCATTGATGCTTTCCAGGTTTAAGGTACCAGCATGGAATTGATCACATAGTTTGTAGAAGTCCTCCTTAATAATGTGCCAGCAGGTCTTAAGAAATATTCCTGTGAAACCATCAGGGCCTGGAGCTCGGTCTGCAGGCATTTCTTTAATGACATTATCAATTTCCTCCCTGGAGAATGGAATTGTTAATTGGTCTAGGTCATTCCTATTTTTCATTATATTTGCTAGGTTGAATTTCATTTGAAAAGCTCCTGAGGTTCCCAATCTCTGTTTGAAACTTTGGTAAATTAAAGCTTCTTTTCCAATGTGGTCTTCTACTGTGGTGCCATTATCCAACTGAAGAGAGGGAATATTATTCCTTCGGTACCTCTCTGATGCCAGTGCCTTGAAAAATTTTGGGTCCTCATCACCAAACTTAGCCCATCTTATGGTGCATCTTTTCCTCCAGTATTGTTTTTGGGAATCTAACAGTCGGAGTAAATGATTTTTGAGAATTCTTCTGAAGTTCCTCTCTAGTCTTGCAAGAAGTCGTTTATTTTCCAATGAGTCCAGGTTAGCAAGTGTGGTATTAGAGTTAGCTATGGCAGTAGCAAGCTTGGAAATGTGCTTACTCCATCTTTTGAGCTCATATCTAAGTGTTTTGAATTTCCTGGAGACAATTGTGGCATAGTTATCTGAGGGTACTCTTTTGTTCCAAGAAGAGGCGACCAAATCCATAAAACCAGGGTGTTGAATCCAATAAGACTCAAACCTAAAAAGATTACTTCTAGGGATGTCTGTTTCTATAGATATCACACAAGGCATGTGGTCTGAGACTGGTTTAGAGAGTGGTTTTACAATGGTGTTGGGGTATGATGTGGTCCAATTGGTTGAAGTGAAGAACCAGTCTAACTGTTCAAGTAGGGGATCATCCTGCATGTTACTCCAAGTAAAAGATCTTCCTTTTAGAGGAAGTTCAATCAGGCCCTGTGTACGGATGAAATCATTGAAAGTGATCATATCATGAATGTTTCCACCAGGTTTATTTCGATTGGTGGGGCTGCGGATGTAGTTGAAATCTCCCACTAGAAGCCAGTCTTCATTGTTAGGTATATTGAGATTGAGTAACCAGTTTGTGTAGTCAATTCTGGATTCACCTTGACAAGGACCATATATATTAACCAGGGTCCACATTTGGGCAGATTGGGTGGATTTAAAGTGAATTACTAGGGCAAATTCTTCCTCAATCAGCACTGTGCCAGTAAAGATAGCACTATTCCATATAGTTACAATACCACCTGAAGCATCCCTTGAAGGGATGAAAGCAAATTTGTCAAAGCGTTTGGGGCAACAGGATTTAATATAGGAATTATCAAAAGCAGACTTCTTCGTTTCCTGTAAGCAAACAACTGAACAGCCACTAGTAGCAATAGCATTCGATAAAGCCAAAAGTTTAGGGTCTGAGTTCATGCCCCGGATATTCCAACACAAAACATTCCAGTTCGAAAGCAAGGCCATAAAAGCAAGAAATAAAGCTTAAATTAAGATGAAGAAGAAGAAGGACCAGCCCCCTTGTCTGCCATGAGCACTTCTTCAGTTACTTCCTCCAGAGGGACAGCACATTTCTGCACAGCAATGTTTTGGATTTGATCAATTGTCATGGGAGTGGTATTTCACCCTCTTCAATCTGATCTTCAGTAATCTCAGTGATGACCACAGCAGACACAACATTTGGGATGACTCTGGGCTTCACCTTGGAAGTTTTGGTCCTGCTATCAGTTAGGGCAGGCACCTTGAAACCGTCATACTTATTGGAGCGAGAACTTCTACGCACACTGGCAACAGAAACTGGAGATTTATTCTTACTACGTTTGCCTTGGGGCCCCATCCTGGAAGAGCCAGCCTGAACTTCAGTTATGGCCCCAGACACAGTATCCTGAGCTTCAGAAGCTTCAGAGAAATCCACAGCCTGATTGTCTGCAAGGAGCACCACTGTCTGATTTTCATTAGGAAGCGCCTGCACATCATCACTGTCAAGGGACCAGAACTGGACAGTCGAAGTAACTGTTCCATCAGCTTCTCCCTGAGAAATGCAAGAAGTAATCTGAACTGAACCTTCATAGTCAGAGAGGGACAGTTGAATATCCAGTATAGTTGGCCTGATGCCATATCTATGGGCCCAAGGGCCAATAGTGGCCAGAGTTGGCATGATGGATCTTGAAAGAAAATTAGTGATGGACACATATGACAGAAGTACAGCAATTAACATTCCATTCATGAACTCATTGTCAGCAGAGAAACTGATGTTCATACCAGCATTAGTGACAGAGTTGCTGAACTGAATCTGTGAGTTCTGGACCTCCTCTCTGGGAATCATCAGCTCATTGTGCTGCACTGGTGGAGTCACAGTATTATTAGCAAAGTTAAGAGAGCCATTCCTTTGCAGGGCCTGCAGAATACTGGCTGGTACAAGCACCAGAGCATCAGAATCAGAATTTGAAGTGGAGCTGTTGTGTGAAATGGAATCATTCCAAGCTGCATAAGGGCGGTCTTGCAGATTGTTGCTTGGCAGAATTCCATCATGAACTTGCAGTCCCTCATTGGCCAACCACTCTTGGAAATTATAAAGGGCAGGTGGTGCAGGTGGAGGGGAAGCTGGCCATTCACCCCATTGGGGATGTATCTCAATGTCAGCCTGGCCTGCAGCATTTTCACCCACATCTTCTGCAACATTGTTGCCAGCACCTTGTTGCGCCATCCAATTATTGAGTTGCATCTGGTAAAGTTGTTCAGCATTAAGGCCTTCCCCATAGAGAGGGTGAGGGATGCCATCTGCAGGTGGTGGGTCTTCTCCAGCAGGAGGAACTTCAGGCAAATGGGCGTTCCAATCAGAACTTCGCAACATTGTGATGCAGACTGTCCAGCAACGGCGATTTCCACCCGGCTGGCGAATCATCAAGCTCTTTGGAACCAGCCTAAGGTGTATTACTTTGACACGGATTAGAACTAGTTTTCTATCTTCACTTGGATTGTGCCAATGTGTCAGACTGCCAAAACCATCAACAGATCTATGGAGGTAATGATATGTTTGGTAATCTTGCAGAAAACCAATGTAAAGAATCCAAACATCCGGCCCAAAAGTAGTGAGCCTCATATTGAGTGCCTCATCATGCGGAACAAAAGAAACTACAGTGTTTATATCCCCTTCTTCCTCAGCATCAATCTCAAAGGTAGTACCCACCACATTGTCCCGCATCAGCGGGCTGGCAAATCCATATATAGCAATACCTAGTTGGTGATCATCTATTTCAGTCGGAGCAAAGTTGGATTCATGCAGCAGACCAGTGATTACCTGTCTCAGAGCAGCCTTGTGGTGGAACGGGACATGGTGGTTTGTCGGGACCCCGATTCTAAGTCACACCGATCTAGCATGTAACACCTCATATCACTTTCCGGCCTCACGCACGGTATTCCCACGGGTGTCGCCTTACCATGGCCCGGGACCGTTTGCGCCTTTTGGCTCACATATATATGACAATGTCGCTAGCATCCATATGACAGAGAACCCGGGCCGACATGGCTAGTCGTGAACCCAAAGCGGCACTAATGTATGGGGACATGCATACATGAATCAACATCGAGCGTGTCGGTCAGCAGCGTGTGAATCCGGGCTGTAGCACTGGGCTAACAGGACTCCGGGAACCCGGGCTGTAGCAGGCTAGGCAGGACTCCGGATGTCACCGAGTGACATTTCCCCAAAGGGACAGACATAGGAACGAAATGAAACACATGCCGCCCAGTCAAGTGTCCAGAGCAGTAGTGCTGGGCTAGCAGGACTCCGGTGAACCGGGCTGTAGCGGACTACTATGGCTCAAGGAGGCACTAGACTACATTTCCCCATAAGAGAGGCTGCCAAGGATAAACAACTACATTGTCGGATCCCACACATAGCAATACACGTTACACGTACGCATAACATGCAAGTATGTGCTGTACAACATCGCATCACAACATAACGCAAACTCATATAGATAAAAGGCCCAGAAGAGCCACATAGCATTAAGTACAAACAGGGGTCACATGACCCATCATTCAGAGCATACAAGCAACGGAAGCATTACATGTCTGGGTACAGACAACTACAAAGGAAAAAGGCTGAGAAGCCTGACTATCTACAAGACCCTCCCAAGGGTGCAAGATCGTAGCTGAGGTACAAGCTACCCGTCGAAGTCCAAGCGGAACTACTAATAAGACTGAAGTCTCCGCTGCAAAAACATAAATAAAGCAACATGAGTACAAAGGTACTCAGCAAGACTTACATCAGATCCTATCATACATGCATTTGTATCAAGAAGGTCGTGTGGGTTTTAGTTGCAGCAAGTCAGCTTTGACTCAGTGGCTATCCTATTCTACGACTACGAGAAACTTCTTTGAGGTAAGAAGGCGCACACGAGTCCACTAATCACCACCTCAATACACCACTATGGATTCATTCCCGTCTCACTACGAGAAGCCATCCATAGCACTCACACTTATCTTGAGCATTTTAGAGTATCCACTTCAAGTTGTCTATGTACCACGTAAGCATCCAAGAAGTCCATAACCGAGAACACGGCTATTAGAATAGATCATGATAACCCTGCAGGGGTGTACTGCGTCACACACGCTCTCGCCACTTACCGCCATGTACACGTCATGTACCTCGGCAACCTTCAAGCGGAAGCCTGGCGAGGGTGTCGGCCATGACCTGACTAACCACGCAAGACTCTAGTCCAGGTTTATCGCCTATTCGGGTTCCATCCGCAAGGAGATCCGGCCGGGGTGTCGCTCACGGCCCCAAACGATGTGTGCAGGGTTCCCGAGCCCACCATCCGGGTGCCACTCGGTACACCGGGCCACGTGTGCCTAGTCTGTCCCAAGCCCACCCTGCCAGGTGCCACTCGGTAGAAAAATAGCACTACCTACAAACACCAGAAACTATTTGCAACTCCTGGACAGAGATCAAGGCAGTTAATAAGTCGAGAGAGCTTGGAGCGCCCGGATCCCAGTGTGTGGTAGTAGCTAGTCATTGGACAACTTACACAGAACTCGGTTCTTAAGGACGGTCCCAATGAGACAACCCACCATGTACTCCTACATGGCCTCTCACCGCTACCTTTACCAAATCGTGTTCACACGCTTAACTCTCGGCGCCAGAACATCTCGTAACACTCCAATTCATTCCCAATGAATCAGACCTGACACAACTCTAAGCAATAGCAGGCATGGCATGGTAGGAACACAACATGGCTCATTCAACTCCTACACATGCTAGTGGGTTTCAACTATTTACTGTGGCAATGACAGGTCATGCAGAGGAATGGGTTCAGCTACCGCAGCATAAAGTAGCAGTTGAATCGTTGTTGTCCTAATGCAGTAAAAGAGAGCAGGAGCGAGAGAGTAGGATTGTATCGGAATGAACAAAGGGGGTTTGCTTGCCTGGTAGATCAACAGGGTGGCACTACTCCTCAGACAGGTACTCTGGAACACTCTCCGGAGCAGGACCTATCGAGAAGAAACGGTGTCGACAATCAAAACACAATCATATGCAACAATATGATGCATGAATATGGCATGAATATGTGATGTATTTTGAGCCAATGCATTTAGCATTCAACTTGGAAGAGATCCATTTGAACCAAAGGTTCAAATGCAACTCTAATTTAAGTCCTTATATATGCCATTTATATGTTTTCACTTATACAGTAGGTATAAGTTGGTTTGTCATGCATGAAACTAGTACAGATGGATAGATTGCATTTTTCTGATAATTTTTCATATATAAATTATTTAAATCTGAGCTACGGTTGAATTTCTATGAATTTTAGAAGTTTTACTAATTTTCTGGAATTTCCTGATTTATTTTAAATCCAGAAAGTCCTTTACTGCGTCAGCATGACGTCATCGCTGCGTCAGCAGGTCAACGGGCTGGCCAGGGTCAAATCTGACCGACGGAGCCCACTGGTCAGTGAGACAGGGGTTAACCCCGCGTTGACTCACTTTTGACCTGCTGTGGGGCCCGCTGTCAGCGGCTGTAGGGCGGCTAATTAGTGGGGTTTAGCCACTAATGGCCGTGCCACGTCGGCGATGACCCGACGCGGTGGCGATCGCCGGCCGACTGTTTCCGGCCACGGCTGGACGTGCGGTTAGGTGCGTTGGACAGCCCGTGGTCCGGGGCATCCAGCGGTGGTCGTGGGGTCGCCGGGGACATCGTGTAGCGGCGACGGCGGTGAGCGTATGCGGCGGCGGAGCTCGGTGGGGTGCGGGCGCTGCGCTGGGACTTGCTTTCAAGCCGGCTGGGCTACACAACGGCGTCAGGGGCTCTGTGGAGCATGCCCGTTGCACGAAGGCAGCGAACAAAGCATGGTGAGCGCGCGCGCTGCGGCAATGGCGGAGCCGAGCTTTGGCTCATGCGGGCAAGGGAGCTAGAGGGCAGGGGAGAGCAGGAGAGTAGGGGGAGTCAATGCAGTGGCTCACAACGGATCCAAAGGTGTCGACGGCGAGCTCGGGGAAGCCTGGACGGCGTCGAATCGACGGTGGGGTTGCCGGCAGCCGAAGCTTGAAGACGACGACGATGCATTCGTTGCCGGGCGTCCGGAGTGGCTTCTTTCGGTGGATAGGCGAAGATCGTCGATGCGGAGCTCGGGGACACGGCGAGAAGGCTCGGGGGTAGCTGTGGCCGCGTCGGCATGCGGCGGTGCTCTCTGGTGCGTTCGGGCGTCGCAAGAGAGAGCGAGAGAGAGGAGGGGAGAGGCGCAGGAGAGAGGGAGTGAGGCCAGGGGGAGCTGGGCGCTTCTGGCGAGGCCAGGTCGAAGAGGGGAGAGGGCAGGCAGGCAGCTGCCGTGGCGTGCATGCGCGCGGCGTGCGGCGACCATGCGCCCTGTCCCTCTGGCGCGAGGAGGGGGACGACTGGCGCTGGCCAGTCAGCTGGGCCGGCACAGAGCCAGGCCAGCAAGTGGCCCAGGTAAGTCCAGGTAAGGGTTTTCCCCCTTTTTGTTTATTTTCTATTTTTCTGACATTTGTTCTGATTTAGTAGAATACTAAATCATTTTATTTTCTTATGCCAATTTTTGTAGGAGCGAGTGGTATTATTCCAGAGCTCCTCATCAACTAGCATAATTTTTGGACAATATTCTATATATATAACAATATACATCCAAAGCAAAAAATTACTGCATTAATTCCAAAAGGCCAAAATAGATATCTATGACCTCCTAAAAATATTGGTTTGATTTTTATCTCTGTCCAATATATTCAGAGAGCAACATGAACATTTTCTTGGACCCTTTTGGAGCAATTTTTATCTGGGTCATTTCCAGAAATGATTCTGAGGGTTTCACAAATCCCCATTTCAAATTATATGAAATTTAGACATGATGCACACATGACTAGCTAGTCTAGGTCATACCAGAACTAGGGACGTGACAACTCGGCCCCACTTGAAAGAATCTCGTCCCGAGATTCAGGGGTTGATGGAAAGAAGGTGGGGTACTCCAGTCGAAGACGATCTTCTCGCTCCCAAGTAGCTTCTCTCTCGGAATGATGAGACCACTGAACCTTGAGAAACTTGATGTTCTGTCGTCGGGTGACACGCTCTGCTTGATCAAGAATGCGAATAGGGTACTCTCGATATGTGAGGTTATCTTGGAGATCAAGCGTTTCGTGGTCCACTCCGCGGATGGGATCCGAGAAGCAACGCCTGAGTTGAGAGACGTGGAAGACATCATGGACTCAAGAAAGATGTGGGGGTAGTTCCAACTGGTAGGCAACCTCTCCTCGTTTAGCGAGAATGCGAAAAGGACCAATGTAACGAGGAGCCAACTTGCCCTTGATACCGAAACGATGGGTACCCTTTAGAGGAGTAACCCGAAGGTAAGCCTTGTCACCAACTCCATAAGCCACTTCCTTATGACGACGGTCATACTGGCTCTTTTGACGGGACTGGGCTGTTTTCAAATTCTCACGAATGATGCGAACTTGCTCTTCTGCTTCCTGGATCATGTCCGGTCCAAAGAATTGTCTTTCACCGGTTTCTGACCAGTTCAAAGGTGTTCGACATCTTCGTCCATACAGAATCTCGAAAGGAGCTTTCTTAAGACTGGATTGATAGCTATTGTTATAAGCAAACTCGGCGAAAGGTAGGCATTTCTCCCAATCCATACCGAATGAGATAACGCAAGCTCTAAGCATGTCTTCGAGAATTTGGTTGACCCTTTCCACCTGACCACTTGATTGAGGGTGGAAAGCGGTACTGAAGGAAAGATGGGTGCCCATGGCAGTTTGGAAACTCTCCCATAAATGAGAAGTGAAGAGACTACCACGGTCTGAATTGATCTCTAGTGGAACACCATGAAGTGACACTATTCGAGAAATATATAAGTCAGCGAGCTGACTAGCAGTGATACTCTCTCGAACAGGTAGGAAGTGAGCCACTTTGGAAAGACAATCAATGACTACGAAGATAGCGTTATTCCCTTTCTTGGTCCTGGGAAAGCCGGTGATGAAGTCCATACCAACTTTATCCCATTTCCACTCAGGAATGGCTAAAGGTTGAAGGGTGCCAGCAGGCCTTTGATATTCTGTCTTAACGCGACGACAAACGTCACAGTTAGCAATGAACTGAGCGATTTCTCTCTTCATCCTAGTCCACCAGAACCTCTGACGTAGGTCCTGATACATCTTAGTACTACCGGGATGAATCATGAGAGGAGATTCATGTGCCTCCTTAAGGATCAATTGTCGCAGATGTTGATTCTTGGGAACCACCAAGCGATTCTCAAAGAAAACAACACCTTGATCATCTATAGAGAAACTTCCACCAACTCCCTTATTAATGTTTCTCTTGATCCAGGAAATTCCCGTATCCTGCTTCTGAGTAGAGATGATCTAATCCACAAGAGTAGGTTTCGCCACCAAGGTAGAAAGGAATCCGTGAGGAGCAATGTGAAGATTAAGCTTACAGAATTCCTCATGGAGAAGTGGTTGGCCCTGCTGCAACATAAGATTGTTGCAATAGAACTTACGACTTAGCGCATCAGCCATGACATTGCCCTTGCCTTGGGTGTAGGTAATCCCTAAGTCGTAATCTGAGATCAACTCCAACCAACGTCTTTGCCTAAGGTTCAAATCTGGTTGGGTGAAAATATACTTGAGACTCTGGTGATCGGTGTAAATCTCGCAACGTTTACCGAGAAGGTAATGTCGCCATGTCTTAAGTGCATAGACTACGGCTGCAAGCTCTAGATCATGTGTTGGATAATTCTCCTCATGTGGATGCAACTGTCGAGATGCATAGGCAATCACATGACGATCCTGCATAAGAATGCAGCCTAGTCCCTGTCGTGAGGCGTCGCAGTAGATAACAAAGTCTTTAGTGAAATCCGGTGGCACATGTATGGGGGCAGAAGTTAGGCGTCTTTTCAGTTCCTGAAAACTGTATTCACACTGTGGGGACCACTCAAACTTTTTATCCTTCTTGAGCAGTTCCGTGAGGGGTTTGGCTACTTTGGAGAAGTTTTCAACAAAGCGGCGACAATAACTGGCTAGACCAAGGAAACTCCTAACTTGTTTAACTGTTTCAGGTGCAGTCCAATCAAGAACGGCCTGAACTCTCTCAGGATTGACAGCAATGCCCTTACCAGAGATCACGTGGCCTAGGTAGGTCACTTCTGGCAACCAAAATTCGCACTTGGAGAACTTGGCATAAAGGCGGTGCTCTCTGAGTTTTTCTAACACAAGTCTAAGATGTTTGGCATGCTCTTCCTCGTTCTTCGAGTAGATAAGGATATCGTCGAGGTAAACCACGACGAATTTGTCTAAGTACCCCATGAAGATCGAGTTCATCAAGCGGGAGAAGGTAGCTGGAGCATTGGTTAGACCAAAGGACATGACGGTGTACTCGTACTGGCCATAACGAGTGACAAAAGCCGTCTTAGGAATGTCCCCGTTTCTAATCTTGATTTGGTGGTAGCCTAACCTCAAATCCATCTTGGAAAAGACTGAGGATCCAGCGAGTTGATCATACAGGTCGTTGATCCAGGGGAGCGGATACTTGTTCTTTATCGTGACCAAATTAACGGGACGATAATCTACAACCATCCGGTCCGTACCATCCTTCTTCTTGACGAAGAGGACGGGGCAAGCCCAGGGAGAAGAACTAGGACGGATGAAACCCTTTTGCAAGGATTCATCAAGTTGTTTCTTAAGCTCAGCTAGTTCTAAAGGTGCCATCTTGTAAGGTCTCCTAGAGATTGGGGCGGTTCCTGGGATAAGATCTATGACAAATTCTACATCTCTGTCAGGTGGAATACCTGGCAGTTCCTCTAGAAAGACATCTGGAAAGTCACGGACTACCGGGATATCTTCAAGGTTTGGAAGAGGACTGGCATTAAGAGAATAGAGTTGACGCTTTGCAACTCTGGTGGAGACAGTGACTAACTTACCAGATGGGTGTGTGAGTTGAACAGACCTGGTGTAACAATCAATCTTGGCATGATGAGCTGTCATCCAGTCCATACCCAAGATGATGTTAATATCTGTAGACTTGAGGGCTATAAGTGAGGCAAGGAATACAAGTCTGTCAACAAGGATTTCATTACCATGGCTTATTCTGGTAGTTTGCCATCTAGACCCTGGAGTTTGGATTTCAAGTGGAGTTGGCATATCACAAAATGACATGTCGTGCAAACGAGCATAGCCTTCAGAGATGAAGGAGTGAGATGCTCCGGTATCGAATAGAACCGAAGCTGGATGGCAATTGACAAGGAGTGTACCAAGAACGACATCCGGATCATCATGAGCGTCTATAGCTGAGGCGTGATGCACACGTCCACGCTTAGTGGGAGCTGACTTGACACTGATCATCTTGCGTGATGGCTTACCACTGCCAACAGACTTCTTAGGCAGGGGTGGGGCATAGTTAGTTTGAGAGCAGTCACGTGCATAGTGTCCTGGCTTCCCGCATGTGAAGCAAGTCCCTGAAGTTGGATGTGGACCTGCATTGACAAGCGGTCTACCAATAGGCCTGGGTGGAGCATACTGCTGGACTGGGTGAGGCGCCACATAAGATGGCCTCGGTGCATATCCAGGTGGAAGAGCGGAGTTCGGAACCCAAATCCGGCGCTTATGAGAACTAGAACCAGAGGAAGAAACCAAATCACGGGTGTGCTTACGAGACTCCTCGTAGGTGAGCTGAGCTGTCTCCGCATTAATGGCCTTGTTCACAAGAGTCTAGAATGTATTGCAATGGTGCAAGTGGAGATCACGACGCAACTTGGGGTTGAGACCCTTCCGGAACCTAGCCTGCTTCTTAGCGTCCGTGGACACTTCTTCTGTAGCATAGCGGGCGAGGTTCTCAAACTCTCTACTGTAAGCATCAACAGCCATCTTACCCTGGGTGAAACTACAGAACTCTTCTCTCTTGCGGTCAATGAGAGCCTGAGGAATGTGATGCTCGCGAAAAGCCTCAGTGAAATCTCTCCAGGTCGGTATCTGGCCAACTGGAAGCATAGCCTCATAGTTCTGCCACCAAAGACTAGCAGGACCTTCCAGGTGATATGCAGCATAAGTGACCTTGTCACCTTCAGCTACGTTCGCAGAACGCAGCTTGTGTGTGATACTACGGAGCCAGTCATCTGCATCGAGTGGCTCAATAGAATGATGGAAGGTAGGTGGTTTCAGACCAATGAAATCATAGATGGTCGCTGACTCTTTGCACTGGGGTGCGGTGTTCTCCTCGATGCGTGCTAACAAGCGGTTAGACTCATGCTTGGTCTTCTCCATCTCTAACATCAACTCTGCCAACGAAGGCTGGTCGGGAGGATCCTCCTCATCCCTACCACCTCCGTGGTTCAGGCAACGAGCAACAGAACTTCGGTTAACTGACGACATCCTGAGAAGCGGAACCAAGGACGAGGTCAACAACAACTATAGGATGCAACATGTAGCATAAGAAAATTAAGTATCTCTCAAACTCCTAGGACAAATCCGGCAGCATAACGGCAGTAAAATGCTCAAAATGGGACATTCTGCAAAAGGCGGGGTAGCACCATACTCAACATCGTCACTCAAGGTTCTGAGATATTACTAAACAGGCTACACTGGAGGTACTCAAACTGGGATATGACTCTGATCAACCAATCCTAAGAGACTACGGAGTAGTAACACGTGATCCTGATAGACAGAAGAGAAAGCCTAGTTCCTTAACCCCGTAGGAAAGATAGGATGACTCAGATCAGAAGGCATGAGGTAAAAGGAGTAAAAGAGCCTTACGTTCCCTTCCACAATCAATTCCCTTATATAACTAAAGAATTACTAGACTCAACTTCAACCAGGTTGGCTTGGAAATCCTACAGGCAGTCAGGCTCTGATACCAAAGCTGCCGGGAACCCGATTCTAAGTCAAACCGATCTAGCATGTAACACCTCATATCACTTTGCGGCCTCACGCACGGTATTCCCACGGGTGTCGCCTTACCATGGCCCGGGCCCGTTTGCGCCTTTTGGCTCACGTATATGACAATGTCGCTAGCATCCATATGACAGAGAACCCGGGCCGACATGGCTAGTCGTGAACCCAAAGCGGCACTAACGTATGGGGACAGGCATACATGAATCAACATCGAGCGTGTCAGTCAGCAGCGTGTGAATCCGGGCTGTAGCACTGGGCTAACAGGACTCCGGGAACCGGGGCTGTAGCAGGCTAGGCAGGACTCCGGATGTCACCACGTGACATTTCCCCGAAGGGACAGACACAGGAACGAAATGAAACACATGCCGGCCAGTCAAGTGTCCAGAGCAGCAGTGCTGGGCTAGCAGGACTCCGGTGAACCGGGCTGTAGCGGACTACTATGGCTCAAGGAGGCACTAGACTACATTTCCCCATAAGAGAGGCTGCCAAGGATAAACAACTAGATTGTCGGATCCCACACATAGCAATACACGTTACACATACGCATAACATGCAAGTATGTGCTGTACAACATGGCATCACAACATAACGCAAACTCATATAGATAAAAGGCCCAGAAGAGCCACATAGCATTAAGTACAAACAGGGGTCACATGACCCATCATTCAGAGCATACAAGCAACGGAAGCATTACATGTCTGGGTACAGACAACTACAAAGGAAAAAGGCTGAGAAGCCTGACTATCTACAAGACCCTCCCAAGGGTGCAAGATCGTAGCTGAGGTACAAGCTACCCGTCGAAGTCCAAGCGGAACTACTAATCAGACTGAAGTCTCCGCTGCAAAAACATAAATAAAGCAACATGAGTACAAAGGTACTCAGCAAGACTTACATCAGATCCTATCATACATGCATTTGTATCAAGAAGGTAGTGTGGGTTTTAGTTGCAGCAAGCCAGCTTTGACTCAGTGGCTATCCTATTCTACGACTACGAGAAACTTCTTTGAGGTAAGAAGGCGCACACGAGTCCACTAATCACCACCTCAATACACCACTATGGATTCATTCCCGTCTCACTACGAGAAGCCATCCATAGCACTCACACTTATCTTGAGTATTTTAGAGTATCCACTTCAAGTTGTCTATGTACCACGTAAGCATCCAAGAAGTCCATAACCGAGGACACGGCTATTCGAATAGATCATGATAACCCTGCAGGGGTGTACTGCGTCACACACGCTCTCGCCACTTACCGCCATGTACACGTCATGTACCTCGGCAACCTTCAAGCGGAAGCCTGGCGAGGGTGTCGGCCACGACCTGACTAACCACGCAAGACTCTAGTCCAGGTTTATCGCCTATTCGGGTTCCATCCGCAAGGAGATCCGGCCGGGGTGTCGCTCACGGCCCCAAACGATGTGTGCAGGGTTCCCGAGCCCACCATCCGGGTGCCACTCGGTACAACGGGCCACGTGTGCCTAGTCTGTCCCAAGCCCACCCTGCCGGGTGCCACTCGGTAGAAAAATAGCACTACCTACAAACACCAGAAACTATTTGCAACTCCTGGACAGAGATCAAGGTGGTTAATAAGTCGAGAGAGCTTGGAGCGCCCGGATCCCAATGTGTGGTAGTAGCTAGTCATTGGACAACTTACACAGAACTCGGTTCTTAAGGACGGTCCCAATGAGACAACCCACCATGTACTCCTACATGGCCTCTCACCGCTACCTTTACCAAATCGTGTTCACACGCTTAACTCTCGGCACCAGAACATCTCGTAACACTCCAATTCATTCCCAATGAATCAGACCTGACACAACTCTAAGCAATAGCAGGCATGGCATGGTAGGAACAGAACATGGCTCATTCAACTCCTACACATGCTAGTGGGTTTCAACTATTTACTGTGGCAATGACAGGTCATGCAGAGGAATGGGTTCAGCTACCGCAGCATAAAGTAGCAGTTGAATCGTTGTTGTCCTAATGCAGTAAAAGAGAGCAGGAGCGAAAGCGTAGGATTGTATCGGAATGAACAAAGGGGTTTTGCTTGCCTGGTAGATCAACAGGGTGGCACTGCTCCTCAGACAGGTACTCTGGAACACTCTCCGGAGCAGGACCTATCGAGAAGGAACGGTGTCGACAATCAAAACACAATCATATGCAACAATATGATGATGAATATGGCATGAATATGTGATGTATTTTGAGCCAATGCATTTAGCATTCAACTTGGAAGAGATCAACTCTAATTTAAGTCCTTATATATGCCATTTATATGTTTTCACTTATACAGTAGGTATAAGTTGGTTTATCATGCATGAAACTAGTACAGATGGATAGATTGCATTTTTCTGATAATTTTTCATATATAAATTATTTAAATCTGAGCTACGGTTGAATTTCTATGAATTTTAGAAGTTTTACTAATTTTCTGGAATTTCCTGATTTATTTTAAATCCAGAAAGTCCTTTACTGCGTCAGCATGACGTCATTGCTGCGTCAGCAGGTCAACGGGCTGGCCAGGGTCAAATCTGACCGGCGGAGCCCACTGGTCAGTGAGACAGGGGTTAACCCCGCGTTGACTCACCTTTGACCTGCTGTGGGGCCCGCTGTCAGCGGCTGTAGGGCGGCTAATTAGTGGGGTTTAGCCACTAATGGCCGTGCCACGTCGGCGGTGTTACGCCGGCGATGACCCGACGCGGTGGCGATTGCCGGCCGACCATTTCCGGCCACGGCAGGAGGTGCGGTTAGGTGCGTTGGACAGCCCCTGGTCCGGGGCATCCAGCGGTGGTCGTGGGGTCGCCGGGGACGACGTGTTGCGGCGACGGCGGTGAGCGTATGCGGCGGCGGAGCTCGGTGGGGTGCGGGCGCTGCGCTGGGACTCGCTTTCGAGCCGGCTGGGCTACACAACGGCGTCAGGGGCTCTGTGGAGCATGCCCGTTGCATGAAGGCAACGAACGAAGCATGGTGAGCGCGCGCGCTGCGGCAATGGCGGAGCCGAGCTTCGGCTCATGCGGGCAAGGGAGCTAGAGGGCAGGGGAGAGCAGGAGAGTAGGGGGAGTCGTTGCAGTGGCTCACAACGGATCCGAAGGTGTCGACGGCGAGCTCGGGGAAGCCTGGACGGCGTCGAATCGACGGTGGGGTTGCCGGCGGCCGAAGCTTGAAGACGACGACGATGCAGTCGTTGCCGGGCGTCCGGAGTGGCTTCTTTCGGTGGATAGGCAAAGATCGTCGATGCGGAGCTCGGGGACACGGCGAGAAGGCTCGGGGGTGGCTGTGGCCGCGTCGGCGTGTGGCGGTGCTCTCCGGTGCGTTCGGGCGTCGCAAGAGAGAGCGAGAGAGAGGAGGGGAGAGGCGCAGGAGAGAGGGAGTGAGGCCAGGGGGAGCTGGGCGCTTCTGGCGAGGCCAGGTCGAAGAGGGGAGAGGGCAGGCAGGCAGCTGCCGTGGCGTGCATGGGCGCGGCGTGCGGCGACCACGCGCCCTATCCCTCTGGCGCGAGGAGGGGGACGACTGGCGCTGGCCAGTCAGCTGGGCCGGCACAGAGCCAGGCCAGCAAGTGGCCCAGGTAAGTCCAGGTAAGGGTTTTCCCCCTTTTTGTTTATTTTCTATTTTTCTGACATTTGTTCTGATTTAGTAGAATACTAAATCATTTTACTTTCTTATGCCAATTTTTGTAGGAGCTAGTGGTATTATTCCAGAGCTCCTCATCAACAAGCATAATTTTTGGACAATATTCTATATATATAACAATATATATCCAAAGCAAATAATTACTGCATTAATTCCAAAAGGCCAAAATAGATATCTATGAGCTCCTAAAAATATTGGTTTGATTTTTATTTCTGTCCAATATTTTCAGAGAGCAACATGAACATTTTCTTGGACCCTTTTGGAGCAATTTTTATCTGGGTCATTTCAGAAATGATTCTGAGGGTTTCACAAATCCCCATTTCAAATTATATGAAATTTAGAGAAGATGCACACATGACTAGCTAGTCTAGGTCATACCAGAACTAGTGTGACACCCAAGTTTTTATTTGGATTTTTCAAAAGATTTTATTTGACTTGAGGGGAGTGATTTAAATTTTTCTTCAAGAGAACTCTCCCTCTCATATATTTTTCCTTATGGCAAAAGTTTTATTTGGATTCACCCAAGATCTGCCTTTGGTCTTGGAAGTCCTTGCTTTTCATTTGGACTCAAGACAAAATGTTTTTCTTTTGGGGAAAATAACTTTTGAAAACCTTTTTGAATTTGCACTATGGCTTTTGGAAAATCCTTTGCCACTTTCAACAATTCCTTCTTGCCATGGCATTAGTGCAAATCCTCTCTCCTAGCCACTCCCTCACCTTTGGATCATGATTTGCATCAAATCCAGCAAGTTGAACCTCCCCATGTATCTATTTCCATTCAAACTCTTTTCAAATATATTTCTGCCTTCTTTTCTAGCACTTGGAGATTTGCAAAGGAACTCCACTTTCTGTCTTGATTTTTGGCCCCAAACCTTTTTCCCCTCCTAGTCCTTTGAACCCTCAACCTAGAACCATGAAGATCCACTGGTCTTCAGTTCAAAATTTTCAAACTACACTTGCTGCAAGCTTGGACCAGATTTGTCAAATTTGGTGAAATTCATTCCAAACCTTCTCCAAAAATTCCAAGTAAAATCACGCAGCCTCTGGGTGCATTGAGTGGTCATCTCACCAAGTTACAGCTCCAGAAAAATTTATCTCATAGCCAAAACCTTCTGTCGAACACCTGCAGTGCACTGTCTTTGTCACATTCAGAAAGTTCAGAGATTCAGTCAAGTGGCTGCTGTCGTTTTCTTCAGAGGAGGGCATCGATCTTGCCAGTACCACTGCGTCGCCTTGCTCCTCGTCCCCGCCCTCTTGTTCCTGCACCGCACGAACGCCTGGCGCCTTGTGGGCGTCGGTGATGAGCAGCAGAAGGTGCGCCGCCCCGTGACCGACACCGGCGGCGGCTTTGCGGACGCCAGCGGAAGACACGGCGCCGACGACGCCACCTAGCGCCGCCCAAACCACCGGAGCTCGCCGCGTGGCCTTCCACTCCCCCGAACGCGCTGCCGCTCTCGTCGTGAACCGCAGGGCGCGGAGCGCGCTCTCTGCCGCCGTTGAGCCCGTGCGGTCACCTCACCGTGGACCGACGCCATTACGCCAAGACCGACCCCGTTTTGCTGTAAAACGAATCCAGTAACATCCACTGATGCTGCCTGGCCGCTCAAACCACCTGCCAATCCACTGCTCCGCCGTAATCGCTCACCGGAGATTCTCCGTTCACGGCCACCCCGTCGATCTGCCTATAAATAGAGGCCCCGAGCTTCAACTCGAGCACCCACCAGCCCTGCACTCCCCCTAGAGCACGCCTAGCCACTGGAAGAGCCCCGAGGAGGTCTCCTTCCTCGACTCCGGCCGCCGCGACCCGCCACGGGATCCAGCCCGATTCGCCCCCGTGTGTGCTCCTCCGCCCCCATTCTCTTGCCAGCAGCTTCACCTTGCATAACTCGTCCTGACCCGCACTTCAATTTGAAGCTTGCAGCCCTCCACCGGAGTTCCCCATCCTCACCCGAGCCGCCATCCGCCGGAGAAAGTGTCGCCGTTGACGTGGTGCTCCCTGTTGGACGAGTCCACCACCCACTGACGCGGAAGAAGACGCTGAAGCTCTTGGTAGCCTCCGTTTCTCCTAACTCGCCGTGGTTCGACGCCGGCGTCCACCGCAGTCTTCGGGCGCCGGTGAGCTTTTCAAACCTGACATGTGGACCCCGCGTGTCAGCCTCTGTTTTATTCCACCTCGAACCGTTTTCTGTTGGCACCTTCGGGCAAATACGTTTTCTCCTTTGCGCTTGCGCATTCCCAGCCGAACCGTTTTCTGTTTTCTCAGTTAAAACCCTGGAACTTTTCTGTTTCATTACAGATAAGTCCCTGGACAGAAACCTTTATAACTTTTTAATAAAAAGGTATTTTTGAGTGATTCTTTTTCTGACAATCTTCAAATTTTGTCTAGTTGTTTATGGGATTTATTTGAAAAATATTTGGAAAAGTTTATGTGTATGTGTTGGTTTTCACGTTAGTACCCGTTTCGTGATTACCGTAGGTTCCGGAAGAGGTGACGGAGCCGCGAACCTCGCCGAGCTAGACTCCGAATTCTCCGAACCAGGCAAGCATGTTTTGAACATTTGATATGACAGATGTTTTACATGTTCACGTGAAAGTTTTGTGCGTGGCATATAAGTGTCGGTAAATACCTCGTTGCTTGTAAGGCAACCACCCGGCTTGTCCCAAAGTTGCGATGAGATTTGATGAGAGGTGGCCTAATCATGTGGTGACATGAAGGGCAGCAAGGTGGTACTGTTGTAGCATGCCAGCTTTGCGTCATCCGACTTTCCCCGACGTTAACGTGGTTGGAGCTACGTTATCGTTCTTTTCCCGCATGTTCCAAAGTTGCGATGATCTCTGATGAGAGATGGCCTAATCATGTGGTGACATGAAGGGCAGCAAGGTGGTACTGTTGTAGCATACCAGCCTTGTGTCATCCGACTCTTCCGACGTTAACGTGGTTGGAGCCGTGTTACCGTTCTTTCCCCATTCCGTGCTACCACATGTCTCATTGCCAGGATGCGGTTTAGTAAGTTGGTAACCTCTTTCCGTGTACACACCAAACAGAGAGGCCGGGATGATGGTACCTTGGCCCAGGATTAAAGCCAGTCATCCGGTCAGGGGGCATGGGTGTTTCCGGTTGGGACCGAGAGGGGGGGCACCCCCTTAAAGCGCGCGTATAGAAATTTGATCCCATGCTACGCGAGGTTGTAGCCTCCCCGTCTCAAGGTTTTTCTTGAACGTTGCCGAGGGTGATCCCTGGCTTCGGATGGTTGAATTGGGTGTGTACTGGTTAGACGTGTTTCTTCCAAAACACCGTAGACGGAACTAGTCCCCGTGACTACTGAAATCCGTTGGCTGTGGTTAAGTACAAACTCTACAGAGTCAATTCTTTCCAAATCATCGTATCCATGATCAGTAGTGTAAACATTACATCCATATCTATCCGTGTGAAAAACTTGTCCCCGGTGAACAAGCTCAAGTGGTAAATTCAGATTTATTGTTATTCCTGTGGATGGACTAACTTTATATTTGTCTCATGCTTGAAATAATTTTATGTTCCCGAACTATTGTATTATTGAGTTGTGATATAAGCCCTTTATGAGACGTCGCGCAGACGTCCGACTGTGGCGTGTACCCGTTTCTCACTTTAAATATAAGCCCTTTATGTGATGTCGCTCAGACGTCCGACTGCGGCATGCACTGTGTTTATTTTCTGTTATAAGCCCTTTATGTGGTGTCGCCCCGACGCCCGACTGTGGCATTATTATTCCGCATTTTCCGCTCGAGGAGTCTTTCAGACACTCGTTTGGCACCCGCATTATTATTCCGCATTTTCCGCTCGAGGAGTCTTTCAGACACTCGTTTGGCACCCGCATTATTATTCCGCATTTCCGCTCGAGGCGTCTTTCAGACACTCGTTTGGCACCAGTATTACTATTCTGCAGTTTCCGCTCGAGGTGTCATTCAGACCCTCGCTTGGCACCCAGTATTTATTATCTCTATGTCTGATTGCACTGGTTAACTTGTTCATATGCTTCATGATTACATTTGTTATACCTTATGTCCGAACTGTCTTGCGAGTACTTTCATAGTACTCACCTGGCTTGTTGATTTGGCCAGATGTTGACGAAGGCGATCTCTTGGATGAAGAGTTTGATAGCGCGTCCGACGCCTAGAGGAGTCCCAGTCAGTCCTGCGCGATCCCGGATATTGGTCACTTGTATTGTATACGCTTCCGCCACCCGCAATAAGTCTCCTCGAGCCTCACTCCGACGCTCGATGAGTTGTAGTCTTCTGGAATCATATCACTCGCTTCGCGGTGATATTTCCACCACTGTTATTATCGTGAGTTAGTAGTTGCCACCCTATCCGCCGTTTTGTTTTAGCGGCGTGCATGTAATAAATTGTTGGGCAGTCTCTGCTCAACCTTGTATTATATTTAGTACTCCTGGTATTTTTCTTCTGTGACCAAGATATTGTCTATCAGTGAGAAGGAATTCTTCCTCCCTGGTCCATAAAAGGGATTGGTCTCTCAATAATTATTTTATTGAAAAACCGGTCGTGACAAGCTTGGTATCAGAGCCAGGCTGACTGTAGGAAGCCACTAGGTGCGATCGCTAATCGGTTATTAGCTTTTTTGTGCTTTTTCAGCTTTTTGCAATTGTGGCTATTTTCTGTTGGTCATCATAAATTTATGACATGACTACTCAGAATTTTTGCCTACTTTTGTAGATGGCTGGCAGCAGCTGTGAGAATCGAGTGTTCACCAACGTGCCTGAGGGGTTTGTCAAGCTCCTCGTCTCCATCACCAAGCTCGCGATCGGGCCAGCAGCTCGCCCGGAGTTCAGACTCTATCAGCACAAGCTCAGTGACGAAGTGTCTATGCACCAGGCTGTGGTGCAATTCAGGGGAGGATGTTCTACTGCTCGTCACTTCCGTTTTACGGGAAGGGCCATGCCTACGGAGAGGCATGCCATGCAGATGGCTGCCCGCGAGGCGATAGCTCGCCTTCGGGACATCCTTCCTATGATGAAGACTCGTCGCTACCGCTACCTCCCATGCCATGTACCCTACACCAGCCACTATGCGTTCGCCTGCCATCGGGGAGAACGAGATGAAGCCATCGAGATGGTTGTGGAGTATCTCAAGGCTCTGGAGGAGTCTTTCGACAACCTCGTAGATGATCTTGTGGCTGCCCGCATGGACTTAGTCCGGGGCGGTCCTGCCAGCAGGAAGGAGCTTCTCCACACGGCGCCGCCTTTGACATTCGTCTCGGTTTCAGCCTCGTATGCACCGGCCGTTTTGGCCACTGCTCGCCGTCTGCCTACCACTGAGGAGTTCGACCGAGTCATCGCTCCTACTCCAGTCAGAGCCGCACCGCCTGCCGCACGCGCTCTACCACCAGTCGCCCCCGCACCATCACCGCAGCGCAGCGTCCCGCGCCAGGAGCCAGCTAGAGAGGAGAAGGTTGATTCTCCTGGACCGCTGAGCCTTGCCATCGGCAAGGGGAAGGAGATCTTCACCATCTCCGACTGAGAGCACCGAGTAGCCGCGTGTTATACCTGCTTGTATGATGTGTTGTTTTATCTGTACGCTAGTTTGTATTGGTGTGTTTGCTGCCTTCCGGAGTAGTACGCTAGTTTTTAATAACATGTCAGGATTGTGTACGCGAATCCTGAGTGCTGTATCTTGTGTTTGCTTTTCGCATGTAAGATTTATGTTAAGCACTTCTTCTCCATGAAAAATCATTTGTGTTTCTTTGAAAACCTTGAAGCCTTTTTATTTTTGCCTTTGCGAGATTTTTGTGCTACACAATTTTTCTCATGGGTTTTGCAAATAATACCCCCAGACTGGAAAAATGTCTCGCCCATGGACTCGCTCTATGCCCAATCAGCCAGAAGAGGTTTACGGGACACAGACCAGCAACAATTTCACTCAGGGTCAGTCCAGCCAACAAGACAGCGAAGCAGCACTGTCTCAAGTATGCCGTCTCTTCGAGCAAAGCCAGCAACAACACCAAGAGATGATGAATCATGTCATCAACATGGGAAACCACCGTGAACCCTATCAACCCCATTCCAAGTTATCTGAATTACAGAAGACTCGCCCCTCAACTTTTGCTCACACCGACAGACCGCTGGAAGCCGATGATTGGCTTTGTGAGATTGAAAGGAAATTGATTATTGCTCAGTGCTCAGATCATGAGAAGGTGCTTTATGCACCACACTACCTTACTGGAGCAGCCGCAGCATGGTGGGAAAACTTCCTACACATGCATCCCAGGGAACACAACATCACCTGGGAAGAGTTCAAGGAAGGCTTCCGTGGGGCACACATCCCCAGGAGCATCCTAAAGATCAAGAAGAGAGAGTTCGATGACCTGAAGCAAAGAGGCATGTCAGTGACCGAGTACAATGGTCAGTTCACCCAGCTGTCTCGTTATGCCTACGACGAGCACATGACAGGAAGCAAGAAGATGGAAAAATTCCTGGACGGCCTGGCACCAGCGCTAAGATGCCAACTGATCATACACACCTTTCCGGATTTTAAGACGCTGGTGGACAAGTCCATCACCCTGGAGAATGAGCGCCGTAGTCTGGAAGATATCCGCAAGCGAAAGAGGGACAAGACGACTCTTGCCCGCAGCAACCGAGGCAAGGCTGAGGTCCCAAGGACAGACACAAGGAGATCCACGACTACTGAGCCAAGGCCCGTCGGACAATTTCATGCCAGGGACAAGGAGTTCACATACCGTCCAGGGGTCACCTGCTATGCTTGTGGTCAACAAGGGCATTATGCTAAACAGTGCCCGAAGCCAAGAGACTCGGCACCCAAGCCGAACAATGGTGGAAACAATCCAGCCCCCAAGCGCAACAACTTCAACCCCAGCAACAACCACAGGAAGGGTCACCTGAACCATGTGACCAGGGAAGAAGCGCAGAATGCCCCAGACATCGTGCTCGGTACGTTCCCTGTCAACACAGTACCTGCCACGGTTTTGTTTGATTCTGGAGCTTCCCATTCGTTCGGTTCGAAGAGTTTTGTTTCGCAACATGGTTTTCCGATACTTCCCTTGGAAAAATCTATGATCATCAAGTCCCCCGGAAATAAGTAGATCGCTCAGGGTTACTGCCAAGGAGTGGTCATTGAGTTCGAAGGACTACAATTCCACGCGAATCTCATCGTGTTGGAAAGTAAAGGACTGGATCTCATTTTAGGGATGGACTGGTTGACCACCAACAAAGGATTCATCGACTGTTTCAATCGGACAGTGATTCCCACTCACCATCACGGCAAGACTATAAGAGTTTCCACCCAAGAAAGGCCACGATCACAGCAACCAAAATTGAACAAAATGGACATTGCAGAACTGAGAAAAGTTCCAGTGGTATGCGAGTTCCCTGATGTATTCCCCGAAGAACTACCAGGCATGCCACCAGACCGAGAGATCGAATTCAGCATTGAACTAGCACCCGGCATTGCTCCCATCTATAAGAAGCCTTATAGAATGGCACCCTCAGAATTGGTGGAGTTGAAGAAGCAGATAAAGGAATTGTTGGACAAAGGATTTATTCGAGCCAGCTCCTCACCCTGGGGTTCGCCTGTGTTGTTCGCCAAAAAGAAGGATGGGACACTGAGGCTGTGCATAGACTATCGAGCCCTCAATATGGTCACCATCAAAAAAAAATATCCGATGCCACGAATAAATGATTTGTTTGACCAGCTCGCACAGGCCAAGGTATTCTCAAAAATTGATTTGAGATCGGGATATCACCAATTGAAGGTACGGACGGAAGATATTCCCAAGACAGCTTTCACTTCCAGATATGGGTTATACGAGTTTACAGTGATGCCTTTTGGACTAACGAACGCCCCCGCATATTTCGTCCACCCCATGAACAAAGTGTTCATGAAATTCATGGACAAATTTGTGGTGGTATTCATTGACGATATTCTGGTTTACTCAAGGACACCAGAAGAGCATGCTGAGCACCTCAGAATTGTTTTGGGAGAATTGAGGAAACATCAGTTGTACGCCAAATTTAGCAAATGTGAATTTTGGCTAAGACAAGTTGGTTTCTTGGGCCATATATTGAACCAAGAAGGCGTGGCCACAGACCCAAAAAAAGTCAAGGCCATACTAGACTGGAAGCCACCCGCCAATGTTACAGATGTGCGGAGTTTCCTAGGAATGGCCGGATATTACAGGAGATTTATTGAAGGTTTCTCCACTGTGGCAAAACCTATGACACAATTACTCAAGAAGGACACTCAAGAAGAAGCTGACAACCGCACCGGTCTTAACTGTGCCAGACATACACAAGAGCTTTGAAGTGTATTGTGACGCGTCCCGAAAAGGTCTCGGATGTGTGCTAATGCAGGATGGCAAAGTTGTCGCATATGCCTCCAGGCAGCTGCGAAAGCATGAGGAAAATTACCCAACGCATGACTTGGAGCTAGCAGCAGTTATACATGCACTCAAGGAGTGGAGGCACTTTCTGTTGGGAAATCGCTGTGAAATATATACGGACCATAAGAGCCTCAAATATATTTTCACACAGCCAGAGCTGAATTTACGCCAACGACGCTGGTTGGAACTTGTCAAGGACTATGACGTCGGTATTCACTACCACCCAGGGAAAGCAAATGTAGTGGCCGATGCCCTTAGTCGAAACCCCAGCCCGGACAGTGACGGTCAGCAAAATTTGAGGCCTGAGTTTCAGCGAGAGTTCACTAGGCTCAACATGATGTTAGTCTCTGAGGGCATCGTATCGAACCTGGAGATACAACCCACCCTGGTGGAACAAATTAAGAAGGCTCAATAGGGACATCCCAGCATCGAAGGCATAAAGAAGAAAATGAATCTTAGTAAGACTTCAGAGTTCGTCACAGACAGTGAAGGAACATTATGGTACCGAGACAGACTTTGCGTACCTAACATTGAGGAACTCAAGCAACAGATCTTGACGGAAAGCCACACCGCTCCATACTCGATCCATCCTGGAGGAACCAAAATGTACAAGGACATTCAGGAAAGATTTTGGTGGCACGGTATGAAAAGAGATATAGCCACATTCATCGCTTGTTGCGATTCATGTCAACGCATCAAGGCCGAGCACCAAAAGCCAGCAGGGCTACTCCAGCCAAACAGGATACCAGAGTGGAAATGGGATGAAATAGGAATGGACTTCATTGTCGGATTACCCCGATCACAACGCAGAAATGACGCCATATGGGTCATCACAGACCGACTAACCAAGGTTGCTCATTTCATTCCCGTGAAGACTACCTACTCCACACAAAGACTGGCAAAACTTTATCTCTCCCGTATAGTTTGCTTGCACGGAGTCCCAAAGATTATAATATCAGACCGAGGCACCCAATTCGTCTCCAAATTTTGGGATCACCTACAACAAGCTCTGGGCACGCAACTAGCTTTCAGTACAGCATACCACCCTCAGACTGATGGACAAACAGAACGAGTAAACCAAATCCTAGAGGATATGCTAAGAGCCTGTGTGCTCACCTATGGATCCAGTTGGGAAGAGAGTTTGCCGTATGCCGAATTCGCTTACAACAACAGTTACCAAGCCAGCTTGCAAATGGCACCCTTTGAAGCGTTGTACGGACGAAGGTGTCGTACCCCTCTGAATTTGTCAGAAACAGGTGACAGCCGTATCTTCGACCCAGATATGCTTAAAGAGGCCGAGGAGAAAGTTAAACAAATCAGGGACAGACTCAGGACGGCGCAGAGCCGACAAAAGAGCTACTATGATCAGAAGCATCGTGAGGTCAGCTTTGAACCCGGTGATTCCGTATACCTCCGAGTATCTCCTATGAGGAGTCTGCAACGGTTCAAAATAAAGGGGAAGCTAGCCCCAAGATTTATTGGACCATTTTGTGTAAAGGCACGAAGAGGCACAGTAGCCTACCAACTAGACCTCCCCAAGGAGCTGTCAGACGTCCATGACGTGTTCCACGTCTCACAGTTAAGAAAATGTGTGAGCAACCCAAAAAAGCATGTACCTCATGAGGACATTGATATGCAACCGGATCTCACCTACAGAGAAAGGCCAGTAAAGATCTTAGAAGAATCTGAACGGAGGACCCGTCAGAAAACGACAAAGTTTTTAAGGGTTCAGTGGAGCAACCACACTGAGGATGAAGCTACATGGGAAAGGGAGGATTTCCTTCGAGCAGAGTATCCATATCTATTTGAGGATCAGCAGAAATCTCGAGGAAGAAATTTTTCCTAAGGGGGTAGGTGTTGTGACACCCAAGTTTTTATTTGGATTTTTCAAAAGATTTTATTTGACTTGAGGGGAGTGATTTAAATTTTTCTTCAAGAGAACTCTCCCTCTCATATATTTTTCCTTATGGCAAAAGTTTTATTTGGATTCACCCAAGATCTGCCTTTGGTCTTGGAAGTCCTTGCTTTTCATTTGGACTCAAGACAAAATGTTTTTCTTTTGGGGAAAATAACTTTTGAAAACCTTTTTGAATTTGCACTATGGCTTTTGGAAAATCCTTTGCCACTTTCAACAATTCCTTCTTGCCATGGCATTAGTGCAAATCCTCTCTCCTAGCCACTCCCTCACCTTTGGATCATGATTTGCATCAAATCCAGCAAGTTGAACCTCCCCATGTATCTATTTCCATTCAAATTCTTTTCAAATATATTTCTGCCTTCTTTTCTAGCACTTGGAGATTTGCAAAGGAACTCCACTTTCTGTCTTGATTTTTTGCCCCAAACCTTTTTCCCCTCCTAATCCTTTGAACCCTCAACCTAGAACCATGAAGATCCACTGGTCTTCAGTTCAAAATTTTCAAACTACAATTGCTGCAAGCTTGGACCAGATTTGTCAAATTTGGTGAAATTCATTCCAAACCTTCTCCAAAAATTCCAAGTAAAATCACGCAGCCTCTGGGTGCATTGAGTGGTCATCTCACCAAGTTACAGCTCCAGAAAAATTTATCTCATAGCCAAAACCTTCTGTCGAACACCTGCAGTGCACTGTCTTTGTCACATTCAGAAAGTTCAGAGATTCAGTCAAGTGGCTGCTGTCGTTTTCTTCAGAGGAGGGCATCGATCTCGCCAGTACCACTGCGTCGCCTTGCTCCTCGTCCCCGCCCTCTTGTTCCTGCACTGCACGAACGCCTGGCGCCTTGCGGGCGTCGGCGACGAGCAGCAGAAGGTGCGCCGCCCCGTGACCGACACCAGCGGCGGCTTTGCGGACGCCAGCGGAAGACACGGCGCCGACGACGCCACCCAGCGCCGCCCAAACCACCGGAGCTCGCCGCGTGGCCTTCCACTCCCCCGAACGCGCTGCCGCTCTCGTCGTGAACTGCAGGGCGCGGAGCGCGCTCTCTGCCGCCGTTGAGCCCGTGCGGTCACCTCACCGTGGACCGACGCCATTACGCCAAGACCGACCCCGTTTTGCTGTAAAACGAATCCAGTAACATCCACTGATGCTGCCTGGCCGCTCAAACCACCTGCCAATCCACTGCTCCGCCGTAATCGCTCACCGGAGATTCTCCGTTCACAGCCACCCCGTCGATCTGCCTATAAATAGAGGCCCCGAGCTTCAACTCGAGCACCCACCAGCCCTGCACTCCCCCTAGAGCACGGCTAGCCACTGGAAGAGCCCCGAGGAGGTCTCCTTCCTCGACTCCGGCCGCCGCGACCCGCCATGGGATCCAGCCCGATTCGCCCCCGTGTGTGCTCCTCCGCCCCCATTCTCTTGCCAGCAGCTTCACCTTGCATCACTCGTCCTGACCCGCACTTCAATTTGAAGCTTGCAGCCCTCCACCGGAGTTCCCCATCCTCACCCGAGCCGCCGTCCGCCGGAGAAAGTGTCGCCGTCGACGTGGTGCTCCCCGTTGGACGAGTCCACCACCCACCGACGCGGAAGAAGACGCTGAAGCTCTTGGTACCCTCCGTTTCTCCTAACTCGCCGTGGTTCGACGCCGGCGTCCACCGCAGTCTTCGGGCGCCGGCGAGCTTTTCAAACCTGACATGTGGACCCCGCGTGTCAGCCTCTGTTTTATTCCACCTCGAACCGTTTTCTGTTGGCACCTTCGGGCAAATACGTTTTCTCCTTTGCGCTTGCGCATTCCCAGCCGAACCATTTTCTGTTTTCTCAGTTAAAACCCTGGAACTTTTCTGTTTCATTACAGATAAGTCCTTGGACAGAAACCTTTATAACTTTTTAATAAAAAGGTATTTTTGAGTGATTCTTTTTCTGACAATCTTCAAATTTTGTATAGTTTTTTATGGGATTTATTTGAAAAATATTTGGAAAAGTTTATGTGTATGTGTTGGTTTTCACGTTAGTACCCGTTTTGTGATTGCCGTAGGTTCCGGAAGAGGTGACGGAGCCGCGAACCTCGCCGAGCCAGACTCCGACTTCTCCGAACCAGGCAAGCATGTTTTGAACATTTGATATGACAGATGTTTTACATGTTCACGTGAAAGTTTTGTGCGTGGCATATAAGTGTCGGTAAATACCTCGTTGCTTGTAAGGCAACCACCCGGCTTGTCCCAAAGTTGCGATGACCTTTGATGAGAGGTGGCCTAATCATGTGGTGACATGAAGGGCAGCAAGGTGGTACTGTTGTAGCATGCCAGCTTTGCGTCATCCGACTTTCCCCGACGTTAACATGGTTGGAGCTACGTTATCGTTCTTTTCCCGCATGTTCCAAAGTTGCGATGATCTCTGATGAGAGATGGCCTAATCATGTGGTGACATGAAGGGCAGCAAGGAGGTACTATTGTAGCATACCAGCCTTGTGTCATCCGACTCTTCCGACGTTAACGTGGTTGGAGCCGTGTTACCGTTCTTTCCCCATTCCGTGCTACCACATGTCTCATTGCCAGGATGCGGTTTAGTAAGTTGGTAACCTCTTTCCGTGTAGACACCAAACAGAGAGGCCGGGATGATGGTACCTTGGCCCAGGATTAAAGCCAGTCATCCGGTCAGGGGGCATGGGTGTTTCCGGTTGGGACCGAGAGGGGGGGCACCCCCTTAAAGCGCGCGTATAGAAATTTGATCCCATGCTACGCGAGGTTGTAGCCTCCCCGTCTCAAGGTTTTTCTTGAACGTTGCCGAGGGTGATCCCTGGCTTCGGATGGTTGAATTGGGTGTGTACTGGTTAGACGTGTTTCTTCCAAAACACCGTGGACGGAACTAGTCCCCGTGACTACTGAAATCCGTTGGCTGTGGTTAAGTACAAACTCTGCAGAGTCAATTCTTTCCAAATCATCGTATCCATGATCAGTAGTGTAAACATTACATCCATATCTATCCGTGTGAAAAACTTGTCCCCGGTGAACAAGCTCAAGTGGTAAATTCAGATTTATTGTTATTCCTGTGGATGGACTAACTTTATATTTGTCTCATGCTTGAAATAATTTTATGTTCCCGAACTATTGTATTATTGAGTTGTGATATAAGCCCTTTATGAGACGTCGCGCAGACGTCCGACTGTGGCGTGTACCCGTTTCTCACTTTAAATATAAGCCCTTTATGTGATGTCGCTCAGACGTCCGACTGCGGCATGCACTGTCTTTATTTTCTGTTATAAGCCCTTTATGTGGTGTCGCCCCGACGCCCGACTGTGGCATTATTATTCCGCATTTTCCGCTCGAGGAGTCTTTCAGACACTCGTTTGGCACCCGCATTATTATTCCGCATTTTCCGCTCGAGGAGTCTTTCAGACACTCGTTTGACACCCGCATTATTATTTCGCATTTTCCGCTCGAGGCGTCTTTCAGACACTCGTTTGGCACCACTATTACTATTCTGCAGTTTCCGCTCGAGGTGTCATTCAGACCCTCGCTTGGCACCCAGTATTTATTATCTCTATGTCTGATCGCACTGGTTAACTTGTTCATATGCTTCATGATTACATTTGTTATACCTTATGTCCGAACTGTCTTGCGAGTACTTTCATAGTACTCACCTGGCTTGTTGATTTGGCCAGATGTTGACGAAGGCGATCTCTTGGATGAAGTGTTTGATAGCGCGTCCGACGCATAGAGGAGTCCTAGTCAGTCCTGCGCGATCCCGGATATTGGTCACTTGTATTGTATACGCTTCCGCCACCCGCAATAAGTCTCCTCGAGCCTCACTCCGACGCTCGATGAGTTGTAGTCTTCTGGAATCATATCACTCGCTTCGCGGTGATATTTCCACCACCGTTATTATCGTGAGTTAGTAGTTGCCACCCTATCCGCCATTTTGTTTTAGCGGCGTGCATGTAATAAATTGTTGGGCAGTCTCTGCTCAACCTTGTATTATATTTAGTACTCCTGGTATTTTTCTTCTGTGACCAAGATATTGTCTATCAGTGAGAAGGAATTCTTCCTCCCTGGTCCGTAAAAGGGATTGGTCTCTCAATAATTATTTTATTGAAAAACCGGTCGTGACAACTAGGGACGTGACAACTCGCCCCCACTTGAAAGAATCTCGTCCCGAGATTCAGGGGTCGATGGAAAGAAGGTGGGGTACTCCAGTCGAAGACGATCTTCTCGCTCCCAAGTAGCTTCTCTCTCGGAATGATGAGACCACTGAACCTTGAGAAACTTGATGTTCTGACGTCGGGTGACACGCTCTGCTTGATCAAGAATGCGAATAGGGTACTCTCGATATGTGAGGTTATCTTGGAGATCAAGCGTTTCGTGGTCCACTCCGCGAATGGGATCCGAGAAGCAACGCCTGAGTTGAGAGACGTGGAAGACATCATGGACTCAAGAAAGATGTGGGGGTAGTTCCAACTGGTAGGCAACCTCTCCTCGTTTAGCGAGAATGCGAAAAGGACCAATGTAACGAGGAGCCAACTTGCCCTTGATACCGAAACGATGGGTACCCTTTAGAGGAGTAACCCGAAGGTAAGCCTTGTCACCAACTCCATAAGCCACTTCCTTATGACGACGGTCATACTGGCTCTTTTGACGGGACTGGGCTGTTTTCAAATTCTCACGAATGATGCGAACTTGCTCTTCTGCTTCCTGGATCATGTCCGGTCCAAAGAATTGTCTTTCACCGGTTTCTGACCAGTTCAAAGGTGTTCGACATCTTCGTCCATACAGAATCTCGAAAGGAGCTTTCTTAAGACTGGATTGATAGCTATTGTTATAAGCAAACTCGGCGAAAGGTAGGCATTTCTCCCAATCCATACCGAATGAGATAACGCAAGCTCTAAGCATGTCTTCGAGAATTTGGTTGACCCTTTCCACCTGACCACTTGATTGAGGGTGGAAAGCGGTACTGAAGGAAAGATGGGTGCCCATGGCAGTTTGGAAACTCTCCCATAAATGAGAAGTGAAGAGACTACCACGGTCTGAATTGATCTCTAGTGGAACACCATGAAGTGACACTATTCGAGAAATATATAAGTCAGCGAGCTGACTAGCAGTGATACTCTCTCGAACAGGTAGGAAGTGAGCCACTTTGGAAAGACGATCAATGACTACGAAGATAGCGTTATTCCCTTTCTTGGTCCTGGGAAAGCCGGTGATGAAGTCCATACCAACTTTATCCCATTTCTACTCAGGAATGGCTAAAGGTTGAAGGGTGCCAGCAGGCCTTTGATATTCTGTCTTAACGCGACGACAAACGTCACAGTTAGCAATGAACTGAGCGATTTCTCTCTTCATCCTAGTCCACCAGAACCTCTGACGTAGGTCCTGATACATCTTAGTACTACCGGGATGAATCGTGAGAGGAGATTCATGTGCCTCCTTAAGGATCAATTGTCGCAGATGTTGATTCTTGGGAACCACCAAGCGATTCTCAAAGAAAACAACACCTTGATCATCTATAGAGAAACTTCCAAGAAGAGGCGACCAAGAAGAGGGAACCACCAAGTGTTTTGAATTTCCTGGAGACAATTGTGGCATATTTATCTGAGGGTACTCTTTTGTTCCAAGAAGAGGCGACCAAATCCATAAAACCAGGGTGTTGAATCCAATAAGACTCAAACCTAAAAAGATTACTTCTAGGGATGTCTGTTTCTATAGATATCACACAAGGCATGTGGTCTGAGACTGGTTTAGAGAGTGGTTTTACAATGGTGTTGGGGTATGATGTGGTCCAATTGGTTGAAGTGAAGAACAAGTCTAACTGTTCAATTAGGGGATCATCCTGCATGTTACTCCAAGTAAAAGATCTTCCTTTTAGAGGAAGTTCAATCAGGCCCTGTGTACGGATGAAATCATTGAAAGTGATCATATCATGAATGTTGCCACCAGGTTTATTTCGATTGGTGGGGCTGCGGATGTAGTTGAAATCTCCCACTAGAAGCCAGTCTTCATTGTTAGGTATATTGAGATTGAGTAACCAGTTTGTGTAGTCAATTCTGGATTCACCTTGACAAGGACCATATATATTAACCAGGGTCCACATTTGGGCAGATTGGGTGGATTTAAAGTGAATTACTAGGGCAAATTCTTCCTCAATCAGCACTGTGCCAGTAAAGATAGCACTATTCCATATAGTTACAATACCACCTGAAGCATCCCTTGAAGGGATGAAAGCAAATTTGTCAAAGCGTTTGGGGCAACAGGATTTAATATAGGAATTATCAAAAGCAGACTTCTTCGTTTCCTGTAAGCAAACAACTGAACAGCCACTAGTAGCAATAGCATTCGATAAAGCCAAAAGTTTAGGGTCTGAGTTCATGCCCCGGATATTCCAACACAAAACATTCCAGTTCGAAAGCAAGGCCATAAAAGCAAGAAATAAAGCTTAAATTAAGATGAAGAAGAAGAAGGACCAACCCGCTTGTCTGCCATGAGCACTTCTTCAGTTACTTCCTCCAGAGGGACAGCACATTTCTGCACAGCAATGTTTTGGATTTGATCAATTGTCATGGGAGTGGTATTTCACCCTCTTCAATCTGATCTTCAGTAATCTCAGTGATGACCACAGCAGACACAATATTTGGGATGACTCTGGGCTTCACCTTGGAAGTTTTGGTCCTGCTATCAGTTAGGGCAGGCACCTTGAAACCGTCATACTTATTGGAGCGAGAACTTCTACGCACACTGGCAACAGAAACTGGAGATTTATTCTTACTACGTTTGCCTTGGGGCCCCATCCTGGAAGAGC
The DNA here is from genome assembly GCF_018294505.1 of Triticum aestivum. Classification (NCBI taxonomy): domain Eukaryota; kingdom Viridiplantae; phylum Streptophyta; class Magnoliopsida; order Poales; family Poaceae; genus Triticum; species Triticum aestivum. Next base: position 541,881,647 of record NC_057814.1, read on the forward strand.
CAGCCTAAACTTCAGTTATGGCCCCAGACACAGTATCCTGAGCTTCAGAAGCTTCAGAGAAATCCACAGCCTGATTGTCTGCAAGGAGCACCACTGTCTGATTTTCATTAGGAAGCGCCTGCACATCCTCACTGTCAAGGGACCAGAACTGGACAGTCGAAGTAACTGTTCCATCAGCTTCTCCTGAGAAATGCAAGAAGTAATCTGAACTGAACCTTCATAGTCAGAGAGGGACAGTTGAATATCCAGTATAGTTGGCCTGATGCCATATCTATGGGCCCAAGGGCCAATAGTGGCCAGAGTTGGCATTATGGATCTTGAAAGAAAATTAGTGATGGACACATATGACAGAGGTTCAGCAATTAACATTCCATTCATGAACTCATTGTCAGCAGAGAAACTGATGTTCATACCAGCATTAGTGACAGAGTTGCTGAACTGAATCTGTGAGTTCTGGACCTCCTCTCTGGGAATCATCAGCTCATTGTGCTGCACTGGTGGAGTCACAGTATTATTAGCAAAGTTAAGAGAGCCATTCCTTTGCAGGGCCTGCAGAATACTGGCTGGTACAAGCACCAGAGCATCAGAATCAGAATTTGAAGTGGAGCTGTTGTGTGAAATGGAATCATTCCAAGCTGCATAAGGGCGGTCTTGCAGATTGTTGCTTGGCAGAATTCCATCATGAACTTGCAGTCCCTCATTGGCCAACCACTCTTGGAAATTATAAAGGGCAGGTGGTGCAGGTGGAGGGGAAGCTGGCCATTCACCCCATTGGGGATGTATCTCAATGTCAGCCTGGCCTGCAGCATTTTCACCCACATCTTCTGCAACATTGTTGCCAGCACCTTGTTGCGCCATCCAATTATTGAGTTGCATCTGGTAAAGCTGTTCAGCATTAAGGCCTTCCCCATAGAGAGGGTGAGGGATGCCATCTGCAGGTGGTGGGTCTTCTCCAGCAGGAGGAACTTCAGTTAAATGGGCGTTCCAATCAGAATTTCGCAACATTGTGATGCAGACTGTCCAGCAACGGCGATTTCCACCCGGCTGGCGAATCATCAAGCTCTTTGGAACTAGCCTAAGGTGTATTACTTTGACACGGATTAGAACTAGTTTTCTATCTCCTCTTGGATTGTGCCAATGTGTCAGACTGCCAAAACCATCAACAGATCTATGCAGGTAATGATATGTTTGGTAATCTTGCGGAAAACCAATGTAAAGAATCCAAACATCCGGCCCAAAAGTAGTGAGCCTCATATTGAGTGCCTCATCATGTGGAACAAAAGAAACTACAGTGTTTATATCCCCTTCTTCCTCAGCATCAATCTCAAAGGTAGTACCCACCACATTGTCCCGCATCAGCGGGCTGGGAAATCCATATATAGCAATACCTAGTTGGTGATCATCTATTTCAGTCGGAGCAAAGTTGGATTCATGCAGCAGACCAGTGATTACCTGTCTCAGAGCAGCCTTGTGGTGGAACGGGACATGGTGGTTTGTCGGGACCCCGATTCTAAGTCACACCGATCTAGCATGTAACACCTCATATCACTTTGCGGCCTCACGCACGGTATTCCCACGGGTGTCGCCTTACCATGGCCCGGGACCGTTTGCGCCTTTTGGCTCACGTATATGACAATGTCGCTAGCATCCATATGACAGAGAACCCGGGCCGACATGGCTAGTCGTGAACCCAAAGCGGCACTAATGTATGGGGACAGGCATACATGAATCAACATCGAGCGTGTCGGTCAGCAGCGTGTGAATCCGGGCTGTAGCACTGGGCTAACAGGACTCCGGGAACCCGGGCTGTAGCAGGCTAGGCAGGACTCCGGATGTCACCACGTGACATTTCCCAGAAGGGACAGACACAGGAACAAAATGAAACACATGCCGGCCAGTCAAGTGTCCAGAGCAGTAGTGCTGGGCTAGCAGGACTCCGATGAACCGGGCTGTAGCGGACTACTATGGCTCAAGGAGGCACTAGACTACATTTCCCCATAAGAGAGGCTGCCAAGGATAAACAACTAGATTGTCGGATCCCACACATAGCAATACACGTTACACGTACGCATAACATGCAAGTATGTGCTGTACAACATGGCATCACAACATAACGCAAACTCATATAGATAAAAGACCCAGAAGAGCCACATAGCATTAAGTACAAACAGGGGTCACATGACCCATCATTCAGAGCATACAAGCAACGGAAGCATTACATGTCTGGGTACAGACAACTACAAAGGAAAAAGGCTGAGAAGCCTGACTATCTACAAGACCCTCCCAAGGGTGCAAGATCGTAGCTGAGGTACAAGCTACCCGTCGAAGTCCAAGCGGAACTACTAATAAGACTGAAGTCTCCGCTGCAAAAACATAAATAAAGCAACATGAGTACAAAGGTACTCAGCAAGACTTACATCAGATCCTATCATACATGCATTTGTATCAAGAAGGTAGTGTGGGTTTTAGTTGCAGCAAGCCAGCTTTGACTCAGTGGCTATCCTATTCTACGACTACGAGAAACTTCTTTGAGGTAAGAAGGCGCACACGAGTCCACTAATCACCACCTCAATACACCACTATGGATTCATTCCCGTCTCACTACGAGAAGCCATCCATAGCACTCACACTTATCTTGAGCATTTTAGAGTATCCACTTCAAGTTGTCTATGTACCACATAAGCATCCAAGAAGTCCATAACCGAGGACACGGCTATTCGAATAGATCATGATAACCCTGCAGGGGTGTACTGCGTCACACACGCTCTCGCCACTTACCGCCATGTACACGTCATGTACCTCGGCAACCTTCAAGCGAAAGCCTGGCGAGGGTGTCGGCCACGACCTGACTAACCACGCAAGACTCTAGTCCAGGTTTATCGCCTATTCGGGTTCCATCCGCAAGGAGATCCGGCCGGGGTGTCGTTCACGGCCCCAAACGATGTGTGCAGGGTTCCCGAGCCCACCATCCGGGTGCCACTCGGTACACCGGGCCACGTGTGCCTAGTCTGTCCCAAGCCCACCCTGCCGGGTGCCACTCGGTAGAAAAATAGCACTACCTACAAACACCAGAAACTATTTGCAACTCCTGGACAGAGATCAAGGCGGTTAATAAGTCGAGAGAGCTTGGAGCGCCCGGATCCCAATGTGTGGTAGTAGCTAGTCATTGGACAACTTACACAGAACTCGGTTCTTATGGACGGTCCCAATGACACAACCCACCATGTACTCCTACATGGCCTCTCACCGCTACCTTTACCAAATCGTGTTCACACGCTTAACTCTCGGCACCAGAACATCTCGTAACACTCCAATTCATTCCCAATGAATCAGACCTGACACAACTCTAAGCAATAGCAGGCATGGCATGGTAGGAACACAACATGGCTCATTCAACTCCTACACATGCTAGTGGGTTTCAACTATTTACTGTGGCAATGACAGGTCATGCAGAGGAATGGGTTCAGCTACCGCAGCATAAAGTAGCAGTTGAATCGTTGTTGTCCTAATGTAGTAAAAGAGAGCAGGAGCGAGAGAGTAGGATTGTATCGGAATGAACAAAGGGGGTTTGCTTGCCTGGTAGATCAACAGGGTGGCACTGCTCCTCAGACAGGTACTCTGGAACACTCTCCGGAGCAGGACCTATCGAGAAGGAACGGTGTCGACAATCAAAACACAATCATATGCAACAATATGATGCATGAATATTGCATGAATATGTGATGTATTTTGAGCCAATGCATTTAGCATTCAACTTGGAAGAGATCCATTTGAACCAAAGGTTCAAATGCAACTCTAATTTAAGTCCTTATATATGCCATTTATATGTTTTCACATATACAGTAGGTATAAGTTGGTTTGTCATGCATGAAACTAGTACAGATGGATAGATTGCATTTTTCTGATAATTTTTCATATATAAATTATTTAAATCTGAGCTACGGTTGAATTTCTATGAATTTAAGAAGTTTTACTAATTTCCTGGAATTTCCTGATTTATTTTAAATCCAGAAAGTCCTTTACTGCGTCAGCATGACGTCATCGCTGTGTCAGCAGGTCAACGGGCTGGCCAGGGTCAAATCTGACCGGCGGAGCCCACTGGTCAGTGAGACAGGGGTTAACCCCGCGTTGACTCACCTTTGACCTGTTGTGGGGCCCGCTGTCAGCGGCTGTAGGGCGGCTAATTAGTGGGGTTTAGCCACTAATGGCCGTGCCACGTCGGCGGGGTTACGCCGGCGATGACCCGACGCGGTGGCGATCGCCAGCCGACCGTTTCCGGCCAGGGCTGGACGTGCAGTTAGGTGCGTTGGACAGCCCGTGGTCCGGGGCATCCAGCGGTGGTCGTGGGGTCACCGGGGACGACGTGTAGCGGCGACGGCGGTGAGCGTATGCGGCAGCGGAGCTCGGTGGGGTGCGGGCGCTGCGCTGGGACTCGCTTTCGAGCCGGCTGGGCTACACAACGGCGTCAGGGGCTCTGTGGAGCATGCCCGTTGCACGAAGGCAGCGAACGAAGCATGGTGAGCGCGCGCGCTGCGGCAATGGCGGAGCCGAGCATCGGCTCATGCGGGCAAGGGAGCTAGAGGGCAGGGGAGAGCAGGAGAGTAGGGGGAGTCGATGCAGTGGCTCACAACGGATCCAAAGGTGTCGACGGCGAGCTCGGGGAAGCCTGGACGGCGTCGAATCGACGGTGGGGTTGCCGGCGGCCGAAGCTTGAAGACGACGACGATGCAGTCGTTGCCGGGCGTCCGGAGTGGCTTCTTTCAGTGGATAGGCGAAGATCGTCGGTGCGGAGCTCGGGGACACGGCGAGAAGGCTCGGGGGTGGCTGTGGCCGCGTCGGCGTGCGGCGGTGCTCTCCGGTGCGTTCGGGCGTCGCAAGAGAGAGCGAGAGAGAGGAGGGGAGAGGCGCAGGAGAGAGGGAGTGAGGCCAGGGGGGAGCTGGGCGCTTCTGGCGAGGCCAGGTCGAAGAGGGGAGAGGGCAGGCAGGCAGCTGCCGTGGCGTGCATGCGCGCGGCGTGCGGCGACCACGCGCCCTGTCCCTCTGGGGCGAGAAGGGGGACGACTGGCGCTGGCCAGTCAGCTGGGCCGGCACAGAGCCAGGCCAGCAAGTGGCCCAGGTAAGTCCAGGTAAGGGTTTTCCCCCTTTTTGTTTATTTTCTATTTTTCTGACATTTGTTCTGATTTAGTAGAATACTAAATCATTTTATTTTCTTATGCCAATTTTTGTAGGAGCTAGTGGTATTATTCCAGAGCTCCTCATCAACTAGCATATTTTTCGGACAATATTCTATATATATAACAATATATATCCAAAGCAAATAATTGCTGCATTAATTCCGAAAGGCCAAAATAGATATCTATGAGCTCCTAAAAATATTGGTTTGATTTTTATCTCTGTCCAATATTTTCAGAGAGCAACATGAACATTTTCTTGGACCCTTTTGGAGCAATTTTTATCTGGGTCATTTCTAGAAATGATTCTGAGGGTTTCACAAATCCCCATTTCAAATTATATGAAATTTAGACATGATGCACGCATGACTAGCTAGTCTAGGTCATACCAGAACTAGGGACGTGACAACTCGGCCCCACTTGAAAGAATCTCGTCCCGAGATTCAGGGGTCGATGGAAAGAAGGTGGGGTACTCCAGTCGAAGACGATCTTCTCGCTCCCAAGTAGCTTCTCTCTCGGAATGATGAGACCACTGAACCTTGAGAAACTTGATGTTCTGACATCGGGTGACACGCTCTGCTTGATCAAGAATGCGAATAGGGTACTCTCGATATGTGAGGTTATCTTGGAGATCAAGCGTTTCGTGGTCCACTCCGCGGATGGGATCCGAGAAGCAACGCCTGAGTTGAGAGACGTGGAAGACATCATGGACTCAAGAAAGATGTGGGGGTAGTTCCAACTGGTAGGCAACCTCTCCTCGTTTAGCGAGAATGCGAAAAGGACCAATGTAACGAGGAGCCAACTTGCCCTTGATACCGAAACGATGGGTACCCTTTAGAGGAGTAACCCGAAGGTAAGCCTTGTCACCAACTCCATAAGCCACTTCCTTATGACGACGGTCATACTGGCTCTTTTGACGGGACTGGGCTGTTTTCAAATTCTCACGAATGATGCGAACTTGCTCTTCTGCTCCTGGATCATGTCCGGTCCAAAGAATTGTCTTTCACCGGTTTCTGACCAGTTCAAAGGTGTTCGACATCTTCGTCCATACAGAATCTCGAAAGGATCTTTCTTAAGACTGGATTGATAGCTATTGTTATAAGCAAACTCGGCGAAAGGTAGGCATTTCTCCCAATCCATACCGAATGAGATAACGCAAGCTCTAAGCATGTCTTCGAGAATTTGGTTGACCCTTTCCACCTGACCACTTGATTGAGGGTGGAAAGCGGTACTGAAGGAAAGATGGGTGCCCATGGCAGTTTGGAAACTCTCCCATAAATGAGAAGTGAAGAGACTACCACGGTCTGAATTGATCTCTAGTGGAACACCATGAAGTGACACTATTCGAGAAATATATAAGTCAGCGAGCTGACTAGCAGTGATACTCTCTCGAACAGGTAGGAAGTGAGCCACTTTGGAAAGACGATCAATGACTACGAAGATAGCGTTATTCCCTTTCTTGGTCGTGGGAAAGCCGGTGATGAAGTCCATACCAACTTTATCCCATTTCCACTCAGGAATGGCTAAAGGTTGAAGGGTGCCAGCAGGCCTTTGATATTCTGTCTTAACGCGACGACAAACGTCACAGTTAGCAATGAACTGAGCGATTTCTCTCTTCATCCTAGTCCACCATAACCTCTGACGTAGGTCCTGATACATCTTACTACTACCGGGATGAATCGTGAGAGGAGATTCATGTGCCTCCTTAAGGATCAATTGTCGCAGATGTTGATTCTTGGGAACCACCAAGCGATTCTCAAAGAAAACAACACCTGGATCATCTATAGAGAAACTTCCACCAACTCCCTTATTAATGTTTCTCTTGATCCAGGAAATTCCCGTATCCTGCTTCTGAGCAGAGATGATCTAATCCACAAGAGTAGGTTTCGCCACCAAGGTAGAAAGGAATCCGTGAGGAGCAATGTGAAGATTAAGCTTACAGAATTCCTCATGGACAAGTGGTTGGCCCTGCTGCAACATAAGATTGTTGCAATAGGACTTACGACTTAGCGCATCAGCCATGACATTGCCCTTTCCTGGGGTGTAGGTAATCCCTAAGTCGTAATCTAAGATCAACTCCAACCAACGTCTTTGCCTAAGGTTCAAATCTGGTTGGGTGAAAATATACTTGAGACTCTGGTGATCGGTGTAAATCTCGCAACGTTTACCGAGAAGGTAATGTCGCCATGTCTTAAGTGCATAGACTACGGCTGCAAGGTCTAGATCATGTGTAGGATAATTCTCCTCATGTGGATGCAACTGTCGAGATGCATAGGCAATCACATGACGATCCTGCATAAGAATGCACCCTAGTCCCTGTCGTGAGGTGTCGCAGTAGATAACAAAGTCTTTAGTGAAATCCGGTGGCACAAGTATGGGGGCAGAAGTCAGGCGTCTTTTCAGTTCCTGAAAACTGTATTCACACTGTGGGGACCACTCAAACTTTTTATCCTTCTTGAGAAGTTCCGTGAGGGGTTTGGCTACTTTGGAGAAGTTTTCAACAAAGCGGCGACAATAACTGGCTAGACCAAGGAAACTCCTAACTTGTTTAACTGTTTCAGGTGCAGTCCAATCAAGAACGGCCTGAACTCTCTCAGGATTGACAGCAATGCCCTTACCAGAGATCACGTGGCCTAGGTAGGTCACTTCTGGCAACCAAAATTCGCACTTGGAGAACTTGGCATAAAGGCGGTGCTCTCTGAGTTTTTCTAACACAAGTCTAAGATGTTCGGCATGCTCTTCCTCGTTCTTCGAGTAGATAAGGATATCATCGAGGTAAACCACGACGAATTTGTCTAAGTACCCCATGAAGATCGAGTTCATCAAGCGGGAGAAGGTAGCTGGAGCATTGGTTAGACCAAAGGACATGACGGTGTACTCGTACTGGCCATAACGAGTGACAAAAGCCGTCTTAGGAATGTCCCTGTTTCTAATCTTGATTTGGTGGTAGCCTAACCTCAAATCCATCTTGGAAAAGACTGAGGATCCAGCGAGTTGATCATACAGGTCGTTGATCCTGGGGAGCGGATACTTGTTCTTTATCGTGACCAAATTAACGGGACGATAATCTACAACCATCCGGTCCGTACCATCCTTCTTCTTGACGTAGAGGACGGGGCAAGCCCAGGGAGAAGAACTAGGACGGATGAAACCCTTTTGCAAGGACTCATCAAGTTGTTTCTTAAGCTCATCTAGTTCTAAAGGTGCCATCTTGTAAGGTCTCCTAGAGATTGGGGCGGTTCCTGGGATAAGATCTATGACAAACTCTACATCTCTGTCAGGTGGAATACCTGGCAGTTCCTCTAGAAAGACATCTGGAAAGTCACGGACTACCGGGATATCTTCAAGGTTTGGAAGAGGACTGGCATTAAGAGAATAGAGTTGACGCTTTGCAACTCTGGTGGAGACAGTGACTAACTTACCAGATGGGTGTGTGAGTTGAACAGACCTGGTGTAACAATCAATCTTGGCATGATGAGCTGTCATCCAGTCCATACCCAAGATGATGTTAATATATGTAGACTTGAGGGCTATAAGTGAGGCAAGGAATACAAGTCTGTCAACAAGGATTTCATTACCATGGCTTATTCTGGTAGTTTGCCATCTAGACCCTAGAGTTTGGATTTCAAGTGGAGTTGGCATATCACAAAATGACATGTCGTGCAAACGAGCATAGCCTTCAGAGATGAAGGAGTGAGATGCTCCGGTATCGAATAGAACCGAAGCTGGATGGCAATTGACAAGGAGTGTACCAAGAACGACATCCGGATCATCATGAGCGTCTTTAGCTGAGGCGTGATGCAAACGTCCACGCTCAGTGGGAGCTGACTTGACACTGATCATCTTGCGTGATGGCTTACCACTGCCAACGGACTTCTCAGGCAGGGGTGGGGCATAGTTAGTTTGAGAGCAGTCACGTGCATAGTGTCCTGGCTTCCCGCATGTGAAGCAAGTCCCTGAAGTTGGATGTGGACCTGCATTGACAAGCGGTCTACCAATAGGCCTGGGTGGAGCATACTGCTGGACTGGGTGAGGCGCCACATAAGATGGCCTCGGTGCATATCCAGGTGGAAGAGCGGAGTTCGGAACCCAAATCCGGCGCTTATGAGAACTAGAACCAGAGGAAGAAACCAAATCACAGGTGTGCTTACGAGACGCCTTGTAGGTGAGCTGAGCTGTCTCCGCATTAATGGCCTTGTTCACAAGAGTCTGGAATGTATTGCAATGGTGCAAGTGGAGATCACGATGCAACTTGGGGTTGAGACCCTTCCGGAACCTAGCCTGCTTCTTAGCGTCCGTGGACACTTCTTCTGTAGCATAGCGGGCGAGGTTCTCAAACTCTCTACTGTAAGCATCAACAGCCATCTTACCCTGGGTGAAACTACAGAACTCTTCTCTCTTGCGGTCAATGAGAGCCTGAGGAATGTGATGCTCGCGAAAAGCCTCAGTGAAATCTCTCCAGGTCGGTATCTGGCCAACTGGAAGCATAGCCTCATAGTTCTGCCACCAAAGACTAGAAGGACCTTCCAGGTGATATGCAGCATAAGTGACCTTGTCACCTTCAGCTACGTTCGCAGAACGCAGCTTGTGTGTGATACTACGGAGCCAGTCATCTGCATCGAGTGGCTCAATAGAATGATGGAAGGTAGGTGGTTTCAAACCAATGAAATCATAGATGGTCGCTGACTCTTTGCACTGGGGTGCGGTGTTCTCCTCGATACGTGCTAACAAGCGGTTAGACTCATGCTTGTTCCTCTCCATCTCTAACATCAACTCTGCCAACGAAGGCTGGTCGGGAGGATCCTCCTCATCCCTACCACCTCCGTGGTTCAGGCAACGAGCAACAAAACTTCGGTTAACTGACGACATCCTGAGAAGCGGAACCAAGGACGAGGTCAACAACAACTATAGGATGCAACATGTAGCATAAGAAAATTAAGTATCTCTCAAACTCCTAGGACAAATCCGGCAGCATAACGGCAGTAAAATGCTCAAAATGGGACATTCTGCAAAAGGCGGGGTAGCACCATACTCAACATCGTCACTCAAGGTTCTGAGATATTACTAAACAGGCTACACTGGAGGTACTCAAACTGGGATATGACTCTGATCAACCAATCCTAAGAGACTACGGAGTAGTAACACGTGATCCTGATAGACAGAAGAGAAAGCCTAGTTCCTTAACCCCGTAGGAAAGATAGGATGACTCAGATCAGAAGGCATGAGGTAAAAGGAGTAAAAGAGCCTTACGTTCCCTTCCACAATCAATTCCCTTATATAACAAAAGAATTACTAGACTCAACTTCAACCAGCTTGGCTTGGAAATCCTAAAGGCAGTCAGGCTCTGATACCAAAGCTGCCGGGACCCCGATTCTAAGTCACACCGATCTAGCATGTAACACCTCATATCACTTTGCGGCCTCACGCACGGTATTCCCACGGGTGTCGCCTTACCATGTCCCGGGACCGTTTGCGCCTTTTGGCTTACGTATATGACAATGTCGCTAGCATCCATATGACAGAGAACCTGCGCCGACATGGCTAGTCGTGAACCCAAAGCGGCACTAACGTATGGGGACAGGCATACATGAATCAGCATCGAGCGTGTCGGTCAGCAGCGTGTGAATCCGGGCTGTAGCACTGGGCTAACAGGACTCCGGGAACCCGGGCTGTAGCAGGCTAGGCAGGACTTCGGATGTCACCGCGTGACATTTCCCCGAAGGGACAGACACAGGAACGAAATGAAACACATGCCGGCCAGCCAAGTGTCCAGAGCAGTAGTGTTGGGCTAGCAGGACTCCGATGAACCGGGCTGTAGCGGACTACTATGGCTCAAGGAGGCACTAGACTACATTTCCCCATAAGAGAGGCTGCCAAGGATAAACAACTAGATTGTCGGATCCCACACATAGCAATACACGTTACACGTACGCATAACATGCAAGTATGTGCTGTACAACATGGCATCACAACATAACGCAAACTCATATAGATAAAAGGCCCAGAAGAGCCACATAGCATTAAGTACAAACAGGGGTCACATGACACATCAGTCAGAGCATACAAGCAACGGAAGCATTACATGTCTGGGTACAGACAACTACAAAGGAAAAAGGCTGAGAAGCCTGACTATCTACAAGACCCTCCCAAGGGTGCAAGATCGTAGCTGAGGTACAAGCTACCCGTCGAAGTCCAAGCGGAACTACTAATAAGACTGAAGTCTCCGCTGCAAAAACATAAATAAAGCAACATGAGTACAAAGGTACTCAGCAAGACTTACATCAGATCCTATCATACATGCATTTGTATCAAGAAGGTAGTGTGGGTTTTAGTTGCAGCAAGCCAGCTTTGACTCAGTGGCTATCCTATTCTACGACTACGAGAAACTTCTTTGAGGTAAGAAGGCGCACACGAGTCCACTAATCACCACCTCAATACACCACTATGGATTCATTCCCGTCTCACTACGAGAAGCCATCCATAGCACTCACACATATCTTGAGCATTTTAGAGTATCCACTTCAAGTTGTCTATGTACCACGTAAGCATCCAAGAAGTCCATAACCGAGGACACGGCTATTCGAATAGATCATGATAACCCTGCAGGGGTGTACTGCGTCACACACGCTCTCGCCACTTACCGCCATGTACACGTCATGTACCTCGGCAACCTTCAAGCGGAAGCCTGGCGAGGGTGTCGGCCACGACCTGACTAACCACGCAAGACTCTAGTCCAGGTTTATCGCCTATTCGGGTTCCATCCGCAAGGAGATCCGGCCGGGGTGTCGCTCACGGCCCCAAACGATGTGTGCAGGGTTCCCGAGCCCACCATCCGGGTGCCACTCGGTACACCGGGCCACGTGTTCCTAGTCTGTCCCAAGCCCACCCTGCCGGGTGCCACTCGGTAGAAAAATAGCACTACCTACAAACACCAGAAACTATTTGCAACTCTTGGACAGAGATCAAGGCGGTTAATAGGTCGAGAGAGCTTGGAGCGCCCGGAGCCCAATGTGTGGTAGTAGCTAGTCATTGGACAACTTACACAGAACTCGGTTCTTAAGGACGGTCCCAATGAGACAACCCACCATGTACTCCTACATGGCCTCCCAAATCGTGTTCACGCGCTTAACTCTCGGCACCAGAACATCTCGTAACACTCCAATTCATTCCCAATGAATCAGACCTGACACAACTCTAAGCAATAGCAGGCATGGCATGGTAGGAACACAACATGGCTCATTCAACTCCGACACATGCTAGTGGGTTTCAACTATTTACTGTGGCAATGACAGGTCATGCAGAGGAATGGGTTCAGCTACCGCACCATAAAGTAGCAGTTGAATCGTTGTTGTCCTAATGCATTAAAAGAGAGCAGGAGCGAGAGAGTAGGATTGTATCGGAATGAACAAAGGGGGTTTGCTTGCCTGGTAGATCAACAGGGTGGCACTGCAACTCAGACAGGTACTCTGGAACACTCTCCAGAGCAGGACCTATCGAGAAGGAACGGTGTCGACAATCAAAACACAATCATATGCAACAATATGATGCATGAATATGGCATGAATATGTGATGTATTTTGAGCCAATGCATTTAGCATTCAACTTGGAAGAGATCCATTTGAACCAAAGGTTCAAATGCAACTCTAATTTAAGTCCTTATATATGCCATTTATATGTTTTCACTTATACAGTAGGTATAAGTTGGTTTGTCATGCATGAAACTAGTACAGATGGATAGATTGCATTTTTCTGATAATTTTTCATATATAAATTATTTAAATCTGAGCTACGGTTGAATTTCTATGAATTTTAGAAGTTTTACTAATTTTCTGGAATTTCCTGATTTATTTTAAATCCAGAAAGTCCTTTACTGCGTCAGCATGACGTCATCGCTGCGTCAGCAGGTCAACGGGCTGGCCAGGGTCAAATCTGACCGGCGGAGCCCACTAGTCAGTGAGACAGGGGTTAACCCCGCGTTGACTCACCTTTGACCTGCTGTGGGGCCCGCTGTCAGCGGCTGTAGGGCGGCTAATTAGTGGGGTTTAGCAACTAATGGCCGTGCCACGTCGGCGGGGTTATGCCGGCGATGACCCGACGCGGTGGCGATCGCCGGCCGACCGTTTCCGGCCACGGCTGGACGTGCGGTTAGGTGCGTTGGACAGCCCGTGGTCCGAGGCATCCAGCGGTGGTCGTGGGGTCGCCGGGGACGACGTGTAGCGGCGACGGCGGTGAGCGTATGCGGCGGCGGAGCTCGGTGGGGTGCGGGCGCTGCGCTGGGACTCGCTTTCGAGCCGGCTGGGCTACACAACGGCGTCAAGGGCTCTGTGGAGCATGCCCGTTGCACGAAGGCAGCGAACGAAGCACGGTGAGCGCGCGCGCTGCGGAAATGGCGGAGCCGAGCTTCGACTCATGCGGGCAAGGGAGCTAGAGAGCAGGGGAGAGCAGGAGAGTAGGGGGAGTCGATGCAGTGGCTCACAACGGATCCAAAGGTGTCGACGGCGAGCTCGGGGAAGCCTGGACGGCGTCGAATCGACGGTGGGGTTGCCGGCGGCCGAAGCTTGAAGACGACGACGATGCAGTCGTTGCCGAGCGTCCGGAGTGGCTTCTTTCGGTGGATAGGCGAAGATCGTCGATGCGGAGCTCGGGGACACGGCGAGAAGGCTCGGGGGTGGCTGTGGCCGCGTCGGCGTGCGGCGGTGCTCTCCGGTGCGTTCGGGCGTCGCAAGAGAGAGCGAGAGAGAGGAGGGGAGAGGCGCAGGAGAGAGGGAGTGAGGCCAGGGGGGAGCTCGGCGCTTCTGGCGAGGCCAGGTCGAAGAGGGGAGAGGGCAGGCAGGCAGCTGCCGTGGCGTGCATGCGCGCGGCGTGCGGCGACCATGCGCCCTGTCCCTCTGGCGCGAGGAGGGGGACGACTGGCGCTGGCCAGTCAGCTGGGCCGGCACAGAGCCAGGCCAGCAAGTGGCCCAGGTAAGTCCAGGTAAGGGTTTTCCCCCTTTTTGTTTATTTTCTATTTTTCTGACATTTGTTATGATTTAGTAGAATACTAAATCATTTTATTTTCTTATGCCAATTTTTGTAGGCGCTAGTGGTATTATTCCAAAGCTCCTCATCAACTAGCATAATTTTTGGACAATATTCTATATATATAACAATATATATCCAAAGCAAATAATTACTGCATTAATTCCAAAAGGCCAAAATAGATATCTATGAGCTCCTAAAAATATTGGTTTGATTTTTATCTCTGTCCAATATTTTCAGAGAGCAACATGAACATTTTCTTGGACCCTTTTGGAGCAATTTTTATCTGGGTCATTTCCAGAAATGATTCTGAGGGTTTCACAAATCCCCATTTCAAATTTAAATGAAATTTAGACATGATGCACACATGACTAGCTAGTCTAGGTCATACCAGAACTAGGGACGTGACATGGTTCACCTCGGCAATGGCCAGAAAGTCGTGGTTGAGGGGAGGGACCGGGTGCACCGCCATGTCGCTGCGGACAATCCGATCGGCCGGTCCGAGCTCGATGGTCATCCCCGTGGGGATGTAGGGGACGATGTTGACAGGGTAGTTCGCCATTGTTGCAAGAGGAGGAGCTCTCGAGGTAGGCAGGGAAGGGGAAGTGGAATGCGTAGCGGCAGCGGTAATTGTTTTAGGCTTCCATATTAGTCTCTGCGCTGCTCTCCCCTGCCAACAGGAATTTGCCAGGTGTCCATACCTGCCACAGATACTGCATCGGATGGCTGTAAATTCCTCTGCTTTTTTATTGTGGTCAAGGAAAGTAATCAATGAGCTATGGCAAGTGGATATCTGATTTTGATGTGACATTGAGTTGATAACACAGGAGGCGTCAGGTTGTTTTGCTATAGGCCCACCCTTAGAAATATAATCCTGGCCTTTATTTTTGCCTAAAATTACATCATCCGGAGAGGAAAACTCCTTGAAAATCTCTTTGGGTTGCCACCATAGATAGGTACAATCAGCATTTCCACAGTCATTAGGTAAGTGACCTAAAAGGTGGCAATATTGGCAAAATAATTTGGAAGGGCAGAAATCCGAGAAGTGATCCGCAGATGAGCAAATAATGCATGAAAATCTTTGCTTTAAATTATTTGAGCTGGTCTCAGAAGGCAAATGGTCCGGATTGGGCTCAGAGGGATTTACCTGGGCCGTCTGATTTTCAATATCCTGACTTGTACAATTAGGGCCAAGGTGGCCCAATTGCTTGCACCATGAGCATATGTTGGCTTTGTTAAAAATGAAATCTGCAGACGGGACCGAGTCCAAGGCCCAAATTTTTGCAATTTGCGAGTCATCATATCCCGCCTGTCGGAAATCCATAATGTGTAGTAGGATAAATGTTGGAATGGAATCCCAATAAGAGGACCAATAATTACTGCCAATAAATGTAGATTGATGCTCTTGATTATCAGGAATAAAGACTGAATGGAAGTTGCCAAAACGGATAGAATTATTGCCTTTGTTGTACATGGGAATTTCCAATTGGAAACTACCAAAAACAACCTTTTTGGTATGAACCAGAGTATGATCCTCTTGAATTTTTGAATCATGCCCAACTGCAATACTTGACTGAGGAAGAGAAAAACCAAATTTTGCAAGTTCCTTGGCAGAATTACTGTGTTGATGATCATCAGTAGACAGGAAGTTAAACTTTGTCTTGATAGCCAAAGGAGAACGTAAAACCACCTCAGTAAGTTCTTGGTCAGAATGCCAATTTTGATCAGAATGAGAATTAAACCAAGCATTGTGTCTATAAAGATTGAAATGACAAACGAAATCTGGCCAGACCCGGTCCTTAAGACCATAGATGAAATTACCAACTTTGTTTGAGGCCAGAGAGAAACGAAAATGCCTACCAGCAAGATGTTTGACCTTGAAACCCAGAGAGGATCCACCAATGCAACATTGAAGAGCAAGACCCACCGAATCAACCGAAAGGGGGAAGGAGGTAGAAGAGAAAGCTACCACTAGGAAGAACTTCTTTGTATCTCCAATGGGGGAGAAATGAACGGTAGTACCAAACCTTTTGCGCACCTGTGTCTCCACCGCTTGGTCAGGGGAGAAATCCCAATGTAGAAGACCCTCCATTGATCTAGACTAGAGGTCGCCATTGTTGGTGGGAGAGGGGAGCGGTGGGAGAGGTGGGAGAGGAGCCATTTCCTAGTACCTAGCATAATCTTGATCATGTATCTAATCATGGCATGAATATTAAGACACGAGTGATTCAAAGCAATAGTCTATCATTTGACATTAAGACAATAATACTTCAAGCATACTAATAAAGCAATCATGTCTTTTCAAAATAACATGGCCAAAGAAAGGTATCCCTACAAAATCATATGGTCTAGCTATGCTCCATCTTCACCACACAAAATATTCAAATCATGCACAACCCCGATGACAAGCCAAGATATTGTTTCATACTTTTGACGTTCTCACACCATTTCAACTTTCACGCAATACATGAGCATGAGCCATGGACATAGCACTATAGGTGGAATAGAATATGATGGTGGAGGTTGTGTGGAGAAGACAAAAAGGGAGAAAGTCTCACATCGACGCGGCTAATCAATGGGCTATGGAGATGCCCATCAATTGATGTCAATGCGAGCAGTAGGGATTGCCATGCAACGGATGCACTAAGAGCTATAAGTGTATGAAAGCACAAACTGGAAACTAAGTGGGTGTGCATCCAACTTGCTTGCTCATGAAGACCTCGGGCATTTGAGGAAGCCCGTCATCGGAATATACAAGCCAAGTTCTATAATGAAAATTCCCACTAGTATATGAAAGTGATAACTCAAGAGACTCTCTATATGAAGAACATGGTGCTACTCTGAAGCACAAGTGTGGTAAAAGGATAGTAACATTGCCCCTTCTCTCTTTTTCTCTCATTTTTTTATTTTCTTTTTTTGGTGGTCTTCTTTGGCCTCTTTTTTTTATTTGGGCATCTTTGGCCTCTTTTATTTTTTGTAAAGTCCGGAGTCTCATCCCGACTTGTGGGGGAATCATAGTCTCCATCATGCTTTCCTCACTGGGGCAATGCTCTAATAATGATGATCATCACACTTTTATTTACTTACAACTCAATATTACAACTCGATACTAGAACAAAGATATGACTCTATACGAATGCCTTCGGCGGTGTACCGGGATGTGCAATGATCTAGCGTAGCAATGACATCAAAAAACGGACAAGCCATGAAAACATCATGCTAGCTATCTTACGATCATGCAAAGCAATATGACAATAAATGCTCAAGTCATGTATATGATGATGATGGAAGTTGCATGGCAATATATCTTGGAATGGCTATGGAAATGCCATGATAGGTAGGTATGGTGGCTGTTTTGAGGAAGATATAATGAGGCTTATGTGTGACAGAGCGTATCGTATCACGGGGTTTGGATGCACCGGCAAAGTTCGCACCAACTCTCGAGGTGAGAAAGGGCAATGCATGGTACCGAAGAGGCTAGCAATGATGGAAGGGTGAGAGTGCGTATAATCCATGGACTCAACATTAGTCATAAAGAACTCACATACTTATTGCAAAAGTCTATTAGCTATCGAAACAAAGTACTACATGCATGCTCCTAGGGGGATAGATTGGTAGGAAAAGACCATCGCTCGTCCCCGACCGCCACTCATAAGGAAGACAATCAATAAATAAATCATGCTCCGAAATCATCACATAACGGTTCACCATACGTGCATGCTACGGGAATCACAAACTTCAACACAAGTATTTCTACAATCCACAACTACCCACTAGCATGACTCTAATATCACCATCTTTATATCGCAAAACTAGTGCAAGGAATCAAACATATCATATTCAGTGATCTACAAGTTTTATGTAGGATTTTATGACTAACCATGTGAATGACCAGTTCCTGTCATCTCTCTAAATAGATATAAGTGAAGCAAGAGAGTTTAATTCTTTCTACAAAAGATATGCCCACGCTCTAACAAGTATAAGTTAAGCAATAGAGCATTCTACAAATGGCGGTTTTCTATGTGAAGAGAAACAGGCAATCCAAACTTCAAATGATATAAGTGAAGCACATGAAGCATTCTATAAAGCCATACTCAAAAGATATAAGTGAAGTGCAAAGAGCATTCTATAAAGCAACCATCGACTATATCATACCAGCATGGTGCATAAAAGAAAAGTGAAAACTAAATGAAAAAGACGCTCCAAGATTGCACATATCGCATGAACGAAACGAATCCGAAAACATACCGATACTTGTTGAAGAAAGATGGGATGCCTTCCGTGGCATCCCCAAGCTTAGACGCTTGAGTATCCTTGAATATTTAGTTGGGGTGCCTTGGGAATCCCCAAGCTTGAGCTCTTGCCTCTCTTCCTTCTCCTCACATCGAGACCTTCTCGATCTTCGAACACTTCATCCACACAAAACTCAACAGAAAACTCGGTAAGATCCGTTAGTATAATAAAGCAAATCACTACTCTAAGTACTGTTGCAAACCAATTCATATTTTGGTTTTGCATTTTAGCTACTGTAATATAACTTTTCCATGGCTTAATCCACTGATAGAAATTGATAGTTTCATCAAAACAAGCAAACCATGCATCGAAAACAGAATTTGTCTAAAACAGAACAGTCTGTAACAATCTGAACATTAACCATACTTCTTGTACTTCAACAATTCTGCCAAAATTATAAAAAATAAAAAAATTGTATAGAAAGACATTGCAAAAAAATTCACAACCATTTGACGTTCCAGTAAAAAACTAAAAATCGCGCACTACAGCCAAAGTTTCTGTCCTGCACCGTACAAACCAACAAGCATTGTAAACATCCTAAAGGCAAATCTTGGCACATTATTTTTATAATACAATGGAATTGTACAAGGGGATAATTATTTTTGTTGAAAAGTTTCTGTAATCAAGATTCACAAAGTTTCCGTGAGCATGAACAAAGTTCAAGGCTAGCTCCCACTTTAACAATGCTCGTCTTTCTCACTTTCGCTTTTCTTTTTGAAAAGTATTTAGGTTCCCCTCTTTATTTTTTTATTTTTAGACTATATAAAAGCACTCAACAGAAATAAATGACTCTCTAAAACTTTCGGGTTGTCTCCCTGGCAGAGCTTTCTTTAAAGCCATTAAGCTAGACATATAGTGCTCAAGTAGTGGATCCACCCGGATCCCAAGGTATATCAAAGCCAATTTTAATTAGCAATGATTTGGCATTTAGTAGTGAGCACAAAGCAACATATATCAAGCAACGAGGAAGTCTAACTCTCTTCCTATGCATCGGCATGTCATAAAAGAACAATTCATGCACACCTAGTAAAGGCCAATGCATAGTATAAACAGTTTCTTGCAATTTTATCTTGTGGGAAACATAGAGAGGTGGAGATATAGTCCCTATCTCATAATAATTGCAAGTAGGAGCAGCAAGCACATGCATATTATATTCATCAAAATCATCATGTGTAATAGTAAAACGCAACCCATCAATATAATCCTTAATAAGTGCAAACTTTTCTGATATAGTGTAGTCGGGAGAATTCAAAAAGATAATAGGACTATCATGCGTGGGTGCAATAGCAACAATTTCATGTTTAACATAAGGAACTATAGCAAGTTAATCTCCATAAGAATAATTCATATTGGCATCTTGGCCACAAGCATAGCAAGCATCAAGTTCATCAAAAAGGGGTATTTCAAGAGAATCAACGGGATCATAACAATCATCATAGCAATCATCCTTTGGTAGGCACGAAGGGAAATTAAACAATGTATGAGTTGAAGAGTTACTCTGATTAGAAGGTGGGCACGGGTAGCTAATCCGCTCTTCCTCCTTTTGTTCTTCGCTCTCCTCATCATCTTTTTCATCCAATGAGCTCACAGTTTCATCAATTTCTTCTTCCATAGACTCCTGCAAAATATTAGTCTCTTCTCGGACAGCAGAAGAGTCCTCAATATATGGTTTAATATAGGCATTAGAACCATAATTATCATAACAATATTTAAGTATGGCAAAGTTTTCAGATTTGTAAAGACTAGCATCATACTTTTCAATCAAAGAAGGAATTTCATAAGCACCCTTAAAAGCAATAAATTCTTCAATTTGTTGAACATCATAGTAATTATAAACACCCTTAGCATACGAAGATACGATTCCATTATCACTAAACTCACATTGGTAGGGAAGGTGTTCCTTAGGGTTTTCAGAACAACAAGTAAAATCATATATTTCGCATAAATTCCAAGCATAACATTGCAAACGATGAATTTGATCCAGTAAAAGTTTCCCTTTTTGAGATATGCGGTGTCACACATAACAAGCATGCTCATCTAAAGATTTGCCCTCAACTAAGCTAGTTGGGGTTTCAGCACGAGCACAAAGGGATCGAAGATGATCCAAATAAAAAGCTTCAGGAGTGTGATAGATTTTGAGTGGTTCTTCAACCATTGGTTCAGTGGGTACAACTATTTTTTTGTTATTTTCTGTTTCCTACCCATAACTAAAGATAGAAAACAAGAGCACAAAATAAAAAATACTTAGTGATAAAGCAAACAAGCAAACACGAGAATATTCACCCCGCGCTATGACTCCCCGGCAATGGTGCCAGAAAAAGGTCTTCATAACCCACAAGTATAGGGGATCAATTGTAGCCTCTTTCGATAAGTAAGAGTGTCGAACCCAACGAGGAGCTAAAGGTAGAACAAATATTCCCTCAAGTTCTATCGACCACCGATACAACTCTACGCACGCTTGACGTTCGCTTTACCTAGATTAAGTATGAAACTAGAAGTACTTTGTAGGTGTTGTTGGATAGGTTTGCAAGATAATAAAGAGCACGTAAATAAAAACTAGGGGCTGTTTAGATAAAGACACAATAAAGTAAATATAGCGAGTGTGGAAAAGTGGTTGTAGGAGTTGCGAAATTGTCCCTAAGCAATTGACTACTTTACTAGACCGATAGCAAGTTTTATGTGGGAGAGGCCACTGCTAGCATGTCATCCCTGACTTGGAATTCTATGCACTTATGATTGGAACTATTAGCAAGCATCCGCAACTACTAACGTTCATTAAGGTAAAACCCAACCATAGTATTAAGTTATATTGGTCCCCCTTCAATCCCGTATGCATCAATTTCTATGCTAGGTAGAAGCTTCTGTCACTCTTGCCCTCCAATACATAGTCCTATCAACATACAACTAACCCTATGGTGTGATCCACGCGCGCGCTCATATGATGGGCACCAAAGGACAGCAACATAACCACAAGCAAATTAAATCAATCATAGAATTCATCAACCACCGATAGGACAACGAAAATCTACTCAGACATCATAGGATGGCAAGACATCATTGGTTAATAATATGAAGCATAAAGCACCATGTTCAAGTAGAGGGTACAGCGGGTTGCAGGAGAGTGGACCACTGTAGATAGAGGGGGGAAGGTGATGGAGATGTTGGTCAAGATTGCGGAGGTGTTGGTGTAGACCGCAGTGATGATGATGGCCCCCGACGGCGTTCCGGCGCCACCGGAAGCGAGGGGGAGAGAGCCCCCCTCCTTCTTCTTCTTCCTTGACCTTCTCCCTAGATGGGAGAAGGGTTTCCCCTCTGGTCCATGGTCTCCATGGCATGGTAGGGGCGAGAGCCCCTCGGAGATTGGATATGTCTCTCTGTCTCTCTCTGTTTCTGTGTTCTCTATTCTGCCCTTTCGTCGTTTCTTATATATCCAGAGATCCGTAACTTCGATTGGATTGAAACCATCGCCAAGATTGTTTTTTCGAAAATTAGCTTTCTTGCGGCCAATGAAGAGCAGCAACGCCTTACGGGGGGGCCACGAGGGTCAGGGACGCGCCCAGGGGGCAGGCGCGCCCCCTGCCTCGTGGCCACCTCGGGCACCGTCTCGCGTTGATTCTTCCTCCCATATTTCCCAAATATTCCAAAAATATTCTCCGTCCGTTTTTATTACGTTTGGATTCCGTTTGATATGGGGTTTCTGCGAAACATAAAACATGCAACAAACAAGAATGGGCAGTGGGCACTCGATCAATATGTTAGTCCCAAAAATAGTATAAAAAGTTGCCAAAAGTATATGAAAGTGGTACAATATTGGCATGGAACAATCAAATTATAGATACGACGGAGACGTATCACTGCACCACCTACTTTGAGCTGTACTGCGTGCCACAACACAGCTGGGTCACCACTACGGCGCTGTACATGGACGGCCTGGCCGCAAGGTGGCTCCAGGCCTATCGACAGACGCATCCCGGGGTAAGCACTTGTTCTTCGAGTGTCACTTCAGCACTGCTTGCTGGACCAGCCTTGGTCTTTCCTGGCCACAAGGAAATTCATGTCTATAGAATGTTACCTTGGCCAAACAAAACTGGGATCGACCTCTTTTTATGGAGATGTTCCTACTTGCAGCATGGAGTTTATGGAAAGAACGCAATAATAAACATTTTAGAGGGATTGTACCAACAAAAAATTCTTGGGTGGACAGATTTAAGAAGGATTTCTCTCTCCTTACCTATAGGGTTAAGGAAAAGCATAAACATCTCATCCCTATCATTCTTTCCTCAGTAGCCTAGCAACACTCCCACCCCCCAAAATGGGGGGTTGACATATGTAAAGATACCATGTAATCTGTACAGCATCATATTAATACAATCATAACAGTAGGAGGTTCTCCTACTGTTCAAGGTCCAAAAAAAACTTGGCAACAATTCAGAGCTGCAGTGCAAGAGGAATTTGGTCTAGAGGAGTTCGAGGTTCAGATACACAACTTCATTCAGTTAAGGCAGACAGGTAGTGTTCAGGATTATCAACAGCAATTCGAAACAGCCATGTGCCATTTGCTAGCTCTGGATCCGACCTTGAGCTCCAAATTCTTCATCTCACAGTTCCTGATCGGCCTCAAGGACCCGCTGCGCCTCGGCGTTCTACTAGAAACAGCCACCAGCATCACTCGTGCCGCAGTGTTTGCTCGTATTCAGGAAGAAGAACTGGAGAAGCAGCGCACAGCGCGTCCGCGCATCACACCAGTAGGGCGACCACCACCACCTGCACCACCAGCAGCCACTGCTCCAGCCCGCGCTGCACCCGCACCACGGCAAGGGGCGATGACTATGCACGGGAGCGGTAGCTGCGCGAGTTCAGAAGAGCATCAGTGCAAACACACCGGCCAGATCCTGATGATTGAGGTCGGCGACTTTGGTGAGATCCTTTCTGATGACATAGTCCACGCCCTGCAACTGCTTGATGCGCCGACACTACAAGAACCAGAATGCTGCTCATTATCCCAGCAAGCGCTCTCTGGGGAGGAAACACCATCCACTATTCGTCTCCACGCTCAAGTTGGCGACCAAATCATGTTGCTCTTGGTTGATTCTGGGAGCACGCACAATTTCATCAGCGAAGCTTTTCTCTCCCGCCTGACAGTTCACACAGAGCAACTGCCCCCAGTTTTAGTTTGAGTGGCCAATGGGCAACGACTCCGGTGCACTCAAATCGTGGGTGGGTTAGCGTGGGAAGTGCCTGGACATACATTTCACACGGATCTGTGAGTCCTTCCACTGGATGCATATGATGGAGTGCTGGGCATCGATTGGTTATCAGCTCACAGCCCCATGAACTGTCACTGGCAACACAAGACCATCGAGTTTGAAACTCAGGGCAAGCGCGTACACTTACAAGGAGTGCGCACCACAGACTTACCTCCAATCTCACAGCTCGATGCTTATGAACTGCACAGAATGGAAGTGGCTAATGATATCTGGACTGCAGCTCTAGTTACCGTGGAAATAGTGGACAAACCTGAACCTGAACCAGTTCCGGCTACTATTTAGAAACTCTTATCTGAATATGAGGATGTGTTCTCTAAACCCAAAACCCTCCCGCCCAAGAGGCAGTATGATCATGCCATCAACCTGGAGCCAGGCACTGCTCCAATTAACACGAGGCCGTACCGCTATTCACCAGCTCAAAAAGACGAGATCAAGAAGCAGGTTCAAGAGATGCTGCAGTCCGTGGTGATAACACACAGCCTGAGCCCGTACGCAGCGCCGGTGCTGTTGGTCAAGAAAAAAGACGGCAGCTGGCATTTTTGCGTGGATTTCCGGCGTCTGAACACGGCGATAGTCAAGAACAAGTTTCCTCTACTAGTGGTCGATGAACTGCTCGACGAACTGGGAGGTGCAGCCTACTTTTCCAAGATAGATCTCCGCGCTGGTTACCATCACATTCGCATGCGCGAGGAGGACGAACAAAAAAACGGCATTCAAAACACACCACGGGCATTATCACTTCAGAGTGATGCCGTTCGGCCTCTGCAATGCGCCGGCTACGTTTCAGTGCCTCATGAACTCGGTGTTCGGCCGACATGTCCGTAAGTTTATCATCATATTCCTCGATGACATACTGGTCTTTAGCTTCGATCTCCAGGAACACGAGGAGCACCTGCGCATCGTCCTCAACCTGCTCTGCGAACACCAGCTGTACGCGAAGGCCTCCAAGTGCTCGTTCGCACAACAGAAGATCGAGTACATGGGGCACGTCATCTCCAAGGACGGCATGGCCACTGGCGCGAGCAAGACCAGTGCCATGAGCGCCTGGCCCGTGCCCACCACGCCCACCGAGCTGCACGGCTTCCTCGGCCTGACCGGCTACTATCGCAAGTTCGTGCCCCATTATGGCATCATCGCGAAGCCCCTCACGCGCCTGCTCACAAAGAAGGGATTTCTCTGGGACGACAAGGCGTAGGCAGCGTTCGAGAGCTCAAGCAGGCCATGGTGAGCACACCCGTGCTCGCTCTCCCCGACTTCAAGCGCCCGTTCGCCATTGAGACGGACGCGTGCGACACTGGCGTGGGAGCAGTTTTGGTCCAAGACGGGCACCCCGTCTCGTACCTGAGCAAGGCCCTGGTCGTGCGCTACCAGAACCTATTAGCCTATGAGAAGGAGTTCCTGGCAGTCATGATAGCCATCGACAAGTGGCGACCGTACCTCCAGCGCACCCCATTCGAGATCCTCACCGACCACAAGAGCTTGTGTTCGCTTGGAGACCAACAACTCGTCACTGATCTCCAGCTCAAAGCAATGTCCAAGATGGTGGGGTTGCAGTTCACGTTTCCCTACAAGAAGGGCACGGACAATGGCGCGGCCGATGCGCTCTCCAGGGTGGGGCATCTTCTGTCGCTGGATGCTCTGTCCGTGTGGCAACCTCAATGGCTGCAAGAGGTGGTCAATTCGTACGAAACGGACGCCGACGCGCAAGAACTGCTCGCCAAGCTCGCGCTCTGCAACACCGACGACCAGGGCTGCACCCTGCAGCAAGGCGTGATCAGGCAGCGGGGACGACTGTGGATTGGTGCCAACACAGCGCTCCAGACGAAGCTCATCGCCGCGCTGCACAACAGAGATAACCCACAAGTATAGGGGATTGCAACAGTTTTCGAGGCTAGAGTATTCAACCCAAATTTATTGATTTGACACAAGGGGAGCCAAAGAATATTCTCAAGTATTAGCAGTTGAGTTGTCAATTCAACCACACCTGGATAACTTAATATCTGCAACAAAGTATTTAGTAGCAAAGTAGTATGGAAGTAACGGTAACGGTAGCAAAAGTAATATTTTTGGGTTTTGTAGTTATTGTAACAGTAGCAACGGAAAAGTAAATAAGTGGAGAACAATATGTGAAAAGCTCGTAGGCTTTGCATCGGTGATGGAGAATTATGCCGGATGCGGTTCATCATGTAACAGTCATAACATAGGGTGACACAGAACTAGCTCCAATTCATCAATGTAATGTAGGCATGTATTCCGAATATAGTCATACGTGCTTATGGAAAAGAACTTGCATGACATCTTTTGTCCTACCCTCCCGTGGCAGCGGGGTCCTAACGGAAACTAAGGGATATTAAGGCCTCCTTTTAATAGAGTAACGGACCAAAGCATTAACACATAGTGAATACATGAACTCCTCAAACTACGGTCATCACCGGGAGTGGTCCCGATTATTGTCACTTCGGGGTTGCCGGATCATAACACATAGTAGGTGACTATAGACTTGCAAGATAGGATCAAGAACTCACATATATTCATGAAAACATAATAGGTTCAGATCTAAAATCATGGCACTCGGGCCCTAGTGACAAGCATTAAGCATAGCAAAGTCATGGCAACATCAATCTCAGAACATAGTGGATACTAGGGATCAAACCCTAACAAAACTAACTTGATTACATGATAAATCTCATCCAACCCATCACCGTCCAGCAAGCCTACGTTGGAATTACTGACGCACGGCGGTGAGCATCATGAATTTGGTGATGGAGGATGGTTGATGATCACGACGGCGACGGATTCCCCTCTCCGGAGCCCCGAACGGACTCCAGATCAGCCCTCCCGAGAGAGTTTAGGGCTTGGCGGCGGCTCCGTATCATAAAACGCGATGAATCTTTCTCTCCGATTTTTTTCTCCCCGAACACGAATATATGGAGTTGGAGTTGAGGTCGGTGGAGCTCCGGGGGCCCACGAGGCAGGGGCGCGCCCAGGGGGCAGGCGCGCCCCCACCCTCGTGGAAAGGGTGTGGGCCCCCTGGCCTTGATTCTTTCACCAGTATTTTTTATTATTTCAAAAAATAATCTGCGTGGAGTTTCACGTCATTCCGAGAACTTTTGTTTCTGCACATAAATAACACCATGGCAATTCTGCTGAAAACAGCGTCAGTCCGGGTTAGTTCCATTCAAATCATGCAAGTTAGAGTCCAAAACAAGGGCAAAAGTGTTTGGAAAAGTAGATACGACGGAGACGTATCAACTTCCCCAAGCTTAAACCTTTGCTTGTCCTCAAGCAATTAAATTGATAAACTGAAAGTGATAAAGAAAAACTTTTACAAACTCTGTTTGCTCTTGTTGTTGTAAATATGTAAAGCCAGCATTCAAGTTTTTAGCAAAGATTATGAACTAACCATATTCACCATAACTCTTAGGTCTCATGTTTACTCATATCAATGGCATAACCAACTAGCGAGCAATAATAATAAATCTCGGATGACAAAACTTTCTCAAAACAATCATGATATGATATAACAAGATGGTATCTCGCTAGCCCTTTTTGAGACCGCAAAACATAAATGCAGAGCACCTTTAAAGATCAAGGACTGACTAAACATTGTAATTCATGGTAAAAGAGATCCAATCATAGTCATACCCAATATAAATTAATAGTAATGGATGCAAATGACAGCGGTGCTTTCCAGCTGGTGCTTTTTAATAAGAGGGTGATGACTCAACATAAAAGTAAGTAGATAGGCCCTTTGCAGAGGGAAGCAGGGATTTGTAGAGGTGCCAGAGCTCGATTTTAAAGCAGAGATAAATAGTATTTTGAGCGGCATACTTTCATTGTCAACATAACAACCGAGAGATGGCGATATCTTCCATGCTACACACATTATAGGCGGTTCCCAAACAGAATGGTAAAGTTTATACTCCCCCTCCACCAACAAGCATCAATCCATGGCTTGCTCGAAACAACGAGTGCCTCCAACTAACAACAGTCCTGGGGGAGTTTTGTTTGCAATTATTTTGATTTGATTTGCATAAAGCAGGGGACTGGGCATCCCGGTGACCAGCCATTTTCTCGTGAGTGAGGAGCAGAGTCCACTCCTCTTGAGAATAACCCGCCTAGCATGGAAGATACGGACAGCCCTAGTTGATACATGAGATATTCGAGCATACAAAACAGAATTTCATTTGAAGGTTTAGAGTTTGGCACATACAAATTTACTTGGAACGGCAGGTAGATATCACATATAGGAAGGTATAGTGGACTCATATGGAATAACTTTGGGGTTTAAGGAATTGGATGCACAAGCAGTCTTCCCGCTTAGTACAAGTGAAGGCTAGCAAAAGACTGGGAAACGACCAACTAGAGAGCGACAACAGTCATCAACATGCATTAAAATTAATAAACATTGAGTGCAAGCATGAGTAGGATATAATCCACCATGAACATAAATATCATGAAGGCTATGTTGATTTGTTTCAACTACATGTGTGAACATGTGCCAAGTCAAGTCACTTGAATCATTCAAAGGAGGATACCACCCCATCATACCAAATCACAACCATTTTAATAGCATGTTGGCACGCAAGGTAAACCATTATAAACTCCTAGCTAATTAAGCATGGCGTAAGTAACTATAATATCTAATTGTCATTGCAAACATGTTTATTCATAATAGGCTGAATCAAGAACGATGAACTAATCATATTTACAAAAACAAGAGAGGTCGAGTTCATAACAGCTTCTCTCATCTCAATCATTTCATCATATATCGTCATAATTGCCTTTCACTTGCACGACCGAACGATGTGAATAATAATAATAGTGCACGTGCATTGGACTAAGCTGGAATCTGCAAGCATTCAATAAACAGGAGAAGACAAGGTAATATGGGCTCTTGGTTAAAATCAACAATAAGGCATAAGAGCCACTTCAACATTTCATTATGGTCTTCTCCTATCGACCCCCAAAGAAAAGAAAAACTATTTACATGGGAAAGCTCCCAACAAGCAAAAGAAGAACAGGAAATATTTTTGGGTTTTCTTTTTAGTTATTACTACTACAGCAAGAAAAGTAAACTAACTAAAGCTACAACTAATTTTTTTTGTTTTTCTTAAGGTTTATCAAACACACAAGAAGAAAGCATAAAAAGGAAAAGAAAATAAACTAGCATGGATATTACAGTGAAAAAGTATGAGCACCGACATCTAGCAATGAGTGTGTGAACATGAATGTAATGTCGGTGAGAGATACGTACTCCCCCAAGCTTAGGCTTTTGGCCTAAGTTGGTCTATGGCCACGGCTAGCCTGGCGGATATCCATAGTTATAGTTGGGGTCGTACTGAGAGGAAGCCTCGGATTGCCACTGGTTGGCAATCGCCTACGGATCCCACTAGTAATTAGATTGTCGTGGAGGATCAAATTGTGGTTCCGGCTCTGGCTCTGTGGCTGATGTAGGGTTCCGGTACGCTTGGATGGTCGCTAGCAGAACGAGATACTGGCCTGCAGATAAATCAAACAAGGAAGGAGCAGGCAAGGTAATAATCTCAGGGTGATTTTTATCAAATAACAGTTTGTATTTAAGCGCCCCTTCCCTATTTTTAACAATAAAAACATGCGCTACCATACTCTTATAATCTAAATAAATAGTAGGAAGCAATTTTTCTTATTTTTCATAGTGCCTAATAGGTATGTTATAGTATGCAGCGAGGCGTGAGGTGAAGATGCCTCCAAAGATGGGGCCCTTAGTACGGTTAATATTAACCGTTTTGCAACAATAGCGCCCATACTAAATGTGTCATCACGAAATAAGGCATGGCACAAAATAATAATATCAGGGGCACTCAGGTTTCCAAAGTTTCCGCGACCAATTAAGCATCTACTAGCAAATATAGCAAAGTAACGTAGAATAGGAAAATGTATGCTAGTGATTCGTCGTTGGAAACCTTCCTCATTTCCCCTACAGCAATTGTATCAATAAACCCTTCCACATCGTTACTATGTGGTTCCTCTATGAAACCCAGAAAAGGTAACTTGCACACCACACAGAATTCACGAAGGGTCATCTCCTTATACTCATCATATAAATAAAAATCCACCATAGGTGGTGACCTCCTAGAATGGAAATGGAAATTTTGCACAAAGGTATTAATGAGTAAGAGACACTATTTGCGTTGGTCCTGGAGGAAGTCGGTGAGGCCTGCATTCTCAGCCAACTCATAAAAATCATCATAAATCCCGGCTGCTCTCAAGAAATCATCACAAGGCCATTCACACGGCCGAACCTCTACGGTGCGAGGCAGATTATATTTGGGCCTCTCTGCTTCTTTACTTTGCTTTTCCTTTGAGCTTCGGCTCGATGAACCCCTCAAAAATCTCTTCATCATTTTCTGAAAATTTCTGAAATTTTAGTAACTTCAAATAAAAGTGAACCAAACTCAACAAAATTGATAGCAACTACTCCTACAAGTGCCTAGAGCCTATATCATGCATTAGAACTACTTGGGACCATATAAATTTGACGTGCAAGCTCAAGGACATGGTCACCTATGCTGCAAAAATTTGCAATGAATAAAGCACTAGAGCAAAAACTAATTGGACCATTGGAGGAGTTACATACCAAGGAACAATCCCCCAAAGCAGTTTTGTGACAGGTGCTTTGAGCAAGGAGATCGAAAATCGCAGCAAAATGAGCTAGAACTTGTGCTTGAGCTGGATGGTGACTTTTTTGGGAGGAAGAAGTGTGTGGGTGCAGGAATAAGTGGAGGGGAGCCACCGTGGGCCCACGAGGCAAGAGGTGCGCCCAGGGGGGTTGGGCGCGTCCTGGACCCTCGTGGCCAGGTGGTTGCTCCCCCTGCTGTGTTCTCAGTGCCAAATATTCTCAAATATTCTAGAAAAAATCATATTAAATTGGCAGGGCATTTGGAGAACTTTTATTTTCGGGGTATTTTTTATTGCACGGATAAATCAGAAAACAGACAGAAAAATACTATTTTTACTTTATTTCAACTAAATAACAGAAAGTAAAAGAAGGGTACAGAAGGTTGTGCCTTCTAACTTCATCCATCTCATGCTCATCAAAAGGAATCCACTAACAAGGTTGATCAGGTCTTGTTAACAAACTCATTCCGAATAACATAGAACCGGAGAAATTTCGAATTACACTATGTTACCTCAACGGGGATATGCACATCCCCAATAATAAGAATATCATATTTCTTCTTGACAGTAGGAAGAGGAAATTCAAAACCTCTAAAAATAATCGATGGAATTTTTCCAATAGAGTTGATACTATGAACTTGAGATTGTTTCCTCGGAAAGTGTACCATATGCTCATTGCCATTAACATGAATAGTGAGATTGCCTTTGTTGCAATCAATAACAGCCCCTGCAGTATTCAAAAGGGGTCTTCCAAGAATAATAGACATACTACAATCCTCGGGAATATCAAGAATAACAAAGTCCGTTAAAATAGTAACATTTGCAACCACAACAGGCACATCCTCACAAATGTCGACAGGTATAACAGTTGATTTATCAGCCATTTGCAGAGATATTTCAGTAGGTGTCAACTTATTCAAATCAAGTCTACGATATAAAGAGAGACGCATAACACTAACACCGGCTCCAAGATCACATAAAGTAGTTTTAACATAGTTTCTTTTAATGGAGCATGGTATAGTGGGTACTCCTGGATCTCCTAGTTTCTTAGGTATTCCACCCTTAAAAGTGTAATTAGCAAGCATGGTGGAAATTTCAGCTTCTGGTATCTTTCTTTTATGAGTAACAATTTCCTTCATATACTTTGCATAAGGATTCATTCTAAGCATATCAGTTAAACGCATACGCAAAAAGATAGGTCTAATCATTTCAGCAAAGCGCTCAAAATCCTCATCATCCTTTTTCTTGGATGGTTTGGGAGGAAAAGGCATGGGTTTCTGAACCCATGGCTCTCTTTCCTTACCGTGCTTCCTAGCAACAAAGTCTCTCTTATCATAACGTTGATTCTTTGATTGTGGGTTATCAAGATAAACAGCAGGTTCAGTTTCTACATCATTATCATTGCTAGGTTGAGCATCAACATGAACATTGTCATTAACATTATTACTAGGTTCATGTTCATTACCAGATTGTGTTTCAGCATCAGAAATAGAAATATCATTCGGATTCTCACGTATTTCAGCAACAGGTTCACTAGAAGCATGCAAAGTCCTATCATTTTTCTTTTTCTTCTTCTTAGAAGGACTAGGTGCATCAACATTATTTCTCTGAGAATCCGGCTCAATTCTCTTAGGATGGCCTTCAGGATACAAAGGTTCCTGAGTCATTTTACCAGTTCTAGTAGCCACTCTAACAGCAAAATCATTATTCTTACTATTTAATTCATTGATCAAATCATTCTGAGCTTTAAGTACTTGTTCTACTTGAGTGGTGACCATAGAAGCATGTTTACTGATGAGTTTAAGTTCACCTTTAACTCTAGACATATAATCACCCAAGTGTTCAATCATATAAGCATTTTGTTTTAATTGTCTACCAACATAAGCATTGAAGTTTCCTTGTTTGACAATAAAATTATCAAACTCATCCAAGCATTGGCTAGCAATTTTAGTAGGAGGGATTTGAGCTTTATCATATCTATAGAGAGAATTTATCTTTACTACCTGTGTCGGGTTATCAAGACCATGAGTTTCTTCTATAGGTGATGAATTAAGACCATATATTTCTTCAATAGGTGGTAAATTAAGACCATGTATTTCTTCAATAGGAGGTAAATTCTTAACATCTTCAGCCTTAATACCCTTTTCTTTCGTAGATTTCTTTGCCTCTTGCATATCTTCAGGACTGAGAAATAGAGCACCCCTTTTCTTCGGAGTTGGCATAGGGGTTGGTTCAGGAAGTGTCGGAGTAAATGGCCACGGGTAGCCTAACCGACTGCCCCTGGCTCTTCCAAAAAAATTATCAGGCCTTTGGGCCTTCAAGCACTCCAAGCATTGGACCACCTTCCCTGGCCGGCTACCTCTGAAGCCGACTCACGGAAGGCGACCCAGCCTCAGCAACCTCCCCCCAGGATAACCACGGGGTGGCCGACTCCAGGAAGCCGGCCGTAAAGGATGCCGACTTCCCAGAAGCCGGCCTCGAAGAGCGCCGACTCCAAGAAGCCGGCCAAGACCGCAACCACCAAAGCTACGCCACATAACGGTGACAAGACGGGGTGTGGCCACAGTATGGCCCACTACCCCCGAAGCCCGAGGCAGGCATGGCCACAGGACGCCGTACGGGACGGCCATCTCCCGTCCGGCTCGGCACTGTAGCCATGCTAGCCTCGGCGTCACCCACGGCAGACGCCAGTATGGCCCACGGGCGGCGGGCCCCTTCAGCCAGAGAGAGGTGCGAAGGCGGCCCGGCCTCCCCCAGTCGGCCAAGGGCGCAGCCGGCCCCCAGAAGCCGGCTACCCCCTCCCTCGAAGCATGTGCCACATTAAGGAGACAAGACGAGGTAAGGCTACAGTGAGAGCCCTCGAGGCGGCCCACTGTAGCCACGCTTACCTCAACGAAGCCCTCGTCATCAGGGACAAGGCTATAGTAAGCAGCCGCCGACAAGACCCTAGGCGGTGGGGCCGGCCTGTCGACCAAGAGGCCGGCAGCCGGCGGGACCCACCAGTCGGCGGACCCCAACAGCCGGCGAAGAAGCCGGTGAGCATAGACACTGACGGCTGGGACCAGTGCCCAGCCGGATTACAATTGTACCCCCGGGGGGTAGGCCTATATAAACCCCCCGGGGCACCCATGCAAAGGGTTGGCTTCTTAGCACAGCACACACACCATAGAGAAAGAGAAGCAAGAGCTAGCCTTGTTCTTCTTCTCCCTTGAACCCCACAGCTCTAGGAGCGATTGTAGCTACTTTTCCTGATCTAGTGATCATGCGGAGACCCCGCAGAGCAGGACTAGGGGTGTTATCTCCTCGGAGAGCCCCGAACCTGGGTAAGATTCGTCGGCGTGCATGTCTTCGCCTCATCCCGTTTCCAGGCACCGGCGACGTCTTATTGGCACCCACAATGATAAGCCACCCGTTGGCATATGTCGCACCTACCACCCGACATTTGGCGCCCACCGTGATGCCAGGTGCACCGTCGTCCGGAGACCTGTTCTGGACGGGAACCCTCTTCCTCCCCCGCGAGCGCAGCCAGCCTGCTGTGCCCGATGGCGTTTGCCTCGACGCGCTGCAAGGCGCCGACGACGCCTGCACAGCGAGCCGCCTCGCCGATCTCCTCGGCGAGACTCGCATCTCCGACGAGCCCGCGTCCGACGCAGGCACGGACTACCACGAGAGACGCCTTGTCAGCCTCCTCGACCAGCTTCACGTCTCCAGCGAGCCTGCCGCAGACTTGGAGTCGGTCGGCTCCACCGACCCGATGCTCGTCGACTCCGACACGGCATCGCTCGATGCCTACCCCTCCGACGTGGTGGTCTTCGACGACCCTCTCCCTCGAGCTGACAGTGGCAGCGGCGCTGTCACCGAAGTGTTGGTCATCAGCCACGTCGCCAACTCGGGCGAGAACGCCCACGACGCCCTGCAAGCGGCGATGCACGACCTCTCCGTCCCCATACCGGCCGACGCCGACGCCGAGACCCTGGAGGCACGCCGCCTCGCCCTCATCGCGGAAGGCCAGAAGATAGCCTCCATGAGACGCCTCACCGAGGCCCACCAGCGCGAAGTCGACCGTGCCGCCTTCGGTACGGCGGCGCCTAGCGGCCCGAGCCGAGCCGGCTTCGTCCAGAAGAGCGGCGCGGCCGTCGCCAGCATGCTGGGGGCAGATCGCCCCGTCTACGCCACCCCGCTCGAGAATCTGCGAGCCGCTCAGGCGGCCGCAGAAGAGCTCAATGGGCTGGGAGCCGACGAGCTCCCCTACATGACAAGACGGATCCAGCAACTGATCGACGCGGCTGCAGAACGGCACGAAGCCGGCGCCCGTGCTGATAGTCATCCCCCGCGCCGGGAGCACGCCGCGACGTCCCGCTCGCCGACTGCGAGCGGCGCCCGCCAGAAGAAAGACAAGGAGCCGGCTGCTAGCCGCAGCCAGACTCGCATCACCATCGAGCGCGACACGGAAGGCCGCCCGCGAGCGGTGGAGCACCAAGGAAATCTGCCTCCTCCCCCGCCTCGAAGAGAAAGACGTCTCACCTCGCCGCCTATCACGCACCCGACTCTTGGCGACCGACTCGGCCACCGAGAAGGAGTCGGCGAGAACGACGCCCGCCACCGGATCGACCGCCTAGCTCGATCCTTGGCGTTAGAAGAAGAAGACAATGTCGGCCCGCCATGCTTTGGCCCCCGCATCCGCGACGAGCCTTTCCCCAAAGGGTTCTCGCTCCCCAGAGACACGCCCAAGTACAACGGCTCAGTGAAGCCGGAAGATTGGCTCATCGACTACTCCACGGCTGTCAGCATAGCCAACGGCAATCGGTGCGTCGCCGTGAAGTACGTCCCCCTCATGCTGCAAGGCACGGAATGCACATGGCTCAACAGCCTCAAGCCCTCGGCATCAACAGTTGGCTGGACTTCACGGAAGTCTTCGTCCGCAACTTCACCAGCACCTACAAGCGGCCTCCCAAGCCTCGCCAGCTCTCCCTCTGCGTCCAAGGGCCCAACGAGTCGACCCGCGACTACCTCACGCGGTGGGCCGAGCTCAGCAACTCCTGCGAGGGGGTGCACGAGGTTCAGGCCATCGAGTACTTTACCGCCGGGTGCCGAGAGGGCACCCTCCTCAAGCACCGACTCCTCTACGACGAGCCGGCTACCCTCGACGAGTTGCTGTTCATCGCGGACAAGTACGCCACGGCCGACTCCTCGATGAAGACCGAGCTTCGAGTAGGCGCCTCGGGGAAGGTGATTGCTCCGGCTCCCAAGACGCCGGCTGGCGACCCCAATCGGCGCCCCTACCAAAATGATCACAAGCGCAAGGCCCCCATGCCGACTTCCACCAGTCGGAAGGTGGCCACAGTTGAAGATGAGCAGCCCGAAGAACGGCCCGCTCCCAAGAAGAAGGGCGGCAGGCCGGCTTGGCAGCCGGCCTTCTCTTACGAGCAGGCTCTTGACGCCCCCTGCAAGTTCCACAGCAGCGCGAAGCCGTCCAACCACACAACCCGAAAATGCCATTGGCTCACCCGCATCTCCAAGGGCGAAGGGTTGCTGCCGCCTCCGCCTCCCGGCCCGCAGCCTCCAGCCCCTCAGCAACCAGCGGCTCGGCCGGCAGTCGGAGCCATCCAAGACGAATTCCCTGAAGAGCACGCCGCCTACGTCGTCTTCACCAGTCAAGCCGACGACAAGCGCAGTCGGCGTCGACAGCATCAAGGAGTTAATGCAGTCGCCTCTAGCGCCCCCGAGTTCATGCACTGGTCAGAGAAGCCAATCAGCTGGAGCCAGGCCGACCACCCAGAGGTGATGCCATCCCCTGGCTCCTATGCAATGGTCTTGGATGTCACCCTCGCGACGGAGAGGCGAGCTGCCCGATTCTCCCGCGTCCTGATAGACGGCGGAAGGAGTATCAACATACTATACCGCGATACCATGGAGAAGCTAAACATCAAGGCGAAGCAGCTTATGCCGAGCCGGACCGTGTTCCATGGTATCGTCCCCGGCTTGTCTTGCTCCCCAATCGGCAAGATTAAAATGGATGTTCTCTTCGGAGACAAAGATCATTTTCGCCGAGAAGCGATCTGGTTCGAGGTAGTGGATTTGGAGAGCCCCTATCATGCTTTGCTTGGCCGACCTGCTCTGGCCAAGTTTATGGCTGTGCCCCACTACGCCTACCTGAAGATGAAGATGCCGAGCTCGAAGGGGATCATCACGGTAGCCGGCGATTACAAGAAGTCCATCGAGTGTGCCATGGCCAGTAGCCGGCTGGCCGAGTCCCTCGTGGTGGCAGAAGAGAAGAAGATGCTGGAGCGGGTTGTGGCCATGGCCGGCAAGCAGCCGGCCCTATCCCCCAACCCCAAAGATTGTGATGCGCAGGGCTCCTTCCAGCCTGCCAAAGAGACAAAGAAGATACCTCTGGACCCGGAGAACCCGGAGAGGTTCGCTGTCATTGGGGCGAACTTGGACAGTAAATAGGAAGGCGAGCTCGTCGACTTCCTCCATGAGAATCGAGACATTTTTGCATGGTCCCCAAAGGACATGTCGGGTGTCCCGAAGGATTTCACCGAGCACAAATTACATGTCCGCACCGACGCGAAGCCGGTCAAGCAACCCCTCCGCCGACTGTCAGAAGAGAAGCAAAGAATCGTGGGAGAAGAGATAGCCCGGCTCCTTGCCGCTGGCTTTATCATGGAAGTGTTCTTTCCAGAGTGGCTTGCCAACCCAGTTCTGGTTCTGAAGAAGAATAACAAGTGGCGTATGTGTATAGACTACACCAGCCTGAACAAGGCCTGCCCAAAGGATCCGTTTGCTCTGCCACGGATTGACCAAGTGATAGACTCCACAGCCGGATGCGAGCTGTTGAGTTTTTTGGATGCCTACTCAGGGTACCATCAGATCAAGTTGGACCCAGCAGACCGCCTGAAGACTGCCTTCATCACACCATTTGGAGCTTTCTGCTACCTGACTATGACGTTCGGCTTGAGGAATGCCGGCGCCACTTTTCAGCGTTGCATGCAGAAATGCCTCTTGAAACAACTCGGCAGAAATGCCCACGTCTATGTAGACGACATTGTGGTGAAGACAGAGAAGCGTGGTACCCTGCTGGAAGATCTCAAAGAAACATTCGCCAACTTGCGCCGATTCCAAATCAAGCTCAACCCCGAGAAGTGCGTGTTCGGAGTACCAGCCGGCCAGCTGCTAGGCTTCCTGGTCTCCGAACGCGGCATCGAGTGCAACCCCGCCAAGATCAAGGCCATCGAGAGGATGGAGATTCCCACCAAACTGCGAGATGTGCAGAAGTTCACCGGCTGCTTGGCCTCCCTGAATCGTTTTATCAGCCGACTAGGAGAGAAGGCTCTCCCCCTGTATCGACTCATGAAGAAGTCCACTCACTTCGAGTGGAATGACCAAGCCGACCAAGCCTTCCATGAGTTGAAGAAAATGCTGACCACTCCGCCTGTCCTGGCAGCACCGACTGAAAAGGAGCCCATGCTCCTCTACATCGCTGCGACTAGCCGAGTAGTCAGTACTGTTGTTGTGGTCCAGCGCCCGGAACAAGGCCGAGCCCAGCTAGTCCAGAGGCCAATGTACTACCTAAGCGAAGTGCTATCCAGCTCAAAGCAGAACTACCCGCACTACCAGAAGATGTGCTATGGGGTATATACTTCGCCGCCAAGAAACTGAAGCCCTACTTCCAAGAGCACCCCATCATGGTCGTGTGCACCGCCCCGCTCGCCGAGATCATAGGCAGCCGGGATGCATCCGGCCGGGTGGCTAAATGGGCCATTGCACTGGCGCCCTACACGATATTCTACCAACCCCGCACCGCCATCAAGTCCCAAGCATTGGCCGACTTCCTCGTCAACTGGGCCGAGACCCAGTACCTACCGCCGGCTCCCGACTCTACCCATTGGCAGATGCACTTTGATGGGTCCAAGATGCGCACCGGCTTGGGAGCCGGCATCGTCCTCACCTCTCCCAAAGGCGACAAGCTCAAGTACACACTGCAGATCCACTTCGCCGCCTCCAACAATGTGGCCGAGTACGAGGCGCTCGTACATGGGCTCCGGCTAGCCAAAGAGCTCGGCATACGCCGGATCCTGTGTTATGGCGACTCAGACTTGGTGGTCCAGCAGTCGTCTGGCGACTGGGACGCCAAGGACGCAAACATGGCAAGCTATCGATTCCTCATCCAGCAGATCAGCGGATACTTCGAAGGGTGCGAGTTCCTTCACGTGCCAAGGGCCGACAACGACCAAGCAGATGCCCTAGCACGGATCGGCTCCACCCGACAAGCCATACCGACTGGCGTCTCCCTCCAGCGCCTCCTCAAGCCGTCCATCAAGTCGTCTCTAGAGTCGGACTCTATCTTCGTACCGCCTGCGCCAGATGCAGCCGAATCCTACTGGAGGAACCCCGCAGGCGGCACGGGGACTTCGACAACTGGCCCGGGGACTGCCGTAGTCGCACCCGGCCCGGGGACTTCAGAACCCGGCCCGGGGACTGCAGCAGTCGGCCCGGGGACTACAACTACACAAGAAGCGGTGGCCGACTCCAATTCCACGCCACCCAGCCCACCCACCCGAGTCATGGTGGCTACACTAACAGAAGAAGAAGTCACAGCTCCATCATGGGCCCAGCCCATCCTCAAGTTCCTAGTCAGCAGAGGGCTGCCGGCTGATGAGATCTCAGCAAGACTAGTGCAACGACGAGCCGTAGCATATGCAATAATCAACAGAGAGCTTGTGAAGCGCAGCGTCACTGGAGTCTTCCAGCGTTGTGTCGAGCCAGAAAAAGGAGTGGCAATCCTCAAGGATATCCAGCAAGGCGAATGCGGCCACCACGCAGCCTCAAGATCACTTGTGGCCAAGGCTTTCCGCCATGGTTTCTTCTAGCCGATTGCCTTGGAGGATGCTAAAGAAATAGTCAAGAGCTGCAGAGGATGCCAAGTTTTTAGTTCCAAGCAACACCTGCCAGCTTCTGCACTCAAGACCATTCCCCTCACCTGGCCTTTTGCCGTCTGGGGACTGGACATGGTGGGCCCTTTCAAGACAGCCCGCGGCGGCTTGACGCATCTACTTGTCGCTGTGGACAAGTTCACAAAGTGGATCGAAGCAAAGCCGATCAAGAAGCTGAACGGGCCGACGGCCGTGACATTCATCACTGACATCACCACTCGGTACGGCGTGCCGCACAGCATCATCACCGACAACGGCACGAACTTCGCCAAAGGAGCACTGGCACGTTTCTGCGCGACACAGGGCATCCGACTGGACTTAGCGTCTGTTGCCCACCCGCAGTCAAACGGCCAGGTCGAGCGAGCAAATGGACTCATCCTCTCCGGCATCAAGCCCCGACTGGTTGTACCACTGGAGCGATCGGTCGGCTGCTGGCTTGATGAGCTGCCGGCTGTCCTCTGGAGTCTGCGCACTACACCCAACAAGTCAACTGGCTTTACTCCATTCTTCCTTGTATATGGTGCCGAGGTTGTCATCCCACCAGACATTGAGTTTGACTCGCCTCGGATCACCATGTACACGGAGGCAGAGGCCACGGAAGCAAGAGAAGACGGCGTCGACCTACTGGAAGAAGGCCGGCTGTTAGCACTCGGCCGGTCCGCCATCTACCAGCAAGGGCTGCGCCGCTACCACAACCGCAAGGTCAGGCCAAGATCCTTCCAAGAGGGCGACCTTGTGCTCCGGCTGATCCAGCGAACAGCCGGCCAGCACAACCTCTCGGCCCCTTGGGAAGGCCCCTTCGTCATCAGCAAGGCACTAGGCAACGACTCCTACTACCTGATCGATGCGCAAAAACCAAGAGCACGCAAGAGAGACGACTCCGGCAAGGAGTCGGAGCGACCATGGAATGCGAACCTCCTGAGAAGATTTTACCGTTGAAAGCAGTATGTATCATGCTACCCTTTTGTATTAAGTACGAACCAACAGCCCCCCCCCCCGAACAGCACTCGGGGACTGCCTTTATTTATCTATGAATGACGAGTGTCATATGCATGAATGTATTATTACATTTGATTTCTTGTTGGGCACCGGGTTCGACTAGTCGGCCCGAGGACCGGCCGCCTTGAGCTATATTAAAAGTTCTACCTGAAGTCAGACAAGTAGTGTGCCGGCTCCCGAGTCCTCTCTTGTTGAAAGTCGTAGCTCGAAGAACCGACTGTCCGACTAGCAAGAGGCAAGGCAGAAAGGATGCCCACACGAAAAACGGCTAAGGACCAACGAACTTATATAGCAAAAAGACGGCCTCCAACCACGCTTGCCGGTTGTCAGAACAGCCGGCTGGCCGGCTTCCTAAACAGTTAGCTCTAGTCCAGCAAAGCTAGAGTACTTGCCCCCCCCCCCAATTGGCCAAGCACTCCTCCAACTACAGATTGCAGAGCAACTGTTTGACTGGGGAGGCGGCAACCAAGAGAGGGCGGCAAAGGAAACAGCAGAAGGATGAAAAGCAAAGTATAAGGAAAAGCCAAAATGCATGCATAAGTTATATATACATATAAAAGCCCCCAACAGGCCGGCAATCGACATGGTTCGAATACACCCCCAGTGGGTGGAATTGTGCAGACTTAACAGAATATTGTTCCAAAAGCGACAAGATAGGAAAACAAAAGATGGCAGACTAGACTATGGCGCGGTGCGGGAGCCGAGCTGGTCGGTGGAGACGGCGCCGCCGGCTGAAGGAGTGGCCGCCTAGCGGGTCTCGGCTTGGTCACCACCAGTGGCAGGCGACGCACTCGCGCGTGACGTGGTGCTGGAGGCGCGGTCAGGCTAAGGCTGGTCGGCTGCTCCACCAGCTAGCTCGGCGTCTTCACCCTCCTCCTCCTCCTCCTCTTCGCCCTCGTCACTGGAGTCGATCTCCTCCGCCGAGTCTTCACCGTCTGCCGGGTTCAGCCCGAACCACTCCCCCGGCTGGGCGACACCGTTGTCATCTACCTCAGGGGCAAAGACGCTGGTGTCGGTGTAGTCGGCGATCGCCGAAGCCCGCCGGATGATAGCCGGCCGCGCCGGCTCCAGCTCCGTGTCGGCTTGCTGCCGCCAGGTAGCCAGCTGATCCAGGCTCAGGCCGGGATACCAGGCCTTGACGAACTCCAGCACCCGCCTGGCGCCGGACCGAGCTGCCGAGGCCTTCCAGGCTTCGAAGCGGCCGACTGCCACCTCCAGCCAGTCGGCGGTTCGACTGGGGGTGCGAGGAACCACTTGGCCGGGCCAGAGGGCGGCCAATACTTGCGCTCCGGCGCGCTGAAGACGGCGAAGCAGTCGGTGAGCCGGCTGGAGACGGGCCTGGATCGCCAAGAGCTGCTCCTCCAGCGAACGGCCGGCGGTTGGCGAAATCTTGAAGCCAGCCTGCCTTCGCGCTTGGCGGCGGGCCTCGATGATCTGGTTGGCGGCTGTAGAATAGCCAGGGAAGTACTCTGCGCAAGAAAGAAAAAGAAAGAAGAGAAAACACCAAGTCAGAAAACGAGCCAAAAGCGGCAGATGGCTAGAAAGGACGAAGAAGTAGGCGGCTTACCGTCAACCAGATCTTCGATCTGACCATAGCCAGTGATCAGAGTTTGCCTTGCTTCAGCCCAGCCAGCCGCCCCGTCTCGTACTCGGCCTGGAGGGCGGCTTCGCGGTCCTGCACCGCCTTCAGAGCCGCCTTGTGGCCCTCCTCCTGGTCGGCCAACTTCTTGGCCAGGCGGTCGCGTTCCTGCACCAAGGCGGCGAGCTCGGCATCCTTGGCACGAAGGGCGGTCTGAGACTCTCCCAGCTGTGCCCTCAGACCGGCGTTGGCCGCTGCAGAGACGGCAGAAAAAGAAGGAACAGTAAGAGGAAGTCGTCAAGGAAGATCCGACCCGACTGCTCAGCAGTCGGCCCGAATCTCGGGGACTACACCCAGTGGGTGCGCTGACGCGCCCCCACGTGAGATAAAGAACAAAGCACGTACCCCGGCTCTCAGTAAGGTCGGCGGTCTTCTGGGTCAGCTCCCGAGCCTGGGAGTTGAAGGCGGCCGCGCGAAGATTGTGGTAGTCCTGCGAGATAGACAGAAGATCGAAGTAAGAACAACAATAGCAAAGCCAAATCCACTAAGAAGTTCCAAGCCGCCTGCTCAACAGCCGACTCGGAACTCGGGGACTACACCCAGTGGGTGCGCTGACGCGCCCCCACGGAAGAAATCAAGATCAAGAAGAAGCAAGATAAGAAGACTAACCCGGATGGCCGCCCGCGTCGCAAGGAACTCGTCGGTATACTTCCTCAGCGCCGTAGCCTGGGCCTGGAGCCGGGTCCGGACATCCTGCGCGGCCACGTTCATCACGGCCGTCCCTCCGCCCGGCATCCACCCCAAGGTAGTGCTGGCCACCTCCACATCCTGGGCCGACGAGCTGGAGCCCGCGGCCGGCTGCGGCTCTGACGCGGCCTTCTGTGGCTCTGACGCAGCCTTCCCCGCGCGCCGGCTCGGTGGCATCCGGACCGCCAGCTCAGTCCTTGCGGCCGGCTCGCCCCCCGCCGACTGCGCAGGCGGCAGATCAGGCCGGCCGCCTTGAGCCACCCCAGTCGGCGGGGTCGGCACCGGCGCCCTCTCCAGGATGACGACATCATCGTCCCTCTCCAGCCCTGGCTGGTCGCCGCCGGCTCCTTCTGGCGAGGGCTCCGGGGCCCCAGGCGCTACGACGCGCAGTGGGGTGACCAACAAGGCCCCCTCCGCCGTCGCCGCAGCTGCAGCCTCCGCTTGGGCCTTGGCTGCGGCGTCGGCACGCGCCTTCGCCGCCTCCTCCTCCTGCGCCGCCTGGGCGGCGGCCGCCTTCCGTGCCTCCGCCTCCCGCTCCTCCCGCGCCTCCCG
This sequence comes from Triticum aestivum, assembly GCF_018294505.1. Classification (NCBI taxonomy): domain Eukaryota; kingdom Viridiplantae; phylum Streptophyta; class Magnoliopsida; order Poales; family Poaceae; genus Triticum; species Triticum aestivum. Next base: position 541,924,869 of record NC_057814.1, read on the forward strand.
CGCGTTCCGTTCTGTCGCCTCCTGAAGGTCGGCACGGGGGTCCACGCGGCAAGTGGTGCTCCCAGACCCCCTCGGCGACTCGATGACAGAGGCGGCAGCCGCCCGCTCAAGCGACAATGGAGCTCTGGTTGTTTGGAGAAAAAGACAAGGATTCAGGAACCACCAGAGAAAAGAAAGAAAAAAGAGTACACAAAAGAGTTCGAACTTACGCCGACACCGTCTGTGGCTGCTTCACCGTCTTGCGGAAGCGAGCCGCCTTCGCGGCCACCTCCTCCCGCCTGGTCGCCGCTGCCCCGCCCCTGGGCTTCTTCGTCCGACTGCCGAACAAACCCTAGGCGGCGCGACACTTTTGCCCGCCGCCCCGAGCAGGCGGTGCAGCGGAGGAACCCGCGCCGCGTCCAGATGCCGGCCGGCGGCGCGGGACGACTTCGGCCTCATCATCGTCCGGCCAGTCGTCGAAGGTGACTCCATGCCCGGAGCCGCCTGCTTCGCCGCCGGCTTGGCCACCACCCGGCTCGGTGTTGTCGTCCATAGCGGCCGCCCCCAAGTCGGGGTCCTCCAGGTCGTGCTGCGTCCGGTCGGGGACAAATCGGCGCTCCGCATCCGACCCGCTGGCAGGCCGAAGAAGAGGACTCTATCGAAGACAAGCCGTCTAGTCAGAGTCGGCCAAAGGAACTCGGCGACAAAGCTAAGAGAAAAAGAAGGGACAAGGAGAACATACCGTGGGCGGCGGATTGGCTCGGCTATATGGCTCCTTGCCGAACTGCCACTCTTCGGAGAGTTTGCAGTTCGCGAGGTAGTTCACCATATAGGCAACCTCCTCGTGCGGCATGTCCTTGGTGCACATCCGGCTCGGATCGAGCTGGCCGCTCATTTGACAGATCAGATGAGGGCGGCTCTGGAGCGGAAGAACCCGGCGCGTGACGAAGGCGGCCAGCAGGTCGGGCCCCGTCAAGCCCTCCGACTGGGTCATCGCTCGCACTCGGGCGACGGCTGCGGATCCAGCCGGCGTCAGAGTCACGGCCCGGTAGGACCACTGGGGCCGCCTGCCCTCCGGTGGGCTGGCTACGTTAGCCGGCAGGTTGACGTAGTCGCCCTGCGGGGCGATGCTCCTGACGTAGAAATACGACTTTTGCCATAGCTTCACCGACTGGATCATCGTGATGATGGGGAAGGGGTTGTCGGCAGCCACCCTCCGCCCCGCGATGAAGGCGCCAGTCTGAGCCGGCACGCCCCACGAGCGCGTGCCCAGCTTGGACTGGAAGAACTCCCCCCAGAGCTCGAGGGTGGGGAGGACGCCGAGGTAGCCTTCGCATAGGGTGACGAAGGCAGACAGCAGCACCACCGCGTTCGGGGTGAGGTGGTGCGGCTGGAGCTGGTAGAACTCGAGCCAAGAGCGGAAGAAGGCGCTCAGGGGCAGGCCGATTCCGCGCAAGAAATGCGAGCGGAAGACCACCCGCTCGCCCTCCCGTGGCTCTGGCGTAAGCTCCTTCGCCGGCGCGAGACGGACCTCCACCTTGTCCGCGCTGGGCAGCCGCCACGTCTTGCGGTGGAATTCGACGTGATCTTCGTGGACGTTGGAGCCGTCCCAATCCCCGCCATATTGCTCCGTGGCGGGAGGCATGGTGCAAACGAGCGCGGCGGCGGAGGAACGAGTAGTGGAAGAGCGCGGCGGCGAGGCGCTGTTGCAAGAAACGGCAAGAGAAAGAAGATGGTGGAAGGGGGAGGAGCGTGCGAGAGCCTGCCGCTCTCCCTCTCCCCCTACTTATAGCCTCGCGAGGTGAAGCCGGGGAGGCCGGACGTGGGGTGGGACGTGGGATTAACTGCACCCACTCCCCCCACGCCCCGCGATTATTACGCCTTAAAGGCGTGACGAAACTGCCGCAAGGAGACGTGCGGGCGGTTTCGGGCTGCGGAGAATCCGCGCCTGGGCCCGGGCGTGGACGTGGCGGGCCCCCGCCCTGCGGCGACGTCCCGTCGCGCGCGTGGGCTGGCAGGCTTTTTGGCCGAGAGAGGCCACGTGGTTCGCAGATGGCAAGTGGCCGGCCCGCAGCCCGGTGCATGCACTGGCGAGCTCCCGCCCTCCGACTCCGGAATTTTTGACCAAGGCGGCGCGTCTAACCAAAGCCGGCTCCCAGCTGCCGACTTGTCAAGATAGGAAGCTGATCGAGCTTCTCAACTCCTACCCAACCTCGAAGCCCAATCAGCTTCGGGGACTACTGTCGGAGTAAATGGCCACAGGTAGCCTAACCGACTGCCCCTGGCTCTTCCAAAAAAATTATCAGGCCTTTGGGCCTTCAAGCACTCCAAGCATTGGACCACCTTTCCTGGCCGGCTACCTCTGAAGCCGACTCACGGAAGGCGACCCAGCCTCAGCAACCTCCCCCCAGGATAACCACGGGGTGGCCGACTCCAGGAAGCCGGCCGTAAAGGATGCCGACTTCCCAGAAGCCGGCCTCGAAGAGCGCCGACTCCAAGAAGCCGGCCAAGACCGCAACCACCAAAGCTACGCCACATAACGGTGACAAGACGGGGTGTGGCCACAGTACGGCCCACTACCCCCGAAGCCCGAGGCAGGCATGGCCACAGGACGCCGTACGGGACGGCCATCTCCCGTCCGGCTCGGCACTGTAGCCATGCTAGCCTCGGCGTCACCCACGGCAGACGCCAGTACGGCCCACGGGCGGCGGGCCCCTTCAGCCAGAGAGAGGCGCGAAGGCGGCCCAGCCTCCCCCAGTCGGCCAAGGGCGCAGCCGGCCCCCAGAAGCCGGCTACCCCCTCCCTCGAAGCATGTGCCACATTAAGGAGACAAGACGAGGTAAGGCTACAGTGAGAGCCCTCGAGGCGGCCCACTGTAGCCACGCTTACCTCAACGAAGCCCTCGTCATCAGGGGCGAGGCTACAGTAAGCAGCCGCCGACAAGACCCTTGGCGGTGGGGCCGGCCTGTCGACCAAGAGGCCGGCAGCCGGCGGGACCCACCAGTCGGCGGACCCCAACAGCCGGCGGAGAAGCCGGTGAGCATAGACACTGACGGCTGGGACCAGTGCCCAGCCGGATTACAATTGTACCCCCGGGGGGTAGGCCTATATAAACCCCCCGGGGCACCCATGCAAAGGGTTGGCTTCTTAGCACAGCACACACACCATAGAGAGAGAGAAGCAAGAGCTAGCCTTGTTCTTCTTCTCCCTTGAACCCCACAGGTCTAGGAGCGATTGTAGCTACTTTTCCTGATCTAGTGATCATGCGGAGACCCCGCAGAGCAGGACTAGGGGTGTTATCTCCTCGGAGAGCCCCGAACCTGGGTAAGATTCGCCGGCGTGCATGTCTTCGCCTCATCCCGTTTCCAGGCACCGGCGACGTCTTATTGTCACCCACAATGATAAGCCACCCGTTGGCATATGTCGCACCTACCACCCGACAGGAAGTGTCCAATTATTTTCATTGGTCAACATATTATTCAATAGAATTTCAGCTTCATTTGGTGTTCTTTCCCTGAAAACAGAACCAGCACAACTATCCAGGTGGTCTCTGGAAGCATCGGTTAGTCCACTATCAAAGATGTCAAGTATTTCATTTTTCTTCAGAGGATGATCACGCAAAGCATTAAGTATTTGGAGAAGCCTCCCCCAAGCTTGTGGGAGACTCTCTTCTTCAATTTGCACAAAATTATATATTTCCCTTAAAGCAGCTTGTTTCTTATGAGCAGCGAAATATTTAGCAGAGAAGTAATAAATCATATCCTGGGGACTACGCACACAACCAGGATCAAGAGAATTAAACCATATCTTAGCATCACCCTTTAATGAGAACAGAAATATTTTAAGGATATAATAGTAGCGAGTTTTCTCATCATTAGTGAACAGGGTGGCTATATCATTTAATTTAGTAAGATGTGCCACAACAGTTTTAGATTCATAGCCATAAAAAGGATCAGATTCAACCAAAGTAATTATATCAGGATCAATAGAGAATTCATAATCCTTATCAGCAACAAAGATAGGTGAAGTAGCATAAGCAGGATCATATTTCATTCTAGCATTAAGAGTATATTGTTTCAGCTTAGCTAATAATTTCTTAAGATCACTTCTATCATTGCAAGCAAGAAAGTCTCTAGCAGTTTCTTCATCCATAACATAGCCCTCTGGCACAACAGGCAATTCATATTTAGGGGGAGAGTCTTCATCATCACTTTCATCAATATTATCAGTTTCAATAATTTCATTCTCTCTAGCCCTAGCAAGTTGTTCATCAAGAAATTCACCAAGTGGCACTGTAGTATCAAGCATAGAAGTAGTTTCATCATAAGTATCATGCATAGCAGAGGTGGCATCATCAATAACATGCGACATATCAGAATTAATAGCAGAAACAGGTTTAGGTGTCGCAAGCTTACTCAAAACAGAAGGTGAATCAAGTGCAGAGCTAGATGGCAGTTCCTTACCTCCCCTCGTAGTTGAGGGATAAATTTTAGTTTTCTCGTCTTTCAAGTTCTTCATAGTAACCAGAAAATATAAATCCTAAGTGACTCAAAGAATAGAGCTATGCTCCCCGGCAATGGCGCTAGAAAATAGTCTTGATAACCCACAAGTATAGGGGATCGCAACAGTTTTCGAGGGTAGAGTATTCAACCCAAATTTATTGATTCGACACAAGGGGAGCCAAAGAATATTCTCAAGTATTAGCAGTTGAGTTTTCAATTCAACCACACCTGGATAACTTAATATCTGCAGCAAAGTATTTAATAGCAAAGTAGTATGGAAGTAACGGTAACGGTAGCAAAAGTAATATTTTTGGGTTTTGTAGTGATTGTAACAGTAGCAACGGAAAAGTAAATAAGTGGAGAACAATATGTGAAAAGCTCGTAGGCTTTGCATCGGTGATGGAGAATTATGCCGGATGCGGTTCATCATGTAACAGTCATAACATAGGGTGACACAGAACTAGCTCCAATTCATCAATGTAATGTAGGCATGTATTCCGAATATAGTCATACGTGCTTATGGAAAAGAACTTGCATGACATCTTTTGTCCTACCCTCCCGTGGCAGCGGGGTCCTAACGGAAACTAAGGGATATTAAGGCCTCCTTTTAATAGAGTAACGGACCAAAGCATTAACACATAGTGAATACATGAACTCCTCAAACTACGGTCATCACCGGGAGTGGTCCCGATTATTGTCACTTCGGGGTTGCCGGATCATAACACATAGTAGGTGACTATAGACTTGCAAGATAGGATCAAGAACTCACATATATTCATGAAAACATAATAGGTTCAGATCTGAGATCATGGCACTCGGGCCCTAGTGACAAGCATTAAGCATAGCAAAGTCATAGCAACATCAATCTCAGAACATAGTGGGTACTAGGGATCAAACCCTAACAAAACTAACTCGATTACATGATAAATCTCATCCAACCCATCACCGTCCAGCAAGACTACGATGGAATTACTCACGCACGGCGGTGAGCATCATGAAATTGGTGATGGAGGATGGTTAATGATGGCAACGGCGACGGATTCCCCTCTCTGGAGCGCCGAACGGACTCCAGATCAGCCCTCCCGAGAGAATTTAGGGCTTGGCGGCGGCTCCGTATCGTAAAACGTGATGAATCTTTCTCTTCGATTTTTTTCTCCTCGAACACGAATATATGGAGTTGGAGTTGAGGTCGGTGGAGCTCCGGGGGGCCCACGAGGCAGGGGGCACGCCCCCCACCCTCGTGGAAAGGGTGTGGGACCCCTGGCCTTGATTCTTTCACCGGTATTTTTTATTATTTCAAAAAATAATCTCCGTGGAGTTTCAGGTCATTCCGAGAACTTTTGTTTCTGCACATAAATAACACCATGGCAATTCTGCTGAAAACAGCGTCAGTCCGGGTTAGTTCCATTCAAATCATGCAAGTTAGAGTCCAAAACAAGGGCAATAGTGTTTGGAAAAGTAGATACGACGGAGACGTATCACACAGCGCCGTCGGGGGTCACTCTGGCGCCATCGCCACCTACCACCGGGTGCGCAAGCTATTCGCCTGGACCGGCCTGAAGCGCGCTGTCGAAGATTTCGTCAGGCAGTGCAGCATCTGCCAGCATGCGAAGCACGAGCAAACGCATCCGGCCGGCAAGCTGCAACCGCTCCCAATTCCACAAGAGCCCTGGCAGGAGATCACCATGGACTTTGTCGAGGGGCTGCCCAAGTCCGATGGCTACGACGCGATCATGGTCGTCGTCGACCAGCTCACCAAGTACGCCCACTTCGTCCCTCTCCGCCACCCCTTCAACGCTGCTCAGGTCGCCAGATCCTTTTGGGACAACGTCATCCATCTCCACGGCGTGCCGCACTCCCCATCGTCTCCGACCGCGACAAGGTGTTCACTAGCGCAATGTGGCGCGAGATCCTCAACGCCGCGGGAACCAAGCTCCTGTACTCCACGGACGACCAGACGGAGCGCGTCAACCAGTGCTTGGAGATGTATTTGCGATGCTCTGTCCACGACACACCCAAGCAATGGCGCCGGTGGCTCTCTGCAGCAGAGTTCTGGTACAACTCGTCGCACCACGCCTCCCTCAATTGCTCCCCGTTCAAGGTGCTGTATGGCAGGGAGCCCAACCTCGGTGGCATGCCAGTGGCCAACTCCAACATACCCGTGGATGCGCCACTCGATGAGATCGACTGGGCAATGCACACGGAGTTGCTGCGCGCCCCGCTCGTGCGCGCCCAGGTGTGCTTCAATAAACAAGCAGATCGCCACCGCGCCGAGCGCGCCTTCGACATGGGCGAGCAAGTCCTCCTCAAGCTTCAACCGTACGCCCAGTCCTCCATCGCCAACCGCCCTTGTCGCAAGCTGGCGTACAAGTTCTTCGGACCTGTCATGGTGACGGAGCGCATCGGCACGTTGGCGTATCGTCTGAACTTGCCGCCGGACAGCCATATCCACCCAGTCTTCCACGTCTCGCAACTCAAGCCGTTCATCCCCGACTACACTCCGGTCTTCGCTGAGCTGCCCAAGATACCCGACCTCACGGCCGCGGACCGCGTTCCGATCGCCATTCTGGACCGCCGCATGATGAAGAAAGGAGACGCCCCAGTCGTCCAAGTAAAGGTGAAGTGGAGCACCATGCCGCCGTCGTCTGCGACCTGGGAAGACTACTACGTGCTCCGGCAGCGTTACCCGGACGCGCCCTTGTGGACAGAGGAGGATCAAGCTGCTCAAGAGGGGGCAAATGTCACGCCTGCAGATCAGCCTGCAGCGGACTAACCAGTGAAAGTGCAGCTAGCCACTTGCAACGTCCAGGTCACCGTGGGGCCCAGCGGCCAAGTGTATGCGTGTGTGTTAAGCCAAGTGTTGGCGTGCGTGTGAAGCCAGCTGTGGCCTACTTGTAACCGAACAACTGGACGGAGACGACATGGAAAAAGGAATGAACTATTTTCCCCTCGTCTCGTCTCTCGCTCTCATCTAACCCTCTGTTCTTCCTCATCCCGATCCCCCTTCTCCTCTCTCCCCAAATCCTCAAGATCGGGGCGTGACACCGGCACAATCGATGCTCCTCATGGCCAGCCATCGCCGCACCCATTGCCCCCCTGCCAGTGACCACCGGTAGCCCTTCCGTTTCTCCACAGATGAGATTAACTCCATCAAATTCGTTAGTCTTCCCCGCTTTTATGTCGCAATCTCATCCACAAATGCACACGAAACAGCCTCACGCCACTCAATTTACGACCTTCATTATCTTCGACTCCGTTACCCTGCAAATGCGGAGAAAACTTTGCTTAAAACCACTCTGTACTGAAACACCTGCTCACATCCACGTCTGGGAGGCATGGAGGAGGCCTTCTCCACTGAATCCACTCATTGGTCTCTTCTGGACCTTCTTCACGGTCTTCCCTGCTTCTTCTGAACGAGCGTTGCCACCATGATTCACTCCTCCTCGATCTGACGCCCATGCCCACTTTCATCAACAGCCCCCAAAGCCTACTGTAGGTTCACCTGCGTCTACACCGGCAATGCTCTGCTTCAGTCTTGCTCCCCCGACCTTCGTCATGTATCTTGCAAATCTCTATGTCTCCCTCCTTGACTTGATCGTGGATGGAATTGAAGCGTCTCTTGATGTGCTTGGTTCTCTTGTGATATCTGGATTCCTTTGCCAAGGCAATTGCACCAATATTGTCACAAAAGATTTTCATTGGACCCGATGCACTAAGTATGACACCTAGATCGGATATGAACTCCTTCATCCAGACTCCTTCATTTGCTGCTTCCGAAGCAGCTATGTACTCCGCTTGACACGTAGATCCCGCCACGACACTTTGCTTAGAACTGCACCAACTTACAGCTCAACCGTTCAATATAAATACGTATCCGGTTTGTGACTTAGAGTCATCCAGATCAGTGTCAAAGCTTGCATCAACGTAACCATTTACGACGAGCTATTTGTCACTTCCATAAACGAGAAACATATCCTTAGTCCTTTTCAGGTATTTCAGGATGTTCTTGACCGTTGTCCAGTGATCCACTCCTGGATTACTTTGGTACCTCCCTGCTAAACTAATAGCAAGGCACACATCAGGTCTGCTACACAGCATTGCATACATGATAGAACCTATGGCTGAAGCATAGGGAATGACTTTCATTTTTTTCTCTATCTTCTGAAGTGGTCGGGCATTGAGTCTGACTCAACTTCACACCTTGTAACACAGGCAGGAACCCTTTCTTTGCTTGATCCATTTCGAACTTCTTCAAAACTTTATCAAGGTATGTTCTTTGTGAAAGTCCAATTAAGCGTCTTGATCTATCTCTATAGATCTTGATGCCCAATATATAAGCAGCTTCACCGAGGTCTTTCATTGAAAATCTCTTATTCAAGTATCCTTTTATGCTACCCACAAATTCTATATCATTTCCAATCAACAATATGTCATCCACATGTAATATTAGAAATGCTACAGAGCTCCCACTCACTTTCTTGTAAATACAGGCTTCTCCAAAAGTCTGTATAAAACCATATGCTTTGATCACACTATCAAAACATTTATTCCAACTCTGAGATGCTTACACCAGTCCATAAATGGATCGCTGGAGCTTGCACACTTTGTTAGCATCCTTTGGATTGATAAAACCTTCGGGTTGCATCATATACAACTCTTCTTCCAGAAATCCATTCAGGAATGCAGTCGTTACATCCATTTGCCAAATTTCATAATCATAAAATGCAGCAATTGCTAACATGATTCGGACGGATTTAAGCATCGCTACGGGTGAGAAGGTCTCATCATAGTCAACTCCTTGAACTTGTCGAAAACCTTTCACAACAAGTCGAGCTTTGTAGACAGTAACATTACCGTCAGCGTCAGTCTTCTTCTTGAAAATCCATTTATTCTCGATGGCTTGCCGATCATCGGGCAAGTCAACCAAAGTCCACACTTTGTTCTCATACATGGATCCCATCTCAGATTTCATGGCCTCAATCCATTTCGCGGAATCTGGTCTCATCATCGCTTCCTCATAATTTGTAGGTTCGTCATGGTCAAGTAACATGACCTCCAGAACTGGATTACCGTACCACTCTGGTGCGGATCTTACTCTGGTTGACCTACGAGGTTCAGTAGTAACTTGATCTGAAGTTACATGATCATCATCATTAGCTTCCTCACTGATTGGTGTAGTAGTCACAGGAACTGCTTTCTGTGATGAACTACTTTCTAATAAGGGAGCAGGTAAAGTTACCTCATCAAGTTCTACTTTCCTCCCACTCACTTCTTTCGAGAGAAACTCCTTCTCTAGAAAGGATCCATTCTTAGCAAGGAATGTCTTGCCTTCGGATCTCTGATAGAAGGTGTACCCAACAGTCTCCTTTGGGTATCCTATGAAGACACATTTCTCCAATTTGGGTTCGAGCTTATGAGGTTGAAGCTTTTTCACATAAGCATCGCAGCCCCAAACTTTGAGAAACGACAACTTGGGTTTCTTGCCAAACCACAGTTCATAAGGTGTCGTCTCAACGGATTAAGATGGTGCCCTATTTAACGTGAATGCAGCTGTCTCTACAGCATAACCACAAAACGATAGCGGTAAATCAGTAAGAGACATCATAGATCGCACCATATCTAGTAAAGTACGATTACGACGTTCGGACACACCATTACGCTGTGGTGTTCCGGGTGGCGTGAGTTGCGAAACTATCCCGCATTGTTTCAAATGAAGACCAAACTCGTAACTCAAATATTCTCCTCCACGATCAGATCACAGAAACTTTATTTTCTTGTTACGATGATTTTCCACTTCACTCTGAAATTCTTTGAACATTTCAAATATTTCAGACTTATGTTTCATCAAGTAGATATACCCACATCTGCTCAAATCATCTATGAAGGTCAGAAAGTAACGATACCCGCCGCGAGCCTCAATGTTCATTGGACCACATACATCAGTATGTATGATTTCCAATAAATCTGTTGCTCGCTCCATTGTTCCGGAGAATGGAGTTTTAGTCATCTTGCCCATGAGGCATGGTTCGCAAGTACCAAGTGATTCATAATCAAGTGATTCCAAAAGTCCATCAGAATGGAGTTTCTTCATGCGCTTTACACCAATATGACCCAAACGGCAGTGCCACAAATAAGTTGCACTATCATTATTAAATTTCTATCTTTTGGCTTCAATACTATGAATATGTTTATCACTACTATCGAGGTTCAAAAAAAATAGACCACTCATCAGGGGTGCATGACCATAAAAGATATTACTCATATAAATAGAACAACCATTATTCTCTGATTTGAATGAATAACCATCTCACATCAAACAAGATCCACATATAATGTTCATGCTTAACGCTGGCACCAAATAACAATTACTCAGATCTAAAACTAATCCCGAAGGTAGATGTAGAGGTAGCGTGCCGACTACGATCACATCGACTTTGGAACCATTTCCCACACGCATCGTCACCTCGTCCTTAGCCAATCTTCGCTTAATCCGTAGCCCCTATTTCGAGTTGCAAATATGAGCAACAGAACCAGTATCAAATACCCAGGCGCTACTGCGAGCATTAGTTAAGTACACATCAATAACATGTATATCAAATATACCTTTCACTTTGCCATCCTTCTTGTCCGCCAAATAGTTGGGGCAGTTCCGCTTCAAGTGACTAGTCCCTTTGCAGTAGAAGCACTCAGTCTCAGGCTTAGGTCCAGACTTGGGCTTCTTCACTTGAGCAGCAACTTGCTTGCCGTTCTTCTTGAAGTTCCCCTTCTTCCCTTTACCCTTTTTCTTGAAACTGGTGGTCTTGTTGACCATCAAACTTGATGCTCCTTCTTGATTTCTACCTCCGCAGCCTTAAGCATTGCGAAGAGCTCGAGAATTGTCTTATCCATCCCTTGCATATTATAGTTCATCACGAAGCTCTTGTAGCTTGGTGGCAGTGATTGAAGAACTCTGTCAATGACACTATCACCAGGAAGATTAACTCCCAGCTGAGTCAAGTGGTTGTGGTACCCAGACATTCTGAGTATATGTTCACTGACAGAACTATTCTCCTCCATTTTGCAACTGTAGAACTTATTGGAGACTTCATATCTCTCAATCCGGGCATTTGCTTGAAATATTAAGTTCAACTGCTGGACATCTCATATGCTCCATGAAGTTCAAAACGACGTTGAAGTCCCGTTTTTAAGCCGTAAAGCATGGAACGCTAAACTATCGAGTAGTCATCAGCTTTGCTTTGCCAGACGTTCTTAACGTCATCAGCAGCATCTACAGCAGGCCTGGCATCTAGCGATGCTTCCAGGACGCAATTCTTCTGTGCAGCAATGAGGATAATCCTCAAGTTACGGACCCAGTCCGTGTAGTTGCTACCATCATCTTTCAACTTAGCTTTCTCTAGGTACGCATTAAATTCAAAGGAACAGTAGCACGGGCCATTGATCTACAACAACATAGACATGCAAAATACTATCAGGTACTAAGTTCATGATAAATTAAAGTTCAATTAATCATATTACTTAAGAACTCCCACTTAGATAGACATCCCTCTAATCATCTAAGTGATCACGTGATCCAAATCAACTAAACCATGTCTGATCATCACGTGAGATGGAGTAGTTTTCAATGGTGAACATCACTATGTTGATCATATCTACTATATGATTCACGCTCGACCTTTCGGTCTCAGTGTTCTGAGGCCATATCTGCATATGCTAGGCTCGTCAAGTTTAACCCGAGTATTCTGCATGTGCAAAACTGGCTTGCACCCATTGTATGTGAACGTAGAGCTTATCACACCCGATCATCACGTGGTGTCTCGGCACGACGAACTTTCGCAATGGTGCATACTCAGGGAGAACACTTGTACCTTGAAATTTAGTGAGAGATCATCTTATAATGCTACCGCCGAACTAAGCAAAATAAGATGCATAAAGGATAAACATCACATGCAATCAATATAAGTGATATGATATGGCCATCATCATCTTGTGCCTTTGATCTCCATCTCCAAAGCACCGTCATGATCACCATCATCACCAGCGCGACACCTTGGTCTCCATCGTAGCATCGTTGTCGTCTCGCCAACTATTTCTTCTACGACTATCGCTACCGCTTAGTGATAAAGTAAAAAACAATTACAGGGCGATTGCATTGCATACAATAAAGCGACAACCATATGGCTCCTGCCAGTTGCCGATAACTTTGTTACAAAACATGATAATCTCATATAATAAAATTTAGCATCATGTCTTGACCATATCACATCACAACATGCCCTGCAAAAGCAAGTTAGACATCCTCTACTTTGTTGTTGCAAGTTTTGCGTGGCTGCTACGGGCTGAGCAAGAACCGTTCATACCTACGCATCAAAACCACAACGATTTTTCGTCAAGTGTGCTGTTTTAACCTTCAACAAGGATCGGGCATAGTCACACTTGATTCAACTAAAGTTGGAGAAACTGACACCCGCCAGCCACCTGTGTGCAAAGCACGTCGGTAGAACCAGTCTCGCGTAAGCGTACGCGTGATGTCGGTCCGGGCCGCTTCATCCAACAATACCGCTGAATCAAAGTATGACATGCTGGTAAGCAGTATGACTATTATCGCCCACAACTCTTTGTGTTCTACTCGTGCATATAACATCTACGCATAAACCTGGCTCGGATGCCACTGTTGGGGAACGCAGTAATTTCAAAAAAATTCCTACGCACACGCAAGATCCATCTAGGTGATGCATAGCAATGAGAGAGTAGAGTGTAGTCCACGTACCCTCATAGACCGAAATCGGAAGCGTTATGACAACGCGGTTGATGTATTCGTACGTCTTCACGATCCGACCGATCCTAGCACCGAAAGTACGGCACCTCCGCGATCTGCACACGTTCATCTCGGTGACGTCCCACAAACTCTAGATCTAGCTGAGGCCGAGGGAGAGTTTCGTCAGCACGACGGTGTGATGACAGTGATGATGAAGTTACCGACACAGGGCTTCGCCTAAGCACTACAACGATATGACCAAGGTGGAAATCTGTGGAGGGGGGCACCGCACACGGCTAAGACAACTGTCAAGTTGTGTGTTCTAGGGTGCCCCCTGCCCCCGTATATAAAGGAGCAAGGGGAGGCCGGCCGGCCCTATGGGCGCGCTAAGGAGGGGAGGAATCCTCCTCCTAGTAGGAATAGGATTCCTCCTATCCTAGTCCTACTAGGAGGGGGAAGGAAGGAGAGGGGCAGGGAGAGGGAAAGAGGGGCCGCGCCCCCTCCCCTAGTCCAATTCGGACTCCCTTGGGGGGCGCCACCTCCTGGCTGCTTCCCTCTCTCTCCGCTAAAGCCCACTAAGGGCCCCATAACTTCCCGGGGGGTTCCGGTAACCCTCCGGCACTCCGGTTTTATCTGAATTCTCCCGGAACACTTCTGGTGTCCGAATAACATGGTCCAATATATCAATCTTCATGTCTCGACCATTTTGAGACTCCTCGTCATGTCCGTGATCACATCCGGGACTCCGAACTACCTTCGGTACATCAAAACACATAAACTCATAATACTGATCGTCATCGAACGTTAAGCGTGCGGACCCTACGGGTTCGAGAACTATGTAGACATGACCGAGACTCATCTCCGGTCAATAAACAATAGCGGAACCAGGATGCTCATATTGGTTCCTACATATTCTACAAGGATCTTTATCGGTCAAACCGCATAACAACATACGTTGTTCCCTTTGTCATCGGTATGTTACTTGCCCGAGATTCGATCGTCGGTATCTCAATACCTAGTTCAATCTCGTTACCGGCGAGTCTCTTTACTCGTTCTGTAATGCATCATCCCTCAACTAACTCATTAGTCACATTGCTTGCAAGGCTTATAGTGATGTACATTACCGAGAGGGCCCAGAGATACCTCTCTGACAATCGGAGTGACAAATCCTAATCTCGATCTATGCCAACTCAACAAACACCATCGGAGACACCTGTAGAGCATCTTTATAATCACCCAGTTACGTTGTGACGTTTGATAGCACAATAAGTGTTCCTCCGGTATTCGGGAGTTGCATAATCTCATAGTCATAGGAACATGTATAAGTCATGAAGAAAGCAAATAGCAACAAACTAAATGATCATCGTGCTAAGCTAACGGATGGGTCAAGTCAATCACATCATTCTCTAATGATGTGATCCCGTTAATCAAATGACAACTCATGTCTATGGCTAGGAAACTTAACCATCTTTGATTCAATGAGCTAAGTCAAGTAGATGCATACTAGTGACACTCTGTTTGTCTATGTATTCACACATGTACTAAGTTTCCGGTTAATACAATTCTAGCATGAATAATAAACATTTATCATGATATAAGGAAATATAAATAACAACTTTATTATTGCCTCTAGGGCATATTTCCTTCAATATTGGTGTAAAGCGCATGAAGAAACTCCATGCTGATGGGCTTTTGGAATCACTTGATTATGAATCACTTGATGCTAGCGAACCATGCCTCATGGGCAAGATGACTAAGACTCTGTTCTCTGGAACAATGGAGCAAGCAACTGACTTATTGGAAATAATACATACTGATGTATGCGGTCCGATGAGTGTTGAGGCTCGCAGCAGGTATCATTATTTTTTGACCTTCACATATGATTTGAGCAGATATGGGTATATCTACTTAATGAAACACAAGTCTGAAACATTTGAAAAGTTCAAAGAATTTCAGAGTGAAGTGGAGAATCATCGTAATAAGAAAATAAAGTTTCTACGATCTGATCGCAGAGGAGAATATTTGAGTTACAAGTTTGGCCTTCATTTAAAACAATGTGAAATAGTTACACAACTCATGCCACATAGAACACCACAGCGTAATGGTGTGTCCGAACATCATAACCGTACTTTATTAGATATGGTGCGATCTATGATGTCTCTTACCGACTTACCACTATTATTTTGGGGTTATGCATTAGAGACAGCTGCATTCACGTTAAATAGGGCACCATCTAAATCCGTTGAGGTGACACCGTATGAACTGTGGTTTGGCGAGAAACCTAAGCTGTCGTTTCTTAAAGTTTGGGGCTGCAATGCTTATGTGAAAAAGCTTCAACCTGATAAGCTCAAACCCAAATCGGAGAAGTGCGTCTTCATAGGAAACCCAAAAGAGACTGTTGGGTACACCTTCTATCATATATCCGAAGGCAAGATCTTTGTTGCTAAGAATGGATCCTTTCTAGAGAAGGAGTTTCTCTCGAAAGAAGTGAGTGGGAGGAAAGTAGAACTTGATGAGGTAATTGTGCCTTCCCTTGAATTGGAAAGTAGCTCATCACAGAAAACCGTTCCCGTGATGCCTACACCAACTAGTGAGGAAGCTAATGATAATGATCATGAAACTTCGGATCAAGTTACTACCGAACTTCATAGGTCAACTAGAGCATGTTCCGCACCAGAGTGGTACGGTAATCCTATTCTGGAAGTCATGTTACTAGACCATGACAAACCTACGAACTACGAGGAAGCGATGATGAGCCCAGATTCCGCGAAATGGCTTGAGGCCATGAAATCTGAGATGGGATCCATGTATGAGAACAAAGTGTGGACTTTGGTTGACTTGCCCGATGATCGGCAAGCCATAGAGAATAAATGGATCTTCAAGAAGAAGACTGACGCTGACGGTAATGTTACTGTCTACAAAGCTCGACTTGTTGCGAAAGGTTTTCGACAAGTTCAAGGAGTTGATTACGATGAGACCTTCTCACCCGTAGCGATGCTTAAGTCTGTCCGAATCATGTTAGCAATTGCCGCATTTTATGATTATGAAATTTGGCAAATGGATGTCAAAACTGCATTCCTTAATGGATTTCTTAAAGAAGAGTTGTATATGATGCAACCAGAAGGTTTTGTCGATCCTAAAGGTGCTAACAAAGTGTGCAAGCTCCAGCGGTCCATTTATGGACTGGTGCAAAGCCTCTTGGAGTTGGAATATACGCTTTGATAGTGTGATCAAAGCATATGGTGTTATACAGACTTTTGGAGAAGCCTGTATTTACAAGAAAGTGAGTGGGAGCTCTGTAGCATTTCTAATATTATATGTGGATGACATATTGTTGATTGGAAATGATACAGAATTTCTGAATAGCATAAAAGGATATTTGAATAAGAATTTTTCAATGAAAGACCTCGGTGAAGCTGCTTACATATTGGGCATCAAGATCTATAGAGATAGATCAAGACCCTTAATTGGACTTTCACAAAGCACATACCTTGATAAAATTTTGAAGAAGTTCAAAATGGATCAGTCAAAGAAAGGGTTCTTGCCTGTGTTACAAGGTGTGAAGTTGAGTGAGACTCAATGCCCAACCACTGCAGAAGATAGAGAGAAAATGAAAGTCATTCCCTATGCCTCAGCCATAGGTTCTAGCATGTATGCAATGTTCTGTACCAGACCTGATGTGTGCCTTGTTATAAGTATAGTAGGGAGGTACCAAAGTAATCCAGGAGTGGATCACTGGACAGCGGTCAAGAACATCCTGACATACCTGAAAAGGACTAAGGATGTGTTTCTCGTTTATGGAGGAGACAAAGAGCTCGTCGTAAATGGTTACGTCAATGCAACCTTTGACTCTGATCTGGATGACTCTAAGTCGCAAACTGGATACGTATTTATATTGAATGGTGGAGCTGTCAGTTGGTGCAGTTCCAACCAAAGCGTCGTGGCAGGATCTACGTGTGAAGCGGAGTACATAGCTGCTTCGGAAGCAGCAAATGAAGGAGTCTGGATGAAGGAGTTCATATCTGATCTAGGTGTAATACATAGTGCATTGGGTCCAATGAAAATCTTTTGTGACAATACTGGAGCAATTGCCTTGGCGAAGGAATCCAGATTTCACAAGAGAACCAAGCACATCAAGAGACGCTTCAATTCCATCCGCGATCTAGTCAAGGAGGGAGACATAGAAGTTTGCAAAATACATGCGGATCTGAATGTTGCAGACCCGTTGACTAAGCCTCTTCCACGAGCAAAACATGATCAGCACCAAGACTCCATGGGTGTTAGAATCATTACTATGTAATCTAGATTATTGACTCTAGTGCAAGTGGGAGACTCAAGGAAATATGCCATAGAGGCAATAATAAAGTTGTTATTTATATTTCCTTATATCATGATAAATGTTTATTATTCATGCTAGAATTGTATAACCGGAAACTTGGTACATGTGTGAATACATAGACAAACAGAGTGTCCCTAGTAGGCCTCTACTTGACTAGCTCGCTAATCAAAGATGGTTAAGTTTCCTAGCCATAGACATGTGTTGTCATTTGATGAACGGGATCACATCATTAGAGGATGATGTGATGGACAAGACCCATCCGTTAGCTCAGCATAATGATCGTTTAAGTTTTATTGCTATTGCTTTCTTCATGACTTATACATGTTCATCTGACTATGAGATTATGCAACTCCCGAATACCAGAGGAACACCTTGTGTGCTATCAAACGTCACAACGTAACTGGGTGATTAGAAAGATTCTCTACAGGTGTCTCCGAAGGTGTTTGTTGGGTTGGCATAGATCAAGATTAGGATTTGTCACTCCATGTATCGGAGAGGTATCTCTAGGCCCTCTTAGTAATGCTCGTCACTATATCCTTGCAAGCAATGTGACTAATGAGTTAGTTACTGGATGATGCATTACGGAACGAGTAAAGAGACTTGCCGGTAACGAGATTGAACTAAGTATGATGATACTGACGATCGAATCTCAGGCAAGTAACATACCGATGACAAAGGGAACAACGTATGTTGTTATGCGGTTTGACCGATAAAGATCTTCGTAGAATATGTAGGAGCCAATATGAGCATCCAGGTTCCGCTATTGGTTATTGACCGGAGACGTGTCTCGGTCATGTCAACATAGTTCTCGAACCCGTAGGGTCCACACGCTTAACGTTCGATGACGATTTGTATTATGAGTTATGTGATTTGATGACCGAAGTTTGTTCGAAATCCCGGATGAGATCACGGACATGACGAGGAGTCTCGAAATTGTCGAGACATAAAGATTCATATATTGGAAGGTTACATTCAGACATCGGAATGGTTCGGGTTGTTTCGGATAAGTTTCGGAGTACCGGGGGTTACCGGACCCCCCCCAGGAAGTTCATGGGCCTTAGCGGAAAGGAGAGGAGGGCCACAAGGGAGGCCGCCCCCCCATAGCCAGTCTGAATTGGACTAGGGAGGGGGGCGGCGCCCCCTCTTTCCTTCTCCCCTCTTCCTCCTTCCCTCCTTCTCCCTCTCTTGGATGGAAGGGGACTCCAACTAGGATTGGGAATCCTAGTTGGACTCCCCATGGCGCGCGCCCCCCTTGGCCGGCCTCCTCCCCCTCCCATCCTTTATATACGTGGGAAGGGGCACCCCAAAGGACACACAAGTTTCTCTTAGCCGTGTGTGGTGCCCCCCTCCACAGTTACACACCTCGATCATATCGTCGTAGTGCTTAGGCGAAGCCCTACACCGGTAACTTCATCATCACCTTCGCCATGCCGTCGTGCTGACGGAACTCTCCCTCGGCCTCAACTGGATCAAGAGATCGAGGGACGTCATCGAGCTGACGTGTGCTGAACGCGGAGGTGCCGTACGTTCGGTACTTGGATCGGTTGGGTCGCGAAGATATTCGACTACATCAACCGCGTTACTAAACGCTTCCGCTTTTGTTCTACGAGGGTACATGGACACACTCTCCCTGCTCGTTGTTATGCATCTCCTAGATAGATCTTGCGTGATCATAGGTAAAATTTCTGAAATACTGCGTTCCCCAACAGCAACAATAGAGCGCAAAGAGCCTTTATGTACGAGGCTGCATGGACAAGACATTCTAGATATAAGGAAATGGTGATGGATGCTTGGCGGGATGCACATGCAGCCAACCAGGAGGATGCGGGACTGGGTGCAGCATGCAACAAGCTGGGGTTGCTATCCAAGTCAATGCATGAATGGAGCCGGAGAGTTTTTGGATCTATTAAACGCCAGATTGCTCATTTGAAGGGACAACTCCGTGAGGCTAAAGAGAGAGTTGTGCACACTGGGTACAGACAAGAGATCAAGGACATTGAGGACCAGCTCCATGAGGTATATGAAAGAGAGGAAATATTCTACAAGGAGAGATCCCGAGTGGACTAGCTACTAAAGGGCGATCAGAATACCAAATACTTTCAAAATAGAGCGACACACAGGAAGCGCAAGAATACTGTCAAGGCGTTGATACAGGAGGATGGAGTGAAGTGCACTAATGATGAAGGTATGCGTGCAATGTCAGCAAGCTTTTATGCTAATTTATTCACATCAGAAGGATCCAATGAAGGTGAGAGATTATTACAACATATTGACCCAATGGTGACGGAGGAGATGAATACTAGGCTCACGGCTGTGTTCACTGATGAAGAAATCGAGACGGCATTATTTCAGATGGGACCAACCAAAACGCCAGGTCCGGATGGGTTCCCAGCGATGTTTTATCAACGACACTGGTCATTGGTAAAGGATGATGTTTGCTTGGCTTTTCGGGATTTTCTGGCAGGAAAGGCAGCGCCGAACGGCTTTAATGACACTATCATTGTTATGATTCTGAAAGTTAACTCACCGGAGTTACTCTCGCAGTTTCGACCCATTAGTCTTTGTAACGTCTTGTATAAAGTTACTGCAAAAACTTTGGCAAATAGGTTGAAAGTGGTGTTGCCGCTTATGATTTCAGAGGAGCAAAGTGCCTTTGTCCCTGGCCGGTTGATCACAGATAATGTATTGGTGGCCTATGAGTGCATACACGCCATTAGAACAAGGAAGAGAAAGAAACCGTTATGTGCAGTAAAGCTTGACATGATGAAGGCATACGATAGAGTTGGATGGGTTTTTCTAGAGCAAATGATGACGAGGTTTGGCTTCTCTAGTCACTGGACAGAGATGGTGATGAGGTGCGTCGCGTCAGCGAGATTTTCAGTTAAGATGAATGGTGGCCTCTCTCAAAGTTTTCTACCAACCAGAGGGCTACGACAGGGGAATCCTTTGTCACCGTACCTTTTTCTTTTCTGTGTGGAAGGTTTTTCGGCTCTCTTGAGAAGCGCTCAGGTGACAAAGGAGATTAAAGGAGTTTCCTTTGGGAGCACTGGCCCCACGGTCACTCACCTTCTGTTTGCGGATGACAGTGTGGTGTTTCTAGAGGGGTCCCAATCAAACTTTGAAGCACTCCGTACGATATTACAGGACTATGAGGTGGCATCAGGACAAAAGGTTAATTTGCAAAAGTCTTCCATCTTTTTTGGTAAGGGTAGTAAGGAGGAGGATAAAGCAATTCTCAAGCAAGCAGTGGGCATAGAGACAGAGGCCCCGAGTGAGAGGTACTTGGGACTCCCCACGGTGGTGGGAAGATCCAAAGACGGAACTTTCAAATATGTCAAAGAGAGTGCTAGAGGAAAAGTTTCAGGATGGAAGGGACAAGGCCTCTCCAAGACAGCGAGGGAGGTACTAATTAAATCTGGTCTCCAATCCACACCAACATTCACCATGAGCTGTTTTCAACTCACAAAGAAAATGTGCGGGAACCTGTCATCGATCTCTTCAAACTTCTGGTGGGGTGCGGTGAATGGTGAAAGGAAGGTGCACTGGATTGCATGGGACAAGATGTGCACTAGGAAGCATGAAGGAGGCCTTGGGTTTCGTGATCCGGAAGCATTCAACCAAGCCCTGCTAGTGAAGCAGGCTTGGCGTATTTTGCAGGTTCCATCATTGCTCTATGCGAGGGTACTAAAAGCTAGATATTAAAGTGATGGATGAATTCTGAATGCTACATGTCCAGGAGGAGGATCTTTCACTTTCAAAAGTATTCTACATGGCCGAAATCTTCTGCTAGATGGACTAATCAGGAGGATCGGTGATGGGTCAAGAATTAGGATACATCATGACAATTGGATCCCAAGGAAAGGTAGCCTGAAGCCACTGGGCTAGGACTACATACATGGGATTAACCGAGTTAGTGATCTGCTGGACCACCAGGGCCGTTCATGGGATGTAAGCAAAGTTCAACGAATGTTCCCTCCAGATGAAGCAAATGAAATATTGCAGATCACAGTAGGAGGGTCGGGCATGGAGGACTACTTGGCATGGAATTACACAAAAAATGGTACGTTCACTGTCAGGTCCGCTTACCACCTACGTATGACACAAAAACGACTCAAGTCCGAACGGCCGAGATCGTCGTCGTCGGTGGCAGATCACAAGTCATGGTTAAGTTTGTGGGATACAGTAGCTCCTGGCAAGGTTAAAACACACGCATGGCGTTTGATTCAGAATGGTCTGGCAGTAGGCTCGGAGCTTCATAGGAGGAGAATTGAACCTGGGGTATTTTTGCGTCGCTTGTGTTCGTGAGGAAACAAATTACCACAGGTTTTGGGGTTGTCATCACTCAGCGAATTTCTGGAATGTCATGCACTCGGAATTGGGAGTTCCGGTGGCGATCCCACCGGTGTCCGCTAGCTCCCAGAGTGTTCTGGCAAGATTGTTGCTGACTTGGTTTGCCGAAGAATCTGATGATGAAAAAGCAGTTATGGTTCAAGGTGTATACGGGCTATGGCTGGCGAGGAATAATGCGCGGGATGGCAAAAGGATAGAAGAACCGGCTGATATAGTGCGGTCAGTGGTAAAGGTTATGGAAGAATGGCAGAACATCCATGGCCGCAAGAGTAAAAGTGCAAAGCTGAACCTAATACAGAAGTGGGAGCCGCCGGATCTGGGATGGATAAAAGTGAACATTGATGGAGCAGCATCGAAAAATGGAGACAAAGGAGGAGTGGGAGTGGTCTTTAGAAACGACGAAGGGGCTTATTTAGGGGGAGCTTGCCACTCTTTCCATCCGTCCGTAGACCCGGCAAAGATGGAGCTTCAGGCTTGCCGGCGTGCTGCACTGCTGGCGGATGAAGTGAATGCCACCGATCTGCACATTGAGACGGATTGTAAAGAAATTGCGTCGAAGCTTCATAGTAAAGAAAGAGACTTGTCTACACTGGGGCCGCTGATTGAGGAAGTTAAACAACTGCTGGAGTCTCGCCAACAATGGAAGGTGAGCTGGGTTAGAAGGACTGCAAATGGCGCAGCTCATAGCTTAGCTAAGGTAGGCATGATGAATGATTTTGTGTCAGGTTTGGCTACATGAGCCACCTGATTGTATCCTGGAGATTATATCGGCAGAGATCCCTGCCTACCATGAATAAATAGAGGACGTGTTGAACTTCAAAAAATAGATGTTGGTGTTCCGCGCATACTGAGTAACCGAGTGACCGAATATGGCCGACTCATTTAGCTGTTTAACATGTATAGGGATTCCGGTTTTGAGAAGGTTCTAAATCTTGGCCTGGCTGTTTTTTTTTCTTTTTTCTGTATAGGTTTGTTTCAGTTTTCCTTTTCTTTCCTTTTAAAAAAATCCAAAAATCAGAATTTTTTAAAAAATGATACAAATTTTGAAGAATTATTTGTGATTAAAAAAGCATTTTAAATAAATGTTTGCAGATTTGAAAATGCTTTTGTGCTTTCGAAAAGTGCTCAATTTCTTTTGAATTTTTGTTGTGTTGACAAAAAAAACGCAATTACGAAATGAAGTTAAAATTTTGTGCACAAATCTTTGTGTTTTCGAAAAATGCTGGAATATTTAAAATGTTTGAGCTTTTATAAAAAATAAAAAATGTTCACTTTGTCAAAAAATATTCTTAGATATTTATTTTGAATAGTTTTTCCCGTGTGTTTTTTGAAACTGAACTAAAATGCTACAGTGATAAGGCCGCTACACTATCGGTTCGCTTCAGTAACGCGCAGCAGGCGATTACTTGTTACATGTGCCGATCCAGTATTTTACGTACAGAGCTTTCCTAGAAAGAATGACGCAGAGAGAGTCCGTTAGGAGCTCCCGGGTAGCCGCGGCTATGTCTCGCCTTTACCGAGATGAAAGCCGAGGTCGCCTACAGGAGCCGGTAGTGGCCTTTAGCGAGACCCGGTGGCCCTGTGGTTCGTCATGCTGATGTAACACACTTTTTTTCTTTTTTGAAAAATATTACTTTAGTTAAATTTACAAAGTGTTCATCGTACAATAAATAATTGTTCATGCAGTGTAAAAAAATCGGTCAACTTTCAGAAATTAAATGTACCACTCCAAAGAACTGTACATGACATTTAAAAAATGTTCATATATTTGAAAATAATGAGAGTGTCATTTTAAAAATGTTATACAATGAAAGATAATGGTGGTAGAATTAGCAAAATAATATTTTGTACCATTAAAAAATGTACAGTACATTTAAAACACTATTCATGTGTTTCAAAACTGTATTCGTGACATTTATTAGAAAATGTAAAAAATGTTCGCACAGTTTGGAAAATGTTCATATCATTTCAAAACTGTTTCAGCATTTGAAAAAAATTAGCACATATTAAAAAATTTAAAAACATATATTTGAAAAAAAACAATCATATGTAAAAAAATGTTTTCGATGTGTACCAAAATGTATAAATGTGTGTGGAAAAATTAGACATCAAAACATATATATGAAAAAAAATCTTAATCGTGTATTTGAGAAATGTAAACATGTATTGAAAATTTCACTTATGTAGTGTCTAATGTGTATTGAAAATTAGACTTGTGTTGGAAAAAGGGGAAATGGAAGAAAACCTGTGCAACCCGAAGAAGGAAAAAAACAAGAAAAAAAGAGAAAATTTGTAAAGTGAAAAAGAAATAGAAGAAAACAATAGAAAAATTAAAGAAACACTGAAGAAAACCGATGCTTAACAATGAAAAACCCAGATAAAAAACAATAGAAAAAAATGGCATGTTGCTATAGTATTGGGTTGGTGTAGTAGTGCGGCGCTATAGATGAGATCTATTACATGTTGGTAAGGGTCAGACATCGAGCATAATTGGTTTGATGCCAAAATTTGGCAATTGCCAAATGTTGACTAGAGATTGGTTGCTTTTTAATTTTGGTTGTCAATCTCACAAAGGTTGCCGTATGTTGGCAAATGTTGGCTTACCAAATATTTGCAATGCCAAATGTTGATAGCAAACCAATCAGGCTTATAGTTCCCGCGCTCCCGGGTCTCCCTTCCAAATAGTTTTGATAACCCTCATAATGCTTAGTTAAATCATGACCAGTCCAATACTTGTTATCGAAACATCATGTTAGCACTTGACCAAAAATTCATGTAGCCTTTTTTTAGGGAAACACCCGGACCTTTATTAACTATTAATGATTCTGTTTACACAACCGGGGGCTCCAAATGCCACATATAGCGGCCATGAATAAAACTCAAGACATGCTTATCTAAACTATGAGCGTCTACATTAGATTCTCCAATCTCATGTTTGAAGATAATTCCAAAAATTATCCTTCTAAAGTCTAAAATCACCTTTAGCCATGGATTGTCCAGTTGAGCGCCCCATGTGGGCTGTAAATATGGCCTTATGCAGCGGGTCCTTTGGAAGAAATGGTTCAACGACTCCGTGAATCCTGTACGTGGGTGCAGTTCGTCATGCAACTCTTCAAAATCAGTACTCTTTGCAAAAGTCATTTTTATCTTCTCAGGTTACGACAAGTGTCACACTGTATATGCGTCACTTGTCACAACTTGGGAGTTTTTTCTATATTCGTTTATTCAAAATGTTTTATCTCTCAAACCGCGAGTCCACGCCTTAAACCGTTTTCACTGTAGGATTCATCGCATTGAGAACTTCAAAACTAGATCCCATGTTGATAGATTGCGACGAACTTTTTTTTCACGAAAAAAACAAATTGAAAGCACGTTTTCCTTTTCGAGAGGCACGACCGTGCCTCTCGCGGAAGCAAATTCATGCCTTCACGAGAATTAATTTGACCCTCCCGCGGAAGAAAAAAATACATTTTTTTCCTTTACGAGGGGCATGGTCGTGCCTCTCGCAGAAGCAAATCCGTGCCTCCACGAGAAGTAAACGCGTCTTTTTTTCTTTTTTGAGAGGCACGGTCGTGCCTTTGGCGTAAGCAAACCCGTACCTCTCACGGAAGAAAAAACACGTCTTTTTTTTTCTTTTCTGAGCGTGCCTCTAGCGGAAGCAAACCCGTGCCTCTCACGGAAGAAAAATGCGTCTTTTTTTTTCTTTTCCAAAAGGCACAGCCGTGCCTCTAGCGGAAGCAAACCCGTGCCTCCATGAGAAGTAAATCCGTGCCTCTCGCTGAAGAAAAAAACATATTTTTTGTCGTTTTGCGAGAGGCACAGCCGTGTCTCTCATGTTCACGTAAGCAAATTTGTGTCTCCATGAAAAGTAAATTTGTGCCTCTCGCAAAAGAAAAAAATAACATGTTTTTTTTTCTTTTACGAGAGGCACAGTCGCGCCTGTCGCGGAAGCAAATTCGTGCCTCTCGTGGAAGGAAAAAAAATTAGTTATTTTTCTCTTTTGTGAGAGGCACGGATTTAAAAAAGTTCATTGTATATTAAAAAGCATTCTCTATGCATTAAAAATAGTTCATTGTATAACTAAAAAATTCATCCTATATTATAAAATGTTCAACATATATAATAAAATGTTCGTTGTATATTATAAAAATTTGTTCAGTGTATATTTAAGAAATATTCACCGTATATTAATAATGTGCGTATTTGAAAAAATATGCACCTTATATTGAAAAGAAAAGTTCACAGTATATTGGAAAACCTATAAATAAATTTGTAAAAATAAAAAAAAAACCCAAAACACAGAAAAAAACCCAATATCTGAAAAGAGAAAAAGGAAACTGAACAGCCATTACGTGGACGAGCCTGTCTGGAGGACTCTTCAGCGAAGCATCAGCTATATGACGCACACGGGCGTCATATAGTATTCGCCTCGCCGCATCAGCTATATACATTGAATCCTCGTGGTTCCTCCTACATGTTTTCAAACAAAAAAGATTCTCTTTTTTTTCCAAGGCGTACTCGTTGGACTATGCTGTCATACTGATATACCAGCATTTGGCACCATGTGACTACAATGCCATCAGTTTTTTTGTTTTTGTCCTGCATAAAGTTATCATGTGGCTTTCCCTGACGTTTTGCTGCTTGGCAGAGTAAAAACTTTTGCAATGAATTTGCATGTATCAAAAAAAAAGTGAGGGCTACACACTTGTAAAATGGGAAAGGCCACGACGAGAAGCATGTTACCCAGGCATCAAGATTGGTGCAAGTGGTAAGCAACTTTTGATCGAACGGCCACCGAATCACTGCAAGGGAGCGTCCACCGCTGCCGGCGCCGCTGCGGACCGGGGGCGCATGCCGGTGGGAAACCGGGAGGCGGCTGGCTGGCCGGCACCGGCACGGGCAGGCAGGAAGCGACAAGATCCGACCCGACGCGCTTCCGCCCGCTCCACCCATTAAATACTCGGCGGCCATATAGTAGAAATGGTGAAAATCCCGAATATGGGCCGGTCCATATTCGAGGGAAATATGCCCAACGCGCGCGATAAATAGAATCTGCCACTCGACCGTGGGTGCGGCTTCTGCCCGTTCGGTCGTCCACGCTCGCCGCAGGAACCGTTAGCCTCTGCCCGTTCCGCCGTCACCGTCGTGGACGGAGAACAGTCGGACGCTCATCGACGCTAGCTGCAGGCTGCGGTTGCACCGGCCGAGGCAGTGGCGGGTCGGCGCCGGAGCTGGTGCCTTCCTGCGGCTGCGGTTTTACGCGCTCGCACGCATCGACGCCGCGGTACGCTGCATCTGACTGACGATTATTTGTCCCTATCCATCCAGCTCATACACCCCCATTACACACCACCAATGATCGATCGACGCGGAGCAAGCAAGTCGCAAATCTTCGAATTTGTCGTTGACGTCCCGAACCTGATCTCACGTCGAGTCGTGGCCGACCCCAGAATACAAAAAACAAAACGATGCTCCGAGGAGCTGAGTCTGATTGCTTGGCCTGATTCTTGATCGGAGCCAATCATAGCCGTGCCTGCAGGCTCCGCTTGCCTTTCCCGGCAGGAAAGGCGTGGCAGGCGACCAGAGCCCATGCGCTGTACTGGTACAGCTCGGGCAGCTAGCTCGGCGCCAATGATCAACACGTACGCGTATACTTTCGACCTAATCTCGCAGCAGCTGGCGGGGCAGAAAGACGAGCTCGATCGATCGATCGGCTGGCCGGCTCGCGTACCGAACGGCAAGTACGCCGTCAATTTGCGTAGGCCCGTGGCAACGGCATCCCCGGATAGACACGGCGTGCTCGCCGGCCGGCGTCGCGTGTGCGTGGCGAGGAGGGGCATACGCACGCACGCGGTGGGCGGCCGCGCACCTAACGCCCGCCGTGCCCCGAAACCCCACGCGCACGCACCTCACTGCTCGGAAACACGGAGTTTTTCTTTTCAATTTCCAGAGGGTTGGATCCCCGGTAGAGGAGCACGCATGCATACATTGAAAACACGGCGTCCTCGATCGGTGGCCTGCACTCCACATGCCGCTGCTTGTTCCTCTCGCGTCGGCAGTTTGCTTCAGTTCAGGAGTAAGTTGATTTAAAAAGAAAGAGCAAATGCACGATCTGCGCCGCGAGATTGGAGGCCATGTCTCCGGGCAGGACGGCGATCTTTGCTGGTTGTCATACCGCCCTGCCTGCCATCATCAGTCGGATGGAATAGCAATCATGGCCTGAATGAAACCGGACACGTTCCGCTAGCTATCAGCATTGCCACTAGTATTATACTACGTACTATTACTATATATCTTAGCGAGGACCAACATTGAACTATATGTTTCTCGTCCGGGAACATTTTGTTGTAAATAAATCAGATCATGGGTTAGACAGCCCACAGCGTTTCATTAAGGCGAAACGTGAACACACGCCGAGAATGCGAGTGGGGGCACTCAAACTCGGGCGGGTTGTTAGGTTTCAGCTTCAGCACCTGCTGACCACCGGGCTAAGCCACGGTTCCTGGAACATTTTGTTATAAGCAAGCTCCATGAGTTCCCGGGGCTACTTTGTTTGGATGTAGAGTTTGTAGAGAACCAGCTCTCTAAAAACGTGATTTCTGTTACAACCACCTAAAAACTTGTTTGGGATATCTAACTAATCCGTGGATAAGTAATACTGAGTTTTATAAAATCTCAAAAAGCCAGTTTATAGAAAAACGACTATTCTACAAACGCGTTCTCTACCGTCGCGTTGGCCGGTACCCCGCACGGTCTATTTGGCTATTTGGATGCATCGGCGGGTTCAGCTTCATCATCTACGTATTCATTAATTCTTTGCCGTCTACTTTTGCGTCCAAATGTCATCCTTGTTGGTAGCTCCGGTGATCGTCGCCGGCGCCGTCCAACACCGGCACCGTAACAGCGGCAACGTCGAACTCCGCGATGTTCGTCCTCTGCCGAGACAACGTCGGCCGGCAACGGCTTGTCCAGCTCGCCATGTTATCTCCGTCATTCTCAGCTTGGGCGCGGCCGGCAGCACCGTTGACAGCGTCCTGCTTCATACCGACGTGTACCCGCCCATGTACGGGCGTCGCTGCCACTGCTACGTCGACCTGCCGCGTGCACATCATAAGCTAGCTAGCAGGAGAGCCATACATGTGTGCCATGCAGCATGCAAGGAAGAGGACGAGAGAAACATGCATAGGAAGGCTACAAGCGAAGAGCCATGGCCTCTGGGATGAGCGGAAGGCAAGTGCGTAATCGTGTTTTGCCCTTTTTCCACCCAAACAAGAAATTGTATAGACTCATCGTAATAGAAAAACTAATAAAAACTGGTTTTCCTAAAAATCCTCTAAAAACCAGTTTTCCAAAATCCCACGTCTAATTCTCTGTATCCAAACAACCACTAAGCTGGTCAGTTAATTAAGGTATTGATTCCTACCAGAAAAAAACTAAATTATGGGTTCCCCTGTGTAAAGGTGCCGCTATCTAATCGCCTCGTACTAACGGACGGCAAAGTCACGACATGCATGCATGCATGCTCATCATCATCCATCATGCCAACCTTAATCACCTCCTTCCACTTCCTCCTCTCCCAAAGAGCTTTTGTGGTTTCCGTTGAACCAAACTATCACTTTGGTAGGTAAAACGACTACTTTACCTTTCGGTATGGAACTACTATAGCTTAGCAATGGGGCATGTAAGAGCATCTACAGCCCCAGGGGCCGCAAACCAGCCTCAAACGCCCAGGTACAAAATTTTGACCCAGAAAGACGTCTCAAACGGGCCTCAAACGCCCGCCCTGACCGACACCCCTCATATCCAGTCCAAATACGGGACGGATATGGGGCGCCCGGGAGCGCCTGGGCGCGTCTCCCACATCGGACTGGCGGTGGGATCCCACACGAAAATAATCCGAAACCCGGCGGTCCGAAGCTCATCTGCTCCGTCGGACCGATGTCGTCGCATGGTGCCGCTCCGGCGGGCCGCATACTGCCTATCCCGGCTATTTAAGCTGAGGGCCGGCACCGAAACCCTACCCTTCCACATTTTCCTCCTGCTGTCTGCCGCCGCCATTTTCCACTCTCCGTCCGCCACCACTAGTAGCCATGCGCCCATGCCGCCGAGTGAGGAGCTACCCATTTCTAACGCCGGAGCGCCGACTGTAGCTCCTTGAGCAGATCCGGGCAAGGCGCGAAGCCCGGATCGCCGCGGAACTACCTTCGGATGCAGTGGATGCGGAGGAGGAGTTGGAGTTGGAGGAGGAGGAGGAGGATGTGGGGGACGCCGGGGACGCAGATCTGCAACTGGAGCAGCATGCCATCCTCGATTCCTTGCGCTCGAAGTCAGATGCGGAGGCCAGACGCTTTCGTCGGCAGGAAATGGAGCTGGAGCACGCCGTAGAGGAGGAGGAAGAGATGCTCACCTACATGGATGAGGTCAAGGAGGAGGAGGAGCCGGAGCCCTCCTACGCGCCCATCCACCCGGCGTCAGGCACTGACGTCGTGGACATCTCCGACGACAAAGATTAGCTAGGATAGTACACAGGATTTGTTTTGCATGCTTTGTATGAATATTTGGGTTGAAATATGAGAGACTCGGATGCAAAGTAGCAAATTTGAGACGTGACCGGTCACTGCCCGCAGACACGCCCAATCACGTCCGTGGGCATTTGAGGGGTCGGATCTGTCAAGTCAGGCATTTAGATGCTCTAAATGCACAAGGAAGTTTCCATTACCTGCAGCCTGCAGGGGAAGAGACCAGCCTGTGGCGCGGAGGTTCCAGTGAACTTTTCATGCCAGGGAAGGGAGGGGGTCCAGGCCGGGGCCAAAGCTGGTTGTTCCATTGTTGTCCTTGAGAAGCCATCATGGCGAAAAGGAAAGAACTAAGCACTAGATGCTCACTTTCATCAAAGGAAAGGCACAAGCGCGGCACACCCAAAAGCTTACAAAAGGTAGAGGATATGACAAAGGGAGGGTTCGGGTGCAAGGGAACTGATTGCTTGACCCCAGGAGCGGACCATTGCAGAATTCGAACAAAAGTTGGACCATGAACAGAGCCACACTAGATTCGATTCTCAGAGGAATTGGGGTATATATCAAGGAAGTCCCAATATCAAGGCAAGTAGGAATGTTTCAGTTTTGGTTTCACAAATTGGCGATCAACGTGTTGTGTTATCACCCGCAAAAAAAAAAAAAAAAACGTGTTGTGTTATCATATGTACACACAGTGTTATCGCAGTGTGCATCGCTCAATGCAACGGCCGGGGTTAGAGCATCTCCAGCCGTTTGGCTCCCCAGGGCGCCGAAAAAGAGCGGCCTGGGGGTGCGCCGGCGATAAACTCGGCGCTGGGGCGGTTCGGCACCCAGCCGTCGCCCTCCGGTCGCCCCAGGTGCCGTATTCAGCCCAGCTTTCGGCCCAAAAACGGCCCGATATCTGCGTGAATCGGCCCATATTCTGACCTGTTCGGCGTGTTTCGGCGTTAATTTTCGCATACAAATATATAAATCAATTATTTCGTCATATAGTTCGGCGTGTTTCGGCGTGTTCAACAAATAGTTCACTACAAATTATATAGTTTAACAAATAAAAACTCAAGTTTCATCGCACGTTATTCCCGGCCTCGCCCTTGAGCCTCCATAGGTGCTCCACCAGATCCTGCGGCACCTGATGATGCACCTGTGGGTCTCGGATCTCCTGACGCATACTGAGGTAGGCAGTCCAGGTTGCCGGTAGCTGGTGATCAACTTCGGCTAGAGGGCCTTGCCTGTAGTATGGTTCAGTGTCAAACACTGGGTCTTCTTGCTCGCTTTCGATGATCATGTTGTGCAAGATGACACAACAAGTCATGATCTCCCGCATTTGATCTTTCGACCAGGTCTGAGCGGGGTACCGGACAACAGCAAATCGGGATTGGAGCACACCAAATGCCCGCTCGACATCCTTCCTGCAAGCCTCCTGAATCTTCGCAAACCAGGCGTTCTTGCCTCCTGGCACAGGGTTTGAGATGGTCTTCACAAATGTCGACCATCTCGGATAGATGCCATCAGCTAGATAGTACCCCTTATTGTAGTGCCGCCCATTGATCTCGAAGTTCACCGAAGGAGAATGGCCTTCAACAAGCTTGGCAAAAACAGGAGAGCACTGCAGCACGTTGATGTCATTGTGAGTTCCTGGCATACCAAAGAAGGAGTGCCAAATCCAGAGGTCCTGTGTGGCCACTGCCCCAAGCACCACACTGCAACCGCCTTTGGCGCCTTTGTACAACCCCTGCCAAGCAAATGGGCAATTCTTCCATTTTCAATGCATGCAGTCGATGCTTCCAAGCATCCCAGGAAATCCTCTTGCTGCATTCTGTGCTAGGATCCGAGCAGTGTCTTCCGCATTGGGTGTTCTCAAGTATTGCGGTCCAAACACTGCCACCACTGCCCGACAGAACTTGTAGAAACACTCTATGCTGGTGGACTCGGCCATGCGCCCATAGTCGTCGAGTGAATCACCGGGAGCTCCGTATGCAAGCATCCTCATAGCTGTCGTGCATTTCTGGATGGAGGTGAATCCAAGTGTGTCGGTGCAATCCTTCTTGCACTTGAAGTAGCTGTCGAACTCCCGGATGGAATTCACAATCCGGAGGAAAAGCTTTCGGCTCATCCGATAACGGCGCTGAAATGTTTTCTCACTGTGCAATGGAGCGTCGGCGAAGTAGTCCGAGTAGAGCATGCAGTAGCCTTCCAGACGATGCCGGTTCTTTGCTTTCACCCGCCCAAGCGCCGAGCCACCTCGCCGCGGCTTCTCACTGCTCGCGAGCAGGCCGGCGAGGGCGGCGAGCACCATGAGATGCTCCTGCTCCTGGACGTCGGCTTCGGCTTCCTCATCCAGCAACGCCTCCTCATCTTCGGAGTCCATCGCCGGGCCGGGCAATTCACCGAACACCTTGTGGGCGAGGTGGGTGCAAGCCCGCCGGTGTACAGGCCCTGCGCGGCTAGAGCGCCGGAAAAGGTGCCTGGGCGGCGGCGGAGAGGCTGCCTCGGCAAAACCCCTTCTTTTTCCCGGCTGGGGATGGTCTACCTAGCCACGGCGGGCGATGGTCGGCGCCGGGATCGGCAGGGTGGCGCCAAGGTGGCGGCCGAGCGCGGGGGGTAGGAGGCGAATCTGGGCGGGTGGCTTGACTTTTCGCCTGTCAATGTGGCCCTAGGAACGCTTTTCCCTTGCGCCGGAGCCCCCGAGCGCCCCCCCCCCCCCAGTGCGCCAGGTTCGGCCTGCGAGCGCCGGGCGCAAAAAGGGCTGAGCCGGCGGAATTCGGCGTCCTGGGGGTGCGACTGGGCCTTTTTTCGGCGCCGGCGCAAATAAACCGCCTGGGGAGGCCATTCTGGGGCGCGGCTGGAGATGCTCTCACCCCTCCTTTTTGAAAAAAAGAATGTCCATGCAGTGGCCGGGAGTATTTTCTTTGATTATATAGAAACCATATTCATGATCAGGCCTATGCAGATTGAACCTAGTTGTTTATTAGTTTCATGCGAATGAAATTGGGGACAACATGCCCCTTCATTAGAAAAAAAAGGTTGATCATAATCCTATGGGCCATAGTGGACAGTGCATAGAGCGGATTTTTCAAAAGTAGATACACAGAAATCCACTTAGAAGAAAAAATGAACTTTTTTTTTGCAGGGTAAGAAAAATACGAACTTGTAAGTTTGGACTTACAAAAATCATAATCGACATATAGGCATCGATTAGAAACTTACACGTGTAAATTTTTGTGAAATAATATGACCATTTGTGACCTGGGTCCTGGGTGTTCTCATTCTCTCGTAGGTTGCAAATGGCCATATTACTTTACAATCATTTAAGACTCAATATACATGATTTTAGAAAATGGTTGCATACTAGAATCAGGATGATTCTATCTCAACAAAAAAACACAATAGCTAAATGTCAGTCGACTTACTTTCTGATTTGGGTCAGGCGATTTTAGTAAGGGTGAAGAAGTTTGCCGGAGGGAAGGAGGGAGAAGGAAGGAACTAGCCAGATGGCTACCCCATCATCTATCGTCGGGGGGGGGGGGGGCAGCATGGTGGTGGTGCAAGTTCGCCGGGGGAAATCTCCATCGGCGTTGGGGCTAGAGGGATGGCTGGGGGGCAGCACGGCGGTGGTGCAAGTTCGCCGGGGAAAATCTCCGTCG
The DNA here is from genome assembly GCF_018294505.1 of Triticum aestivum. NCBI lineage: Eukaryota > Viridiplantae > Streptophyta > Magnoliopsida > Poales > Poaceae > Triticum > Triticum aestivum. The sequence continues at coordinate 541,958,957 of NC_057814.1, forward strand.
GCGTCGGGGCTAGAGGGATGGCTGGGGGGGGGAGCAAGGTGGTGGTGCAAGTTCGCCGGGGGAAATCTCGGTCGGCGCCGGGGCTAGAGGGATGGCTGGGGGGGGGGGGGCAGCACGACGGTGGTGCAAGTTCGCTGGGGAAAATCTCCATCGGCGCCAGGGCTAATGCAAGTTTGCCGCGGAAAATCCCTGTCGGTGCCGGGGCTAGAGGGATGGCTGGGGGACGGCACGGCGGTGGTGCAAGTTCACCGGGGAAAATCTCCGTCGGCATCGGGGCTAGAGGGGTGCCTTGGGGGGGGGGCACGGCGGTGGTGCAAGTTTGCCGGGGAAAATCTCCGTCGGCGCCAAGGCTAGAGGGATGGCTGGGGCGGCGGCAACACGACGGTGGGAGGTGGTTTAGGGGAGGGCAGGCGGGCGGTTAGGCCGGTGCTAGCTGGTGGCGGGAGGAAGGAGGTCGTGATTTTTTCAGGAGGATGAAGACGCGAGCTGAACCGTTCATTTTTATCAAATGGCCGAAGTTGATCCTAGCAAATCGACTGACCCAATTTCAATATTCAGGCGACTTGCGTCCAGCCACGTCCAAAAAGGAATCATGATGATTGTAGAATTTCGCTGGTCATACAACCTTTTCACTGTCTGGCCAGTGACAGATAGGTCCAAACCTTTTTTGTAAACCAAGTTCCAGTATGTTGTCGAACAAAACTTCAGACAAAAGGCCAAATACATTGTTAGTTGCAGCTACTAGGCGTGCCATTGTGCATATAATCATCCGCCACCCGGATGGTGTTGCCGGCCATTAACCCTATGCTTTGTCTCCTGCGAACCTTTGTTTAGTTAGCAGTTGTTTCTTACACGCTTCACAAACAACACATGGGGGCACACACACGTAATGCAGACAATGGAACATTCCGGTTGGCAACGTTACAAAAGCGGGCGCACTTTCTTAAGTCATCTTTCTTTACTTATTCCACTGGGTTTTTTTGGGAGATGAGTACGCTTGCAGTGCTGATTTGGTCCCAGCACCTAGCACCTGTTCCACCACTGTTTGCGCATGAGCTACCTAATCCACATTTGATTTACATTTCTCAAGTTGTCTCATTCACAAAAGCAATACCAACTCACCATGTCCTGATCAACTTAACTCCTATTTTTTGATACCATCTTTGAAGATAGACGGACACTCCATCCTATTCATTTGACAGCAACTCAACTTCACTGTAGATATTCTTTGAACAACAAGCCTCTGGGTTAGCCAGTCATCAGGAACAGCTCAAGGGTTTAGATCGGAATGATGTCAATATTTAACCACCTATTTGCAGTTGGCAGTTGGTACTATTCCTACAAGGCCAGTAGGCAAAAAACAGAAAAGAAACGAGTTAAGTTCTCACATCACCGGATCAGCGGTTACCTCCATCAATTAGTCAATCCTGAAGTCGACAATGCTCTATGTGGGTCTCTTGAGAAAACCATCGGCTACCATGCACACCATTTTGCTCCTGGCTTGTAGTGAAGATTGCGTGATTAGGTGGTTAAACCAGTTGATTTTTGTTAGTTGCGTTGATGCGCAAAAGGGAACGGACCCTAAAGTGCACAAGATATTCCATCAAATTAGGTTTAATCACCAAATCATCACACAAACTAGGAGAAAAATGATCTTTCTAGTTGTGGCTTAAGGACCAAGTGGTGGAAATGGACAGTTCGGCGCCGCGGCATGCCTGGCCTCCCGACGACTATGGTGATGGTCCGAGGTGGGAATATATAGCACCTATCTGCTAGAGTCACTTTGGACCGGTGTGGAGTACTAGTTGGCGCGACTATCAACTTACCATGGTGACCGGAACACTTCTTCATGTTCGGGGTGAAACTCTTGTTCTAATTTTTTTTGGTCGGGCTCAGCGGCAATGGACTTGTGGCATTGCCTTATTGAAAGCATTGTCTTACTGCTGATGTGTTGGCCTTGAGTGGTTGTCCACAATAAGCAAGATGAAAATCATTGTCATTTGTTTTCTCCGGCCAGACGTGGTGAATGTGGCGAGAGTGTTTATCCCTTTTTGAAGGTGTTGCTACAGAAGAAGTCGACTTGGTCGTAAATGTTGAATTAAATTCTTATAATAATTTGTCGTAGTTGCATATTGTGTACTCCCGTAGTTGGTGACTTTGGTCTCGTTGTTTTGCATTAATTTGTTAAAGATGGTTGTGTGCAACAATATGATGCAATGGAGTTTCAACCTCCTTTTCAATTAGAAAACAAAAAAATTCTGGCGTATATTTGGAACAAGGGAAAAATTTGTCTGTATCAACAACTGTTCTTTTTTAGGGGCAAATCAAGAGTTCCTTAGCACCAACAAATTCTTCAGTGGAACAATAAGGCTAGATCAATATGGGCATAGTCAAATCAGCTACATTTCATTTGGAAAAGAAGGAGCAACTCCTACCGTGCATATGCCGCCTAGTCACCTAACTAATTTTCTACCCACTATTTAAAAAGGTAGCAAGAATACATCTTCATTGAACAATGTGGCATATTGCAACCTTTTTTTATGCAAGAAAGTTATTCCCTCCGTTTACTATTATAAAATGTTTCATCGTTTTTCTGAATCAGATGTATATAGACACATTTTAGTGCGTTTGTTCACTCATTTCAGTCAGCGAGTATATTGGTTCTAAGCAACCATTTGCTCTGTATAGGAAGCATTGCGCGCCTCATAAAACACAATGCTCGGTACGCTTTCCTAACTGCGCGAACTAACCAATCAGAGAAATTGTTGCTTCACATCAAAATATGGGTCGATCAATTTTGAGAGAGAAAGAAGTGTATCTCCAAGGTGCCGGCAGCAAGTGGTTTGGTTGGTGCTGGATCAGGCGGGTGGAGGAGGGCTAGAGGAAAAAGAAGATACGAGAGTAGTTCGATGAAAATCGAACCCCACACGAAGTCAACTTACACCAAATCGTTTTTCGGGTGACTTACCTATAGTGGACTATATCAGGTATTGCTTGTGATCGGGAAACTGTTGTGCAACTTAATTTTTTCTCATTATTCTCTTTCACTAAACAATTGTCCTGTGTTGCAATAGACGCTTTTTTTATGTAATCACCTTGATTTAATAGCTATTTTATTGTTAATATGATGATGTATCAAATATGGCAATTGGATTAGTAGTTATTATTGATACCAAAGAAAACATATTTTATTTGGTAAGCCAATAAAAATAAGATGTGGGCTAGTTGAGGCGGTTCTCAAGGAAAAGCGGTATGAAGAAATTGACAAAACCGAAAACGAGAATGTGTGGTGTGGAGGGAGGCCAAAAAAGGACGGACACAAAAACCTTACAACAGTTTTGAAGTAAAAGAGAGATTTGGAGTATGTATGTATGTATGTTAGAAACCATTGCGCAGACAACTTACATCATCTCTCTTTAAAATAAAGATTCTATATACTACTCCCTCTGTAAAAATTTATAGGACTTTTTAGGTCACTACTTCAGTGACCTAAAAATTCATATAACATTTTTATAGTGGTAATAGTTAATAAGCTCCAAAAGGAGTTTTTATAGTTAGTACATGACATGACTCCACAACACACGTTCAGTACTTTCTTATCTAGTAAAATACTGCACTGGAGATGCGAGATGCAGTAGAGATAGGTGATGCATTTGAAAGGAAAAAACATTTTAAAATGTGATTAGCAAGGAGTGGTTGACTGTAAAAGCAAGCGAAAGAATGCAGTTGAAAAAAATACAACAAAAAATAACTAAATCACTTTCAATTACACTGTTTATTATATTCTTATAGGTAAATACACGCTAGTTAGCATTTTGCCCATACGTTAGAAATGATCGGGATCCTCTACCCGCTGCCTTTTTCAAGGTTTCATGCATAGCACTATATTCCTTTCCTTGTCTTTTGGAAGGGAATTTTCTCCTTTAATTTTATCCATAGATAATGATTGATGAATTATATTTTCTGTCAAAAAAGAGGTTAAACCTCCGGCCTTTGTGTCATTGTGATGCACACAACCATTCTTATTAATATTATGTAGAGTAGAAAACAAATACAACCATGACTGAAGCATTACAGGATATGAAATAAACACCTACGACTTAGTCGAATTCTTCTGCATCAACGCTTTCAAGAAGGGACAAATGTTCTTGCGCCATCGTCGCCATGTCCCGCCGGAGGTGGCTTGGACAAAGATTTTCATCCTGTTTGCCGAGACCGGACAATGAACCAGCACAACATGTAGACAATACCTTCAACAAGGTAACGATGCAAGTTTGCTGCTAAACCAACCAATAAAGGACATGACAAGAGTTTTTGCTCCAAACATGAAGTGATGTTCCAATCAGCATCTTGATAACGAATCATTCAATAGCCACATCCGTCAGTAGTTCATGCCAGGCCGAAAAGGCACTAGCAGATTGATTGGGCATTATTGATAAACAATGGATGTAATACCCTCCAAGAGAAAGGATAAATGATGGGTTAGGCTTAGCGAGTTAACACAAATTCTGTCATGAGCCTTCTGACGGGAATTGAAATTCTACGCACCATTGATATATCCAAAACATTTTGAAGCCTCGACACTAACATACCTCATTGTGTCATCGGAAATCCCTTGAGGGACGACGAAAAGTGCCCCTTATGTTGCAGTTTACTATGAATTATCCCAAGATGTAATTTCAGTTTCAAACTTGCGAACACTTGCAGACTATAGAGGGTTAATTTAAGCTTCTAAAGTTGCAAAGCAATCTGAAACTTAGTTTCCATAAGAAGCATTGCCTCTTTGTTGAAAAATATAGGTCATAATAATAATTTTGCAAACTTCTTTCAAAATACAAGGCACAAACATCGTGGTTGGTGATTTTACTTCCCCATTTATTCTAATTTATCTCTCGGCTCTTTTCATCATATATGGTTATCTCTTAGATTCTCGACAAATATAATATATTGCAAACTTGGCTTATTACTAGTGGATTCTTTAGTTTCTATGCGAGACAAAAATAACTTTTTAGGGAAGACAAAAACATGATTTGTAAATTGCAGTGGACAGAATACATGATAACATAACCCATGTTCCACTCTTTGGCTTAGGGTTCGACATGTCTTGTGCCATAGGAAGAAGAATATCAGTTGAGGAGGAGGCGCCAAAAGGATAAAGAAAGAAGGAAAAGATAAGAGGAGTGGCGGGGAATGAAGATGCACGATCAGGTTTCCAATGGGTAATGTGCACCTTGGCTACTTTAGAGATTAGGGCGCCATGTCCAAAGTTGGGGGCTATTATGGTGGGAAAGTGGAATAGATTGCAAGAGATGCCAAAGAGGAGAATGCAACGAGATGTTAGAGTAGGCGAAGTCGCGAAGAGAAGGTGGGGTTGGGAAGAGGCCAAGCAAAGGAGGCCACCGGCGCTAACGAGCAGCAGAATCAAGGAGGAAGACAAAGACGCGAGCAGACTAGCGGGGTGCACTTGTCGTACAACATATACACCATGCACATCCTTTCATGAAATTTGTATTGAACCGGCTAAAATAATGAAAGAAAAAATAACTCACCATAATTAGCCTTCCAATATATGTTTTTTTATAATTAAGTGATAATAAACCAATGAGATAACATACCCAATCAAGTCAATTATCGAAAATTCTCTGTTGGAGGCTCTTATGGCGGGGAAAGTCGGTTAGATTGCAAGAGATATTGTACAGGAGAAGGTAACAAGGTTGCCAGAGTAGGGGAAGAGAAGGTGGGTGATGAAGCTATGTACCTAGGGTAGGGTCATAGGCCTGACCTAGACACCCTTCCCTAGGACATCACCCTAAAACCAGAAGCATTCAAGGGATATCATCATCCACTCGACCAGAAGCATTCCACTCGGAAGACTCGAAGTCACTCGACCGCAGCAATTGTCACTCGACGACCAGAAGACCTAAAGCCACTCTGTATAGCAACGGTCGGACGTTTACTCTGTAGACTTAATGGTCATTTATGTCACTTTATTTCTGGCGTTACCAGAAACACGCCATCTTTATATACCTTAGACCTGTGTAACTGAGGGCCGGAGGGGTCAGGCGTAATCTATATAAGCCACCCCATCCTCAGGGACAAGGGTTCGCACCCCCTGTAACTCAACACACATATAATCCAGTCGACCGCCTCCGGGCACCGAGACGTAGGGCTATTACTTCCACCGTGAAGGGCCTGAACTCGTAAATCTTGTGTGTACAACTTCACCATAGCTGAGATCTTGCCTCCTCATACCTACCCCCCATTCTATTGTCAATCTTAGTACCACGACAGTTGGCGCCCACCGTGGGGCAGGTGTCTTAGCGACTTTTTGGTGAAGTTGCGATTCTTCAGATTCCCATCATCATGGTTTCCGGCGGTGCATTGGCTGAGGGCCGCGCGATCCGTCTCGGCGCACTCATCTTCGTTGCTGACGACTCCGCCTGGCTTCAGGAAGCTCCCCTCGACGTCGAGGCACTCCCCGTCCGCGGGGCGACGCACTTTCACGCGTGCGTCCTTCTCTGGCAGCCGTCGACCCAGTATCGGTCGGCTCCTGTGGTGTCCTCGCTCCCCGCTGTTCGCCGGCGCAAGCGATCCAGTCGGTCGCGGCTTCAGCGGTGGGTGAGACACGCGGTGGCCCGTCAGTCGGCCGCCCCACGAGTCGCGGCAATCGAGCCCGACGAAACTCTCTACAGCCTGTTCGACTGGCTCCGTCGAGACCGCATCCGAGTGCGGTAGCAGCGATCCCGCGGCTGAAGTCTTGATGGTCAACGGACCATGTAGTCCTCCTGGCTTCCCCGCGACAACGGCGGTGATGGTGGCGGTGATCCGTCGCGCGTTCACGAGGAGTATCGCCCCGAGCCCCTTTCTTCGCAGCAGAGGGAAGAGCTTCGCCGCCGCAATATGGATGCACTTCACACTCCCATCGTTGGAGAAACCCCAGAGGCCCGGGCCTTGGAGGAGGCATGCCTGGCCAACTTGGCTGAGCGCACTCGACTGGAGAACCTTCAGCATGCACTCGACGAGCATGCTCGGCAGCGGATCCCTGAGTCCAGTCAACGACAGCTTTTTCCGCCTCTACCTTAGGTATACCGCACTCCGATTCAAAATCTCACGGCTGCAGCCCGTATAGCAGAGTCAATTCAACCTTCCCAGTCGGAAGCTGGCAGAGGTTTGATGCAGATCCGGGCCTTACTCCGGGCAGCAGGAGAGCAGAACACAACAGTGACTCAGTCGCGTAATAGGATTCATAGAAGGTCTGTGATGGCAGATACAGTTCAGTCGGCCCACAACCCGAGATCGCCCCCGCGGTGTGAGGGACGTGGGCACCGGCAAGATCAGTACAGAAACCACGAGCAGTTTGATCACCGCCTCGGCCGCGAGGACCGTCGTCGAGTGCCCACACCTCCTTCGAGGAGTGGATCATATGTGCCTCGGCAATATGATGACAGACGCCCTCACAGTGGCGAACGAAGAGTACCAGTCGACCCAAGGGAGCCAGGCTTTGATGCAAGATCTATTCTCGTTCAAGGTCTAGTCGACAGGAACAGGGCACACAGGGAAGGCCTTGACAGAGATCACCCGACTGGCATTAGAGTGCATGCTTCAGGTCCAGAGTGTTTCAGCAGAGCCATCAGGGCCGCAATGATTCCTCCCAACTTCAGGTTGGCGACTCCTACCTCTTGAGCACTGCGTTGGTTTTCCCTTGAAGAGGAAAGGGTGATGCAGCAAAGTAGCGTAAGTATTTCCCTCTGTTTTTGAGAACCAAGGTATCAATCCAGTAGGAGGCCACGCACGAGTCCCTCGCACCTACACAAACAAATAAATCCTCGCAACCAACGCGATAAGGGGTTGTCAATCCCTACACAGTCACTTACGAGAGTGAGATCTGATAGATATGATAAGATAATTTTTTGGTATTTTTATGATAAAGATGCAAAGTAAAGAAAGTAAAATAAAAACGGCGTCAGAAATAGCTTGTTGTTGGGAAATTAATATGATGGAAAATAGACCCGGGGGCCATAGGTTTCACTAGTGGCTTCTCTCATGAGCATAAATATTATGGTGGGTGAACAAAGTACTGTTGAGCAATTATAGAATTGAGCATAGTTGTGAGAATATCTAGGTATGATCATGTATATAGGCATCAAGCCGAGACAAGTAAACCGACTCCTGCCTGCATCTACTACTATTACTCCACACATCGACCGCTATCCAGCATGCATCTAGAGTATTAAGTTCATAAGAACAGAGTAACGCTTTAAGCAAGATGACATGATGTAGAGGGATAAACTCATGCAATATGATATAAACCCCATCTTGTTATCCTCCATGGCAACAATACAATACGTGCCTTGCTGCCCCTACTGTCACTAGGAAAGGACACCGCAAGATTGAACCCAAAGCTAAGCACTTCTCCCATTGCAAGAAAGATCAATCTAGTAGGCCAAACCAAACTGATAATTCGAAGAGACTTGCAAAGATAACCAATCATACATAAAGAATTCAGAGAAGATTCAAATATTGTTCATAGATAAACTTGATCATAAACCCACAATTCATCGGTCTCAACAAACACACCGCAAAAGAAGATTACATCGAATAGATCTCCACGAGAGAGGGGGAGAACATTGTATTGAGATCCAAAAAGAGAGAAGAAGCCATCTAGCTAATAACTATGGACCCGAAGGTCTGAGGTAAACTACTCACACATCATCAGAGAGGCTATGGTGTTGATGTAGAAGCCATCGGTGATCGATGCCCCCCTCCGGCGGAGCTCCGGAAAAGGCCCCAAGATGGGATCTCACGGGTACAGAAGGTTGCGGCAGTGGAATTAGGTTTTTGGCTCCGTATGTGGTAGTTTGGGGGTACGTAGGTATATATAGGAGGAAGCAGTACGTCGGTGGAGCAACAGGGGGGCCACGAGGGTGGAGGGCGCGCCCAGGGGGGTAGGCGCGCCCCCTACCTCGTGCCCTCCTGGTTGATGTCTTGACGTAGGGTCCAAGTCCTCTGGATCACGTTCATTCCGAAAATCACGTTCCCGAAGGTTTCATTCCGTTTGGACTCCGTTTGATATTCTTTTTCTGCGAAACTCTGAAATTCAGTAATTCTGGGCTGGGCCTCCGGTTAATAGGTTAGTCCCAAAAATAATATAAAAGTGTGTAATAAAGCCCAATAATGTCCAAAACAAAGTATAATGTAGCATGGAACAATAAAAAATTATAGATACGTTGGAGACGTATCAAGCATCCCCAAGCTTAATTCCTGCTCGTCCTCGAGTAGGTAAATGATAAAAACAGAATTTTTGATGTGGAATGCTACTTGGCATAATTTTAATATAATTCTTCTTAATTGTGGTATGAATATTCAGATCCGAATGATTCAAGACAAAAGTTTAGTATTGACGTAAAAATAATAATACTTCAAGCATAGTAACTAAGCAATTATGTCTTCTCAAAATAACATGGCCAAAGGAAGTTATCCCTACAAAATCATACAGTCTGGCTATGCTCTATCTTCACCACACAAAATATTTAAATCACGCACAACCCCGATGACAAGCCAAGCAATTGTTTCATACTTTTGACGTTCTCAAACTTTTTCAATCTTCACGCAATACATGAGCGTGAGCCATGGACATAGCACTATATGTGGAATAGAATGGTGGTTGTGGAGAAGACAAAAAGGAGAAGATAGTCTCACTTCAACTAGGCGTATCAACGGGCTATGGAGATGCCCATCAATAGATATCAATGTGAGTGAGTAGGGATTGCCATGCAACGGATGCACTAGAGCTATAAGTATATGAAAGCTCAACAAAAGAAACTAAGTGGGTGTGCATCCAACTCGCTTGCTCACGAAGACCTAGGGCATTTTGAGGAAGCCCATCATTGGAATATACAAGCCAAGTTCTATAATGAAAAATTCCCATTAGTATATGAAAGTGATATCATCGGAGACTCTCTATCATGAAGATCATGGTGCTACTTTGAAGCACAAGTGTGGTAAAAGGATAGTAACATTGTCCCTTCTCTCTTTTTCTCTCATTCATTTTTTTATTTGGGCCTTTTTTATGGCCTCTTTTTTTAGTCCGGAGTCTCATCCCGACTTGTGGGGGAATCATAGTCTCCATCATCCTTTCCTCACTTGGGACAATGCTCTAAAAATGATGATCATCACACTTTTATTTACTTACAACTCAACAATTACAACTCAATACTTAGAACAAAATATGACTATGTGAATGCCTCCGGCGGTGTACCGGGATATGCAATGAATCAAGAGTGACAGGTATGAAAGAATTATGAACGGTGGCTTTGCCACAAATACAATGTCAACTACATGATCATGCGAAGCAATATGACAATGATGGAGCATGTCATAGTAAACGAAACGGGGGTAAGTTGCATGGCAATATATCTCGGAATGGCTATGGAAATGCCATGATAGGTAGGTATGGTGGCTGTTTTGAGGAAGGTATATGGTGGGTGTATGATACCGGCGAAAAGTGCGCGGTATTAGAGAGGCTAGCAATGGTGGAAGGAAGAAAAGTGCGTATAATCCATGGACTCAACATTAGTCATAAAGAACTCATATACTTATTGCAAAAATCTACAAGTTATCAAAGTAAAGTATTACGCGCATGCTCCTAGGGGGATAGATTGGTAGGAAAATTCCATCGCTCGTCCCCGACCGCCACTCATAAGGAAGACAATCAATAAATAAATCATGCTCCGACTTCATCACATAACGGTTCACCATACGTGCATGCTACGGGAATCACAAACTTTAACACAAGTATTTCTCAAATTCAAAACTACTCAACTAGCATGACTCTAATATCACCATTTCATATCTCAAAACAATTACCAAGCATGAAACTTCTCATAGTATTCAACACACTCATAAGAATTTTTCCTTTTTTTACTAATCTTGAATGCCTATTATTGTTAAAGCAAACTACCATGCTGTTTTGTAGGACTCTCAAAATAATCTAAGTGAAGCATGAGAGAACAATAGTTTCTATAAAACAAATCCACCACCGTGCTCTAAAAGATATAAGTGAAGCACTAGAGCAAAAACTATATAACTCAAAAGATATAAGTGAAGCACATAGAGTATTCTAATAATTTCTGAATCATGTGTGTCTCTCTCAAAAGGTGTGTACAGCAAGGATGATTGTGGTAAACTAAAAAGCAAAGACTCAAATCATACAAGACGCTCCAAGCAAAACACATATCATGTGGTGAATAAAAATATAGCTCCAAGTAAAGTTACCGATGGAAGTAGACGAAAGAGGGGATGCCTTCCGGGGCATCCCCAAGCTTTGGCTTTTAGGTGTCCTTAGATTATCTTGGGGTGCCATGGGCATCCCCAAGCTTAGGCTCTTGCCACTCCTTGTTCCATAATCCATCAAATCTTTTACCCAAAACTTGAAAACTTCACAACACAAAACTTAACAGAAAATCTCGTGAGCTCCGTTAGCGAAAGAAAACAAAAGACCACTTCAAGGTACTGTAATGAACTCATTCTTTATTTATATTGATGTTAAACCTACTGTATTCCAACTTCTCTATGGTTTATAAACTCTTTTACTAGCCATAGATTCATCAAAATAAGCAAAGAACACACAAAAAACAGAATCTGTCAAAAACAGAACAGTCTGTAGTAATCTGTAACTAACGCAAACTTCTGGAACTCCAAAAATTCAGAAAAACCAGGACGACCTAGAAAATTTGTTTATTGATCAGCAGCAATTGGAATCAATATTTTATCACGTTCTGGTGATTTTTAACAATTATTTTCGTGAATAGGAAGTTTCTGGAATTTTCAGCAAGATCAAATAACTATCATCCAAGAAGATCCTATAGGTTTAACTTGGCACAAAAACTAACTAAAACATAAAAAGACATCTAACCAGAGGCTAGATCAAAGATTTATTCCTAAACAGAAGCAAAAATCAAAAAACTAAAAATAAAATTGGGTTGCCTCCCAACAAGCGCTATCGTTCAACGCCCCTAGCTAGGCATAAAAGCAAGGATAGATCTAGGTATTGCCATCTTTGGTTTTAGGGAAGAAAAGAGCAAACTTGTTATATATGGAATTAATCTTCCTATTTTGATAAAGCACGTGGCTATTGATGGTAGAAGAAAGATTAAGCACGTTGCGGAAATTTGCATCTAGGCTAGCTTTTATCTGTTTAATAGATTCGTTTTGGTAGGAGAGCAAAAGAGACGTGGATTCAACTTTCTCATTCATGGGATGCCCAAATATAGTTTTCATCTTTTCATAGGTGTCTATGGGGTCCCCTTCAAGAAAACCCTCTTCAAAAATAGAATCTAAAACTTGTTTGAACGAAGCGGGCAACCCAACATAAAAGCTTTTTAGATAAACCTCAATTTGATATTGGGGTACATAGCTAGCCCGGATCCTTAACAGCCTATCCCAAGCATCTTTCAACGATTCATCGAGTAAATAATGAAAAATTCCAGAATCATCTTCATCAAAATTATTAGGACTCTCATTAACAACTCCGGTAGGTTTTTCCATAGTATTATTTATGAGTTTAGATAGAATAGAAGGATTGCCCAAAGCACTAAGGCTCGGGAGAGAACCCCCAACTCTTTTTGGTTCCGACATGGCGAAGGAAGGCGAGCGAGAAAGAGAGGGCGAATAAAACGGCAAGGGTGAAGTGGGGGATAGGAAAACGAGAGGCAAATGGCAAATAATGTAATGCGGGAGATAAGGGTGTGTGATGGGTACTTGGTATGTTGACTTTTGCGTAGACTCCCCGGCAACGGCGCCAGAAATCCTTCTTGCTACCTCTTGAGCACTCGGTTGGTTTTCCCTTGAAGAGGAAAGGGTGATGCAGCAAAGTAGCGTAAGTATTTCCCTTAGTTTTTGAGAACCAAGGTATCAATCCAGTAGGAGGCCACGCACGAGTCCCTCACACCTACACAAACAAATAAATCCTCGCAACCAACGCGATAAGGGGTTGTCAATCCCTACACGGTCACTTACGAGAGTGAGATCTGATAGATATGATAAGATAATATTTTTGGTATTTTTATGATAAAGATGCAAAGTAAAGAAAGTAAAATAAAAACGGCGCCAGAAATAGCTTGTTGTCGGGAGATTAATATGATGGAAAATAGACCCGGGGGCCATAGGTTTCACTAGTGGCTTCTCTCATGAGCATAAATATTACGGTGGGTGAACAAATTACTGTTGAGCAATTGACAGAATTGAGCATAGTTATGAGAATATCTAGGTATGATCATGTATATAGGCATCACGTCCGAGACAAGTAGACCGACTCCTGCCTGCATCTACTACTATTACTCCACACATCGACCGCTATCCAGCATGCATCTAGAGTATTAAGTTCATAAGAACAGAGTAACGCTTTAAGCAAGATGACATGATGTAGAGGGATAAACTCATGCAATATGATATAAACCCCATCTTGTTATCCTCGATGGCAACAATACAATACGTGCCTTGCTGCCCCTACTGTCACTGGGAAAGGACACCGCAAGATTGAACCCAAAGCTAAGCACTTCTCCCATTGCAAGAAAGATCAATCTAGTAGGCCAAACCAAACTGATAATTCGAAGAGACTTGCAAAGATAACCAATCATACATAAAAGAATTCAGAGAAGATTCAAATATTGTTCATAGATAAACTTGATCATAAACCCACAATTCATCGGTCTCAACAAACACACCGCAAAAGAAGATTACATCGAATAGATCTCCACGAGAGAGGGGGAGAACATTGTATTGAGATCCAAAAAGAGAGAAGAAGCCATCTAGCTAATAACTATGGACCTGAAGGTCTGAGGTAGACTACTCACACATCATCGGAGAGGCTATGGTGTTGATGTAGAAGCCCTCCGTGATCGATGCCCCCTCCGGCGGAGCTCCGGAAAAGGCCCCAAGATGGGATCTCACCGGTACAAAAGGTTGTGGCGGTGGAATTAGGTTTTTGGCTCCGTATCTGGTAGTTTGGGGGTACGTAGGTATATATAGGAGGAAGGAGTACGTCGGTGGAGCAACAGGGGGCCCACGAGGGTGGAGGGCGCGCCCAAGGGGGTAGGCGCGCCCCCCTACCTCGTGCCCTCCTGGTTGATGTGTTGACACAGGGTCCAGGTCCTCTGGATCACGTTCGTTCCAAAAATCACGTTCCCGAAGGTTTCATTCTGTTTGGACTCTGTTTGATATTCTTTTTCTGCGAAACTCTGAAATAGGCAAAAAAACATCAATTCTGGGCTGGGCCTCCGGTTAATAGGTTAGTCCCAAAAATAATATAAAAGTGTATAATAAAGCCCAATAATGTCCAAAATAGAATATAATATAGCATGGAACAAAAAAAAATTATAGATATGTTGGAGACGTATCAGCGACTGGAGTCAGCAAGTTCACTGGTGAGTCCAAGCCTGACACTTGGCTTGAGGATTACCAAGTGGCTGTACAGATTGGTGGCGGCAATGATGAAGTGGCCATGAAGCACCTTCCTCTGATGTTATAAGGCTCGGCCAAGGCATGGTTGACGCAGTTAGCACCAGGCAGTATATTAAGTTGGGAGGAACTCGCCCGAGTGTTTGTTAGAACTTTTGAGGGTACTTGCAAACGACCAGCAGGGTTGACAGAATTGCAGCATTGCGTGCAAAAACCGAGTGAAACTCTGAGAGATTACATTCAGAGGTGGACCACTTTGCACCACACAGTGGAAAATGTGTCCGAGCATCAAGCAGTTTGTGCCTTCAAGGAAGACGTTAAGTATCGAGAGTTAGTCCTGAAATTCGGTCGGACAGGAGATATGTCCCTGACTCGGATGATGGAGATAGCCACTCGGTGCACTAATGGAGAAGAAAAGGATCGACTCCGCAGCGGAAAGAGCAAACCAGCCGGTCAGGACACCGGTGGAGGCACTTCCAATCGGAAACAGAAGCGTAAGGCCGAGCCAGCTGCTCCTGGTGAAGCTTTAGTCATGGCTCAAGGAAAGTTCAAAGGGAAGCCCAAAGGGCCCTGGACCCCCACAAAAGTGAAAGATCAAGCCGGAAATGATGTGTTGGATTTACCATGCCACATTCACACCAAGAAGGATGAAGAAGGTAATCTGATTTATCCTAAACATACCACTCGACAGTGTCGAGTTCTGATCCAGCAGTTCTGAGAAAAGCAACCCAATGAGAAGGAAAAGGAGTTGGACAAGGATGAGGATAAGGAAGAAGATGATGATGGTTTTCCCAACGTCAATTCCACTCTGGTGATTTTTGCTGATGTTGAGAGCAAAAGTCAACTGAAAGTTATCAACGGAGAAGTGAACATGGTTGCTCCGGCAACACCCAGTTATTTGAAGTGGTCTCAGACTGCCATCACGTTCGACCAATCTGATCACCCAACACGTATAGCCACCCCTGGAGGCAAGCGTTGGTGGTCGACCCAGTTGTTGAAGGTACTCGACTGACCAAAGTGCTAATGGATGGTGGTAGCGGCCTGGATATCCTTTATGCTGAAACCTTGAAGGGGATGGGCATTCCGATGTCCAAACTTAGCGAAAGCAATATGAGTTTCCATGGCGTTATCCCTGGAAAGAAAGCCAAGTCACTCGGCCAGATCGCCCTTGATGTGGTTTTCGATGATTCCAAGAATTACCGCAAGGAAAAGTTGACATTTGAAGTAGTGGATTTCCAGAGTGCTTATCATGCTATTCTGGGTAGGCCTGCTTATGCACGTTTTATGGCTCGACCATGTTGCGTGTACCTCAAACTGAAGATGCCTGGTCCCAGAGGAGTGATCACAATCACTGGCAATCGGCAGAAGGCAGAAGAGTGCTTCCAGAAGGGCTCAAAAATCGCCGATGCACAAATGGCGGCAGCCGAAATGCAAGAATACCGGAAGAATGCAGATCCGAGTGATTTGTTGCGAGCCAAGAATCCTGCCATAGATTCTGCATTTCAGTCGTCCGGTGAAACAAAGCCGATTCATATTCACTCGACCGATCCTAATGCTGGTCCTACTCATATCTCAACATCACTCGACAGCAAATAGGAAGAAGCGCTCATCCAGTTCCTCCGTGAGAAATGGGACATCCTTGCATGGAAACCTTCTGACCTGCCGGGTGTACCCAGGGGACTAGCTGAGCACCGTTTGTGAGTCGACCCGAAAGTGAAACCAGTCAAGGAACATCTTCGACGGTCCGCCGTACAGAAGAGAAAGGCAATTGGCGAGGAAGTGGCTCGACTCCTGGCAGCCGAGTTCATCCGAGAAATTTACCACTCCGAGTGGCTCGCCAATGTTGTCGTGGTCCCCAAAAAGGACGACTCGATTCATATGTGCATTGACTTCAAGCATATCAATCGGGCCTGCCCGAAAGATCATTTCCCTCTCCCCTGTATTGACCAAATTGTCGACTCGACTGCGGGGTGTGAGCGTTTGTCTTTTCTGGACGCCTATTCCGGGTATCATCAGATCTGACTGTATGGACCCGATGAGATAAAAATAGCTTTCATCACTCCATTCGGGTGCTTTTGTTATGTCACCATGCCATTCGGCCTCAAGAACGCCGGAGCCACATTTATGAGGATGATTCAGAAGTGTTTGCTCACTCAAATCAGTCGGAATGTAAGCATATATGGATGACATTGTGGTCAAGTCACGCAAAGGTTCCGACCTGCTGACTGACCTCGCTGAAACCTTTGCCAACCTGAGAAGGTATGATATCAAGCTTAACCCATCGAAGTGAACATTTGGAGTTCCTGGTGGAAAGTTACTCTGTTTCCTCGTTTCTGAACGAGGGATCGACGCGAACCCAGAGAAAGTTGGTGCCATACTCCGGATGAAGCGCCCTGTGCGTGTGCATGATGTCCAGAAGCTTACTGGTTGTTTGGCCGCCTTGAGTCGGTTCATCTCTCACCTCAGTGAAAAGGCATTGCCTCTTTACTGACTGATGAAGAAATCTGACAAGTCCGAGTGGACTCCTGAAGCTGACGCAGCGTTTGCAGAGCTCAAAGCCCTGCTTTCCACCCAGCCGGTGCTCGCTGCCCCAATCAGCAAAGAGCCTTTACTGCTTTATATTGCAGCCACTGGATAAGTTGTCAGTACAGTACTCACGGTCGAGCGGGAAGAAGAAGGAAAAGCCTATAAAGTTCAGCGCCTAGTGTACTATGTTTCTGAAGTCTTGACTCCGTCCAAGCAAAGACATCACATTATCAGAAGCTTGTCTATGGAATTTACATGACCACGAAGAAGGTTGCGCATTATTTCTTTGATCACTCCATTACAGTCATCAGCGATGCACCATTGTCAGAAATTCTGAACAACAGAGATGCAACTGGTCGAGTGGCAAAGTGGGCGATTGAACTTCTTCCACTAGATAACAAGTTTGAGGCAAAGAAAGCTATCAAGTCCCAAGCAATAGCAGATTTCCTCGCCGAGTGGGTTGAGCAGCAACAACCGACTCAGATTCATTCGGAGCACTGGACCATGTTCTTTGACGGATCTAAGATGTTGAATGGTTCTGGTGCCGGGGTGGTTTTGGTATCCCCCCGAGGAGACAGACTCATCTATGTTCTTCAGATTCATTTTGATTCCTCCAACAACGAAGCTGAATATGAAGCACTTCTGTACGGGTTGCGTATGGCCATTTCACTCGGCGTCCGTCGCCTAATGGTCTACGACGACTCGGATTTGGTGGTTAATCAAGTGATGAAGGAGTGGGACATCAGGAGCCCGACTATGACTAGCTATTGTAATGCAGTGAGAAAGTTAGAAAAAAGTTTGAGGGGTTAGAGCTCCATCATATACCCCGACTGAAAAATCAAGCAGCTGATGATTTGGCAAAGATAGGTTCCAAGCATGAGCCTATTCCCAGTAATGTGTTCTTGGAGCATCTTCACACACCGTCTGTCCAAGAGGATCCCTTCACGGAGGAGCCCCCACAACCTAAGAGCCCTACTGATCCGACTGAAGTCGAGGTCCCAGCCGTGGTCGACTTAGTTATCGAAGTTTCGGTCATCATTCCCGACTGGACAGTGCCATACATTGCATATATTCTCAGGAAAGAGCTCCCAGAAGATGAAGAAGAGGCCCGTCAGATTGTCCATTGATCTAAAGCTTTCACAGTAATGGGCGGACAGCTTTACAGAGAAAGTGCTACCGGAGTTGCTCAGAAGTGCATAACACCAAAAGAAGGTCGAGTGATCCTCAACGATATCCACTCGAGGACCTGTGGTCACCATGCGTCCTCTCGGACCATTGTGGCCAAAGCATACCGAGCGGGATTTTATTGGCCACGAGCAAATGAAATGGCAAAAGACATAGTCGGCAAATGTGAAGGTTGCCAGTTCTACTCCAACATGTCTCACAAGCCCGCATCAGCCTTGAAGACCATTCCGCTCGTCTGGCCCTTTGCTGTCTAGGGATTAGATATGGTTGGGCCTCTGAGGACTGGTAGGAGTGGCTTAACTCATGTGCTCGTGGCAGTCGACAAGTTCACCAAATGGATTGAAGCCAAGCCTATCAAAAACCTTGAAGCCAGTACTGCTGTCAGCTTCATCAGAGAGTTAACATTCAGATATGGTGTTCTGCACAACATCATCACTAACAACGGGTCGAACTTCGATTCTGATGAGTTCAGAGCCTTCTGCGCTTCCCAAGGCACTCGAGTCGACTACGCTTTAGTCGCCCATCCCCAGTCGAATGGACAAGCTGAAAGAGCAAACGGATTGATTCTCAAAGGACTGAAACCCTGATTGATGCGTGATCTCAAGCACGCAGCAGGCGCTTGGGTCGATGAACTTCCATCAATGCTTTGGGGATTGAGGACAACTCCTAATCGGTCGACTGGCCGAACTCCATTCTTCTTGGTCTATGGAGCTGAAGTTGTACTTCCGAGTGACTTGCTCCACAATGCACCCCGAATCGAGCTTTTCTCAGAAGATTAAGCGAAACAGGCTTGGCAAGACGCAGTTGATCTCCTAGAAGAAGAAAGAGAGATGGCCCTGATCTGGTCAACCATTTATCAGCAAGACCTACGTCGATTCCATGCCAGAAACGTGAGGGGTCGAGCATTTCAAGATGGAGACTTGGTTCTTCGAGTGGATCAGTAGAAACCACACCAACTCGCTCCTGCTTGGGAAGGCCCCTTCATCATCACCAAAGTGCTCCACAACGGAGCGTATCACCTCTATAACGTCGAGCACAAGAAGGACGAGCCACGCACTTGGAATGCAGAGTTGCTCCGCCGTTTTTATACTTAAGCACTCAGTCTATTGAGATGTAATAAGAAAAAACTTTTAGTTTGTTTATCAAAGAGAGAGTTTTATAGTCCTCTGAAATGATTGTCGTGGCTTATTCATATGTTTAGAATCCCCCAGTGGGTGGCTTAGCCGTGAATCTGTTTCGCCTAAGTTTGAAAAATCCTACCGAGTGGTGAGCAAGCCTCCCACTCGGGGGCTTAGCTGCGAATCCGTTTCGCCTAAGTTTAAAAAATCCTACCGAGTGGTGAGCAACCCTCTCACTCGGGGGCTTAGCTGCAGTCCAGTACTCGCCTAAGTTTAAAAAATCCTACCGAGTGGTGAGCAACCCTCTCACTCGGGGGCTTAGCTGCAGTACAGTACTCGCCTAAGTTTGAAAAATCCTACCGAGTGGTGAGCAACCCTCTCACTCGAGGGCTTAGCTGCAGACCAGTACTCGCCTAAGTTTGAAAAATCCTACTGAGTGGTGAGCAACCCTCTCACTCGGGGGCTTAGCTGCAGTCCAGTACTCGCCTATGTTTGAAAAATCGTACCGAGTGGTGAGCAGCCCTCTCACTCGGGGGCTTAGCTGCAGTCCAGTACTCGCCTAAGTTTGAAAAATCCTACCGAGTGGTGAGCAACCCTCTCATGCAGGGGCTTAGCTGCAGTCCAGTACTCGCATAAGTTTGAAAAATCCTACCGAGTGGTGAGCAACCCTCTCACTCGGGGGGCTTAGCTACAGTCCAGTACTCGCCTAAGTTTGAAAAATCCTACCGAGTGGTGAGCAACCCTCTCATTCGGGGACTTAGCTGCAGTCCAGTACTCGCCTAAGTTTGGAAAACCCTACCGAGTGGTGAGCAACCCTCTCACTCAGGGGCTTAACTGCAGTCCAGTACTCGCCTAAGTTTGAAAAATCCTACTGAGTGGTGAGCAACCCTCTCACTCGGGGGCTTAGCTGCAGTGCAGTACTCGCCTAAGTTTGAAAAATCCTACCGACTGGTGAGCAACCCTCTCAGTCGGGGGCTTAGCTGCAGTCCAGTACTCGCCTAAGTTTGAAAAATCCTACCGAGTGGTGAGCAACCCTCTCACTCGGGGGCTTAGCTGCAGTCCAGTACTCGCCTAAGTTTGAAAAATCCTACCGAGTGGTGAGCAACCCTCTCACTCGGGGGCTTAGCTGCAGTCCAGTACTCGCCTAAGTTTGAAAAATCCTACCGAGTGGTGAGCAACCCTCTCACTTGGGGGCTTAGCTGCAGTCCAGTACTCGCCTAAGTTTGAAAAATCCTACCGAGTGGTGAGCAACCCTCTCACTCGGGGGCTTAGCTGCAGTCCAGTACTCACCTAAGTTTGAAAAATCCTACTGAGTGGTGAGCAACCCTCTCACTCGGGGGCTTAGCTGCAGTCCAGTACTCGCCTAAGTTTGAAAAATCCTACCGAGTGGTGAGCAACCCTCTCACTCGGAGGCTTAGCTGCAGTCCAGTACTCGCCTAAGTTTGAAACACATCCCGATCCGCAAGGGCGACGAGGTGCAGGTCGACTGTGACCTTCTCCTCAGAGCTGCGCCACAAGTACAACGTGCGCTCCATCCTGATCCGCAAGGACGATGAGGTGCAGGTCGACTGCGACCTTCTCCCAGAGCTACGCCATAAGTACAATGTGTACTACATCCCGATCCGCAAGGACGACGAGGTGCAGGTCGACTGCGACCTTCTCCTCAGAGCTACGCCACAAGTACAACGTGCGCTCCATCCTGATCTGCAAGGACGACGAGGTGCAGGTCGACTGCGACCTTCTCCTCAGAGCTATGCCATAAGTACAATGTGCACTCCATCCTGATCCGCAAGGACGACGAGGTGCAGGTCGACTGGTACCTTCTCCTCAGAGCTGCAACACAAGTACAAAGTCTATTCCGAGTGAAGAACAAGTTCCACTCGAAGACAAACACAAGCATATTCAGAGATAAACCAAGTTCAGATAAATCCTAAGGTTCCAGACCACGGATTAAAGTACTCGGGCATCAATCCCGAAGGAGTTTAACGGTTACAAAATCACCCGGCATCCCGAGGCAAATTTAAGGTGAGGCATAAAGTTTGTTCACTCCACGGGAGGTGGGCTAGCGGGCTCGACGAACTCGTCCAAGTCAATTCCGTCAACAATCCGAGTGGCAGCAGCAATGAAGGTTTCCATGAAAGATTGGAAATCGTGCCTTTTGGTATTGCAACCTTGATTTCTGCTAGCTTCTCTTCCGCGCATCCTTGCAGTGGATACGAACCAAGGACAGAGCCACATCAGCACCGCATCGAGCGGAAGACTTCTTCCATTCCTGCACTCGACCAGGAACCTCGTTGAGTCGAGCCATCAAAGACTCGAGGTCATTTTGGAGCGTCGCCCTTGGCCAGAGTGCTGTGTCGATTCGCGACACTACGAATTTCAGTCGAGAAAGGTAGTCGACAACACCAGCGACATGGGATTCCAGTCGGAGCACATTCATGGCAGCTTCGTCCTTCACAGCAGATAGGATGGGGTCCAAGCTTGTCTCAACTCGCCCAGTTTCTTCCTCGAAGTTTCGGCAAAATTCTGCACACACAATACAACAATGAGTCAATGGTTATATATCGAGACGACATCAACAAGTCAGTCGGACAAAGGAAAGCACCTTCAAGCATGACGAACAACTTCTTGGCAAGCCCTCCCAGATAGTTCTCCAGGTCGTCCCGCTTGCGAGCAATGCCTTCCATCTTTTCAGTCAGGTTGTTCTTTTCCTTCTTCAGACGAGTTGCCTCCTTGTTGGCTTCATCAAGTGCAGTCTTCAACTTGGCATTCTCTTCCTCCAGTTTACCGACTGAAGCCAACTTCTGGTCAGCAAGTGCGGTTTTGTCTTCAGCTGCTTTCTGCGCGGCCGCAAGGTCCAGATCCTTCTTTGCCAGAGCTTGGTTCATTGTTTTTGAAAGAAACAACACTCGGTTCAGAAAAAGCAAATAACACCCAGTTCAGCAACTAAGCAGTTGACGAGTATATTACCAGCAGCTTCATCCTTGGCCTTCTGCAAGTTTGTCTTGGCCAGCTCCAGATCGAGATTGAGCTGAATCTGCTTCTCCTCCAGGTCAGCAAAACGGACTCCAAGTTCACAAGATTTCTGTAATCAAAAGACCGTCAGTCGACGGATGGAAAGATTGGTTACTTCAGAGCAATAGAGTGATAAATTCAACAGGTTCTAAGACTACTGCCGAATCAAACATCCAATAGTAGTCTCAGGGACTACACCCAGTGGGTGCACTTAGCGTGCCCCCACCGGTCCAGTTTCCACTCGACATGGTCTGTTCAGGCCGAGTGTAAAAAAAGAGGGTGATTCTCAGAGCACAGTCGACTGCCCGCCAGTCAACTGTGGTCTCGGGGACTACACCCAGTGGGTGCACTTAGCATGCCCCCACTGGTTCAGGTTCCACTCGACACAGTCCGTCCAGGCGGAGTGAGAAAATTCCAACTCTCAGACCACAGTCGACTGCCCGCAGTCAACTATGGTCTCGGGGACTACACCCAGTGGGTGCACTTAGCGTGCCCCCACTGGTTCAAAGATTCAATCGACATAACTTAGTCGACTCAAGACACAAGCCTACTCAACGGCATGTCAAAACACCCAGTGGGTGTACCAATGCAAAACGCAGACTGATGGAAAGATCTCCTTCAAAGAAAGTTTTCAAGTAGCATATCCTAACAGAACAAGCGACAAGCTAAAGAGTCAGTTGGTAATCTACTAACCTGGACGTTGCTCTGGAGAGCTGAGCTGGCATCATAAGCAGCTAGGCTGGCCTCCCGGACCATCTTCATCTGCTCCATCATAATGCCCGCCTGACGCATAGCCTCCTTGGCAGCACCCACCTGGTCCTCTGAGACGTAATGTGCAGAAAAAAGTGAAGGTGGATCGGCTGGAGTCTGCGCGGTCGACGCTGAAGGCTGAGCATTCGACAGTGGCATGGCGAAGGTGACAGAAGTCCGATTGGCATCGCCGGCCTCCTGGATTACTGGTTCCATCACCGGCGTCGACTGAGGCGTCTTACCAATCGATGTCTTCCTGTTTCTTCTTCCCAAGGGTCTCAGCGGCACATCCTCGTCGTCGTCTGGAAGATCAATGACATTGGGAGGAGCTGCAAAAGATCAGCCGCCAGAGTTTAGTCGACTGCAGTTCAATCGACAAAACAAAGACAAGATTACGAAGGTCATACCTGGGTTAGAAGTAACCGCATCTTCCATATCCTCGTCCTCGTTTTTGTAAGCAGAAGTCCCAGAGGTAGCGGCACTGCTGGTTTCAAGATTCATTCGATCAAACCAAGAAAAGAGTAGACAGCACAGAACCTCAGGTAAAAAATGAAGACAAAACACTCACGCAGAAGCAACGGGGATATCGATTTTGATTCTGGGCAGGGTCTTCCGAGATTTTGATGCTACAACTTTGGACTGCTTCGAGGCCTTCTCTGTCGGTGCTGGAGAAGACATCCGAGGACGCTTCAAGGTCTGTCTAGTCGGTGCAGTCGCTTTGCCACGGATACTTGCTAGGTCATGGGAGTGCTTGGATTGCCTTTCGGTGCGAGGAGGCGAGTCGACTTCTTCGCCGTCGCTAGAGTCGTCGCTTTCGTCGTCTTCTCCTCCGTCAGAATGCCACTCGCCGCTCTCGCCTCCACTCGCCTCCCCTTCTGGGTCCTGCTCCTGCTCTCCGTTGGGCATCGGGTACATCTCGGTGAGGGCCTGAAAGACAACAAGTGGAACAAATGTCAGTCGATTGGAAAAAAGCAATTACATGATAGATCAAGAAAGCACTCGGAATTTTAGAGTTGGACCCTGTCTGGTTCATATGAGTTGTCGAGTGGAGGGATTGTCCTAGACCCCCTGGGGTTATCCTTGTTGCTAGTGATGCCTCTCAACCACTGCTCCACCGTATCCTCGTCGACTTCCTCTGGGTGGATCCGAGTGGTATCATCGATGCCCGAATACATCCACATCGGATGGTCGCGAGCTTGAAGCGGCTGAATGCATCGTCTGAGGAAGACTGTCAGTGTCAAAACCGGCGGATCTCGAGTAGGGGGTCCCGAACTGTGCGTCTAGGATCGATGGTAACAGGAGACGGGGGACACGATGTTTACCCAGGTTCGGGCCCTCTCTATGGAGGTAATACCCTACATCCTGCTTGATTGATCTTGATGAATATGAGTATTACAAGAGTTGATCTACCACGAGATCGTAATGGCTAAACCCTAGAAGTCTAGCATATGTGTATATGGTAATGAATGTGTCCTTTCCGGACTAACCCCTCCGATTTATATAGAAACCGGGGGAATCTAGGGTTTACATGGAGCTGGTTACATAAGAAGGAATCTTCATAGTCGGTCGCCAAGCTTGCCCTCCACGCCAAGTAGAGTCCAATCCGGACACGGTGCAATCTTCGGCCTTCATGTCTTCACAGCCCATCAGTCCGGCCCACGGATAACAGGCCGGACGCCCGAGGACCCCTTAGTCTAGGACTCCCTCAGTAGCCCCCGAACCAGTCTTCAATAGCGAGGTGTGCGGCACACATATTGTCTTCGACATTGCAAGGCGGGTTCCTCCTTCGATGATCTCCAAGTAATGTATTCGGCCATTGATCCAATGTCGCCTCCTTGGCTTCTGCACGTTACATAATCTTCGTCCTCCATGTGTCGAGCGAATGCGGAAAGTCAGGGTATTTTTGCAAATAACACCCTATTTACATGAGGAAGAGCGCCTATTTAAAGAGATTGGATCCAAGATCCATTCAGCGCTACGCAGAAGAAATCCCCAGAGACTGCCTAGGAGAAACCATTCCAGCATGGCTAGTGTCCCCAGCTCCTCCGCTCATCCCGGCCCAGAGAAAGGCGAGTGGGAGAGGTGTTTCGTGTCTCATAGCCAATTGGCGAAGTTGCAAACGCATGGTTTTTTCCCCCTGCGGATCTGGTCCCTGTTCGAGCGGGGCTAGCTTCCTTCAATGGCGGGACTCAGGCAGAGGACTTCCCCAATCCGAGATCGAGTGTGTTTCGTCCCCTACCTGCTAAGAGGCGTTGGATTTCCGATCCATCCGTTCCTCCGAGGGCTTCTAGAGTATTACGGCCTCTAGCTGCACAACTTCACTCCGGCCTCCATCCTGCACATTGCGGGTTACGTCGCTTTATGCGAACTGTTCCTGGGCGTCAAGGCTCATTTTGAGTTGTGGAGGAAGTTGTTCTGTCTCGTCTCGCGCAATCACGAAGTGTCGATATTTGAAGTGGGCAGGGCCGAAGTATGGCGCATCGCCAATACCGGATATCCATCCAGCACACCAAGGAAGGCACCTGATGGATGGCCCTCCGAATGGTTCTATATTGAGGACGTCGCGCTTCCCGACTCGGTTCGAGAGGGTCTCCCTGAATTCGCGAGCGTCCCTCTGAAGAAGCGCCACAGTTGGCACCCCCAGATCCTTGAAGAGGAAGATAGTGCGGAGGTCCATCAGCTGATGAGCAAGATAAAAGAGCTCACTCAATCCGGACTCACAGTAATCGAGGTCATGGCGATCTCCATTATCAGAGTAAATGGCCACGGGTAGCCTAACCGACTGCCCCTGGTTCTTCTGAAAAAATTATCAGGCCTTTGGGCCTCCAAGCACTCCGAGCATTGGGGCGCCTTCCCTGGCTGGCTACCACTGAAGCCGACTCCCGGAAGGCGACCCAGCCTCAGCAACCTCTCCCCCGGGATGACTACGGGGTGGCCGACTCCAGGAAGCCGGCTAAGAAGAGCGCCGACTCCAAGAAGCCGGCCGAGACCGCAACCACCAAATCTACACCCACATAACAGTGACAAGACGGGATGTGGCCACAGTGCGGCCCACTACCCCCGAGGCCCGAGGCAGGCATGGCCACAGGGGGCCGTACGGGATGGCCGTCTCCCGTTCGGCTCGGCACTGTAGCCACGCCAGCCTCAACGTCATCCACGACCGACTCCTGTACGGCCCGCGGGCGGCGGGCCCCTTTTGCCAGAGAGAGGCGCAAAGGCGGCCCGGCCTCCCCCAGTCGGCCAGGGGTGTAGCCGGCCCCCAGAAGCCGGCTACTCCTTTCCTCGAAGCAGGAGCCCCATTAAGGAGACAAGACGAGGTAAGGCTACAATGAGAGCCCTCGAGGCGGCACACTGTAGCCACGCTTACCTCGACAAAGCCCTCGTCACCAGAGGCGAGGCTACAGTAAGCAGCCGCCGACAAGACCCTAGGCGGTGGGGCCGGCCTGTCGGCCAAGAGGCCGGCAGCCGGCGGGACCCACCAGTCGGCGGGCCCCAACAGCCGGGGGAGAAGCCGGCGAGCGTAGACACTGACGGCTGGGACCAGAACCCAGCCGAATTACAATTGTACCCCCGGGGGTAGGCCTATATAAACCCCCCGGGGCACCCATGCAAAGGGTTAGCTCCTGAATACAGCACACACACCATAGAGATAGAGAGAAGCAAGAGCTAGCCTTGTTCTTCTTCTCCCTTGAACCCAACAGCTCTAGGAGCGATTGTAGCTACCTTTTCTTGATCTGGTGATCATGCGGAGACCCTGCAGAGCAGGACTAGGGGTGTTATCTCCTCGGAGAGCCCCGAACCTGGGTAAGATCCGCCGGCGTGCATGTCTTCGCCTCATCCCGTTTCCAGGCACCGGCGATGTCTTACTGGCACCCACAATGATAAGCCATACGTTGGCATATGTCGCACCAACCACCCAACATTTGGCGCCCACCGTGGGGCCAGGTGCACCGTCGTCCGGAGACCTGTTCTGGACGGGAACCCTCTTCCTCCCCCGCGAGCGCAGCCAACCTACTGCGCCCGATGGCGTTTGCCTCGACGCGCTGCAAGGCGTCGACGACGCGTGCGCAGCGAGCTGCCTCGCCGATCTGCTCGGCGAGACTCGCATCTCCGACGAGCCTGCGTCCGACGCAGGCACGGACTACCCCGAGAGGCGCCTCGTCAGCCTCCTCGACCAGCTTCACGTCTCCAGCGAGCCTGCTGCAGACATGGAGTTGGTCGGCTCCACCGACCCGATGCTCGTCGACTCCGACACGGCATCGCTCGACGCCTACCCCACCGACGTGGTGGTCTTCGACGACCCTCTCCCTCGAGCTGACAGTGGCAGCAGCGCTGTCACCGAAGTGCTGGTCATCAGCCACGTCGCCAACTCGGGCGAGAACGCCCACGACGCCCTGCAAGCGGCGATGCACGGCCTCTCCGTTCCCATCCCGGCCGACGCCGACGCCGAGACCCTGGAGGCACGCCGCCTCGCCCTCATCGCGGAAGGCCAGAAGATAGCATCCATGAGACGCCTCACCAAAGCCCACCAGCGCGAAGTCGACCGCGCCGCCTTCGGTATGCCGCCGCCTAGTGGCCCGAGCCGAGCCGGCTTCGTCCAGAAGCGCGCCGCGGCCGTCGCCAGCATGCTAGGGGCGGATCGCCCCGTCTACGCCACCCCGCTCGAGAATCTGCGAGCCACTCAGGCGGCCGCAGAAGAGCTCAATGGGTTGGGAGCCGATGAGCTCCCCTACATGACGAGACGGATCCAGCAGCTGCTCGACACGGCTGCAGAATGGCACGAAGCCGGCGCCCGAGCTGATAGTCAGCCCCCGCGCCGGGAGCACGGCGCGACGTCCCGCTCGCCGACTGCGAGCAGCGCGCGCCAGAAGAAAGACAAGGAGCCGGCTGCCAGCCGCAGTCGGACTCACATCACCATCGAGCGCGACGCGGAGGGCCGCCCTCGAGCGGTGGAACACCAAGGAAATCTGCCCCCTCCCCCGCCTCGAAGAGAAAGACGTCTCACTCCGCCGCCTATCACGCACCCGACTCTTGGCGACCGACTCGGCCGCCGAGAAGGTGTCGGCGAGAATGACGCCTGCCACCGGATCGACCGCCTTGCTCGATCCTTGGCGTTAGAAGAAGAAGACGATGTCGGCCCGCCATGCTTTGGCCCCCGCATCCGCGACGAGCCCTTCCCCAAAGGGTTCTTGCTCCCCAGAGACACGCCTGCCAAAGAGACGAAGAAGATACCTCTGGACCCGGAGAACCCGGAGAGGTTCGCTGTCATTGGGGCGAACTTGGACAATAAATAGGAAGGCGAGCTCGTCGACTTCCTCCGTGAGAATCGAGACATTTTCGCATGGTCCCCAAAGGACATGCCGGGTGTCCCGAAGGATTTCGCTGAGCACAAGCTACATGTCCGAGCTGATGCAAAGCCGGTCAAGCAACCCCTTCGCCGACTGTCAGAAGAGAAGCGAAGAATTGTGGGAGAAGAGATAGCCCGGCTCCTTGTCGCTGGCTTTATCATGGAAGTGTTCTTTCCAGAATGGCTTGCCAACCCAGTTCTGGTTCTGAAGAAGAATAACAAGTGGCGTATGTGTATAGACTACACCAGTCTGAACAAGGCCTGCCCAAAGGATCCGTTCGCTCTGCCACAGATTGACCAAGTGATAGACTCCACAGCCGGATGCGAGCTGTTGAGTTTTTTGGATGCGTACTCAGGGTACCATCAGATCAAGTTGGACCCAGCTGACCGCCTGAAGACTGCCTTCATCACACCCTTTGGAGCTTTCTGCTACCTGACTATGACATTCGGCTTGAGAAATGCCGGTGCCACTTTTCAGCGTTGCATGCAGAAATGTCTCTTGAAACAACTCGGCAGAAATGCCCACGTCTATGTAGACGACATTGTGGTGAAGACAGAGAAGCGCGGCACCCTGCTGGAAGACCTGAAAGAAACATTCGCCAACTTGCGCCAATTCCAAATCAAGCTCAACCCCGAGAAGTGCGTGTTGGGAGTACCAGCCGGCCAGCTGCTAGGCTTCCTGGTCTCCGAACGCGGCATTTAGTGCAACCCCGTCAAGATCAAGGCCATCGAGAGGATGGAGATTCCCACCAAGCTACGAGATGTGCAGAAGTTCACTGGCTGTTTAGCCTCCCTGAATCGTTTTATCAGCCGACTAGGAGAGAAGGCTCTCCCCTTGTACCGACTCATGAAGAAGTCCACTCACTTCGAGTGGAATGATCAAGCCAACCAAGCCTTCCATGAGTTGAAGAAAATGCTGACCACTCCGCCTGTCCTGGCAGCGCCGACTGAAAAGGAGCCCATGCTCCTCTATATCGCCGCGACTAGCCGAGTCGTCAGCACTGTTGTTGTGGTCCAGCGCCCAGAAAAAGGCCGAGCCCAGCTAGTCCAGAGGACGGTGTACTATCTCAGCGAAGTGCTATCCAGCTCAAAGCAAAACTACCCGCACTATCAGAAGATGTGCTATGGGGTGTACTTCGCTGCCAAGAAACTGAAGCCCTACTTCCAAGAGCACCCCATCACGGTCGTGTGCACCGCCCCGCTCGCCGAGATCATAGGCAGCCGGGATGCATCCGGCCGGGTGGCTAAATGGGCCATTGCACTGGCGCCCTACACGATCTTCTACCAACCCCGCACCGCCATCAAGTCCCAAGCATTGGCCGACTTCCTCGTCGACTGGGCCGAGACCCAGTACCTACCGCCGGCTCCCGACTCTACCCATTGGCGGATGCACTTTGACGGGTCCAAGATGCGCACCGGCTTGGGAGCCTGCATCGTCCTCACCTCTCCCAAAGGCGACAAGCTCAAGTACACGCTGCAGATCCACTTCGCCGCCTCCAACAACGTGGCCGAGTATGAGGCGCTCGTACATGGGCTCCAGCTAGCCAAAGAGCTTGGCATACGCCGGATCCTGTGTTACGGCGACTCAGACTTGGTGGTCCAGCAGTCGTCTGGCGACTGGGACGCCAAGGACGCGAACATGGCGAGCTATCGATTCCTCGTCCAGCAGATCAGCGGATACTTCGAAGGGTGCGAGTTCCTCCACGTGCCAAGGGCCGACAACGACCAAGCAGATGCCCTAGCACGGATCGGCTCCACCCGACAGGCCATACCGACTGGCGTCTCCCTCCAGCGCCTCCTCAAGCCGTCCATCAAGCCGTCTCCAGAGTCGTATTCCATCTTCGTACCGCCTGCGCCAGATACAGCCGGATCCGACTGGAGAAACCCCGCAGGCGGCACGGGGACTTCGACAACTGGCCCAGGGACTGCCGAAGTCGCACCCGGCCCGGGGACTTCAGAACCCGGCCCGGGGACTGCAGCAGTCGGCCCGGGGACTGCAACGACACAAGAAGCGGTGGCCGACTCCAACTCCACGCCACCCAACCCACCCACCCGAGTCATGGTGGCTACATTAACAGAAGAAGAAATCACAGCTCCGTCATGGGCCTAGCCCATCCTCAAGTTCCTAGTCAGCAGAGAGCTGCCGGCTGATGAGATCTCAGCGAGACTGGTGCAACGACGAGCCGCAGCATATACAATAATCAACAGAGAGCTTGTGAAGCGCAGCGTCACTGGGGTCTTTCAGCGCTGTGTCGAGCCAGAAAAAGGAGTGGCAATCCTCAAAGACATCCACCAAGGCGAATGCGGCCACCACGCAGCCTCAAGATCACTCGTGGCCAAGGCTTTCCGCCATGGTTTCTTCTGGCCGACTGCCTTGGAGGATGCTAAAGAAATAGTCAAGAGCTGCAGAGGATGCCAAGTTTTTAGTTCCAAGCAACACCTGCCGGCTTCTGCACTCAAGACCATTCCCCTCACCTGGCCTTTTGCCGTCTGGGGACTGGACATGGTGGGCCCTTTCAAGACAGCCCGCGGCGGCCTGACACACCTACTTGTTGCTGTGGACAAGTTCACAAAGTGAATCGAAGCAAGGCCAATCAAGAAGCTGAACGGGCCGACTGCCGTGGCATTCATCACTAACATCACTACTCGGTACGGCGTGCCGCACAGCATCATCACCGACAACGGCACGAACTTCGCCAAAGGAGCACTGGCACGTTTCTGCGCGACGCAGGGCATCCGACTGGACCTAGCGTCCGTTGCCCACCCGCAGTCAAACGGCCAGGTCGAGCGAGCAAATGGACTCATCCTCTCCGGCATCAAGCCCCGACTGGTTGTACCACTGGAGCGATCGGCCGGCTGCTGGCTCGATGAGCTGCCGGCTGTCCTCTGGAGTCTGCGCACTACACCCAACAAGTCAACCGGCTTCACTCCATTTTTCCTCGTGTACGGTGCCGAGGCTGTCATCCCAACAGACATCGAGTTTGACTCGCCTCGGATCACCATGTACACGGAGGAGGAGGCCAAAGAAGCAAGAGAAGACGGCGTCGACCTACTGGAAGAAGGCTGGCTGTTAGCACTCAGCCGGTCCGCCATCTACCAGCAAGGGCTGCGCCGCTACTACAACCGCAAGGTCAAGCCAAGATCCTTCCAAGAGGGCGACCTTGTGCTCCGGCTGATCCAGCGAACAGCCGGCCAGCACAAGCTCTCGGCCCCTTGGGAAGGCCCCTTCGTCGTCAGCAAGGCACTCGGCAACGACTCCTACTACTTGATCGACGCACAAAAACCAAGAGCACGCAAGAGACGACTCCGGCAAGGAGTCGGAGCGACCATGGAACGCAAACCTCCTGAGACGATTTTACAGTTCAAAGCAGTATGTATCATGCTACCCTTTTGTATTAAGTGCAAACCAACAGGCCCCCCGAACAGTACTCGGGACTGCCTTCGTTTATCTATGAATGACAAGTGTCATATCCATGAATGTATTATTACATTTGATTTCTTGTCTGGCACCGGGTTCGACTAGTCGGCCCGGGGACTGGCCGCCTTGAGCTATATTAAAAGTTCTACCTGAAGTCAGAAAAGTAGTGTGCCGGCTCCCGAGTCCTCTCTTGTTGAAAGTCGCAGCTCGAAGAACCGACTGTCCGGCTAGCAAGAGGCAAGGCAGAAAGGATGCCCACGCGAAAAAACGGCTAAGGACCAACGAACTTATATAGCAAAAGGACGGCCTCCAAACATGCCTGCCGGCTGTCAGAACAGCCGGCTGGCCGGCTTCCTAAACACTTAGCTTTAGTCCAGCAAAGCTAGAGTACTCCCCCCCCCCCAATTGGCCAAGCACTCCTCCAACTACAGATTGCAGAGCAACTGTTGGACTGGGGAGGCGGCAACCAAGGGAGGGCGGCAAAGGAAAAAGCGGAAGGATAAAAAGCAAAGTACAAGGAAAGGCCAAATGCATGCATAAGTTATATACATATAGAGCCCCCAAACAGGCCGGCAACAGACATAAGTTCGAATACACCCAGTGGGTGGAATTGTGCAGACTTAACCAAACATTGTTCCAAAAGTAACAAGACAGGAAAACAAAAGATGGAACACTAGGGCGCGGCGCGGAAGCCGAGCTGTATGGTGGAGACGGCCCCGCCGGCTGAAGGAGTGGCCGCCTAGCGGGTCTCGGCTTGGTCACCACCAGTGGCAGGCGATGCACTCGCATGCGACGTAGTGTTGGAGGCGCGGTCAAGCTGAGGCTGGTCGGCTGCTCCACCAACCGGCTCGGCGTCTTCACCCTCCTCCTCCTCCTCTTCGCCCTCATCGCTGGAGTCGATCTCCTCCGCCGAGTCTTCACCGTCCGCTGGGTTCAGCCCGAACCACTCCTCCGGCTGGGTGACACCGTTGTCATCCACCTCGGGGGCGAAGACGCTGGTGTCGGTGTAGTCGGCGATCGCCGAAGCCCGCCGGATGATAGCCGGCCGCGCCGGCTCCAGCTCCGTGTCGGCTTGCTGCCGCCAGGTAGCCAGCTGATCCAGGCTCAGGCCGGGATACCAGGCCTTGACGAACTCCAGCGCCCGCCTAGCACCGGAGCGAGCCGCTGAGGCCTTCCAGGCTTCGAAGCGGCCGACTGCCACCTCCAGCCAGTCGGCAGTCCGACTGGGGGTGCGAGGAACCACTTGTCCGGGCCAGAGGGCGGCCAAGACTTGCGCCCCGGCACTCTGAAGCCGGCGGAGCAGTCGGTGAGCCGGCTGAATGCGGGCCTGGATCGCCAAGAGCTACTCCTCCAGCGAACGGCCGGCGGTTGGCGAAATCTCGAAGCCAGCCTGCCTCCGCGCCTGGCGATGGGCCTCGATGGTCTGGTTGGCGGCAGTAGAATAGTCAGGGAAATATTCTGCGCAAGAAGGAAGAAAAGAAGAAGAAAAGAGCACCAAGTCAGAAAACGAGCCAAAAGTGGCATATGGCAAGAAAGGACGAAGAGGTAGGCGGCTTACCGTCAACCAGATCTTCGATCTGACCATAGCCAGAGATCAGAGTTTGGCTAGCCTCAGCCCAGCCAGCTGCCTCAGTCTCGTACTCGGCCTGGAGGGCGGCTTCGCGGTCCTGCACCGCCTTCAGAGCCGCCTTGTGGCCTTCCTCCTGGTCGGCCAACTTCTTGGCCAGGCGGTCGCGTTCCTGCACCAGGGCGGCGAGCTCGGCATCCTTGGCACGAAGGACAGTCTGAGACTCCCTCAGCTGTGCCCTCAGACTGGCGTTGGCCGCTGCAGAGACGGCAGGAAAAGAAAGAACAGTAAGAGGAAGTCGTCAAGGAAGATCCGACCCGACTGCTCAGCAGTCGGCCCGAATCTCAGGGACTACACCCAGTGGGTGCGCTGACGCGCCCCCACATGAGATAAAGAACAAAGCACGTACCTCAGCTCTCAGTAAGGTCGGCGGTCTTCTGCGTCAGCTCCCGAGCCTGGGAGTTGAAGGCGGCCGCACGAAGATTGTGGTAGTTCTGCAAGATAGACAGAAGATCGAAGTAAGAACAAGAATAGCAAAGACAAATCCACTAAGAAGTTCCAAGCCGCCTGCTCAGCAGCCGACTCGGAACCCGGGGACTACACCCAGTGGGTGCGCTGACGCGCCCCCACGGAAGAAATCAAAATCAAGAAGAAGCAAGATGGGAAGACTAACCCGGATGGCCGCCCGCGTCGCAAGGAACTCGTCGGTGAACTGCCTCAGCGCCATAGCCTGGCCCTGGAGCCGGGTCCGGACGTCCTGCGCGGCCACGTTCATCACGGCCGTCCCTCCGCCTGGCGTCCACCCCGAGGTAGCGCTGGCCACCTCCGCATCTTGGGCCGATGAGCTGGAGCCCACGGCCGGCTGCGGCTCCGACGCGGCCTTCTGTGGCTCCGACGCAGCTTTCCCCGCACGACGACTCGGGGGCATCCGGACCGCCATCTCAGTCCTCGCGACCGGCTCGCCCCCCGCCGACTGCGCAGGCGGCGGATCAGGCCTGCCTCCTTGGGCCGCCCCAGTTGGCGGGGTCGGCACCGGTGCCCTCTCCAGGACAATGACGTCGTCGTCCCTCTCAAGTCCTGGCTGATCGCCGCTGGCCCCTTCTGGCGAGGGCTCCATGTCCCCAGGCGCTACAACGCGCAGCGGGGTGACCATCAGGACCTCCCCCGCCGCCGCTGCAGCTGCAGCCTCTGCTTGGGCCCTGGCTGCGGCATCGGCGAGCACCTTCGCCGCCTCCTCCTCCCGTGCCGCCTGGGCGGTGGCCGCCTTCCGTGCCTCCGCCTCCCGCGCCTCCTGCTCCTCCCGCGCCTCCCGCGCGTTCCGTTCCATCGCCGCCTGAAGCTCGGCGCGCGGGTCCACACGGCCAGTGGTGCTCCCAGACCCCCTCGGCGACTCGACGACGGAGGCGGCAGCCGCCCGCTCAAGCGACAACGGAGCTCTGATCGTTGAAGAAAAAGACAAGGGTTCAGGAACCACCAGAGAAAAGAAAAAAAAAGAGTATACGAAAGAATGTGAACTTACGCTGACACGGTCTACGGTTGCTTCACCGTCTTGCGGAAGCGAGCCGCCTTCGCAGCCGCCTCCGCCCGCCTGGTGGCTGCCGCCCCGCCCCTGGGTTTCTTCGTCCGACTGCCGAACAAACCCTGGGCGGCGCGACGCTTCTGCCCTCCGCCTCGAGCAGGCGGTGCAGCGGAGGAACCCGCGCCGCGTCCAGATGCCGGCCGACGGCGCGGGGCGACTTCGGCCTCATCATCGTCCGGCCAGTCGTCGATGGTGACTCCGTGCCCGGAGCCGCCTGCTTCGCCGCCGGCTTGGCCACCACCCGGCTCGATGTTGTCGTCCATAGCGGCAGCCCCCAAGTCGGGGTCCTCCTGATCGTGTTCCGTCCGGTCGGGGACGAATCGACGCTCCGCGTCTGACCCGCCGGCCGGCCGAAGAAGAGGGCTCTGTCGAAGAACAAGCCGACTAAGTTAGAGTCGGCCAAGAGGAACTCGGCAACAAGGTTAAGAGAAGAAAAAGAGACAAGGAGAACATACCGTAGGCGGCGGATTGGCTCGGCTATAAGGCTCCTTGCCGAACTGCCACTCTTCGGTGAATTTGCAGTTCGCGAGGTAGTTCACCATATAGGCGACCTCCGCGTGCGGCATGTCCTTGGTGCACATTCGGCTCAGATCGAGCTGGCCGCTCATCTGACAGATCAGATGAGGACGGCTCTGGAGCGGAAGTACCCGGCACGTGACGAAGGCGGCCAGCAGGTCGGGCCCCGTCAAGCCCTCCGACTGGGTCAGTACTCGCACTCGGGCGACGGCGGCGGACCCGGCCGACGTCAGAGTCATGGCCCGGAAGGACCACTGGGGCCGCCTGCCCGCCGGTGGGCCGGCTACGTAAGCCGGCAGGTTGATGTAGTCGCCCCGCGGGGCGATGTTCCGCACGTAGAAGTACGACTTTTTCCACTTCTTCACCGATTGGATCAGCGTGATGACAGGGAAAGGGTTGTCGGCGACCGACCTCCGCGACGCGATGAAGGCGCCATTCTGAGCCGGCACGCCCTGCATGCGCGTGCCCAACTTGGACTGGAAGAACTCCCCCCAGAGCTCGAGCGTAGGGAGGACGCCGAGGTAGCCCTCGCACAGGGTGACGAAGGCCGACAGCAGCACCACCGCGTTTGGGGTGAGGTGGTGCGGCTGGAGCTGGTAGAAATCGAGCCAGGAGCGGAAGAAGGCGCTCACTGGCAGGCCGATGCCGCGCAAGAAGTACGAGCGGAAGACCACCCGCTCGCCCTCCCGCCGCTCCGGCATAATTTCCCTCGCCGGTGCGAGGCGGACCTCCACCTTGTCCGCGCCGGGCAGCCGCCGCGTCTGGCGGAGGAACTCGACGTGGTCTTCGTGGACATTGGAGCCGTCCCAATCCCCGCCATATTGCTCCATGGCAGGAGGCATGGTGAGAACAAGTGCGGCGACGGAGGAGCGAGTAGTGGAAGAGCGCGGCGGCGAGGCGCTGTCGCGAGAAACGGCAAGAAGAAGAAGACGGTGGAAGGAGGAGGAGCGTGTGAGAGCCTACCGCTCTCCCTCTCCCCCTACTTATAGCCTCGTGAGGTGAAGCCGGGGAGGCCGGACGTGGGGGAGATGTGGGATTAACTGCACCCACTCCCCCCACGCCTCGCGATTATTACGCCCTAAAGGCGAGCCGAAACTGCCGCAAGAAGACGTGCGGGCGGTTTCGGGATGCAGAGAATCCGCGCCTGGGCCCGGGCGTGGACGTGGCGGGCCCCCGCCCTGCGGCGACGTCCCATCGCACGCGTGGGCTGGCAGGCTTTCCGGCCAAAGAGAGGCCACGTGGTTCGCAGACGGCAAGTTGCCGGCCCGCGGCCCGGTGCACGCACTGGCGAACTCCCGCCCACCGACTCCGGAGTTTTCAACCAAGGCGGCACGCCTAACCAAAGCCGGCTCCCAGCTGCCGGCTTGTCAAGATAGGAAGCTGATCGAGCTTCTCAACTCCTACCCAACCTCGAAGCCCAATCAGCTTCAGGGACTACTGTCGGAGTAAATGGCCACGGGTAGCCTAACCGACTGCCCCTGGTTCTTCTGAAAAAAATTTCAGGCCTTTGGGCCTCCAAGCACTCCGAGCATTGGGGCGCCTTCCCTGGCCGGCTACCTCTGAAGCCGACTCCCGGAAGGCGATCCAGCCTCAGCAACCTCTCCCCCGGGACGACTACAGGGTGGCCGACTCCAGGAAGCCGGCTAAGAAGAGCGCCGACTCCAAGAAGCCGGCCGAGACCGCAACCACCAAAGCTACACCCACATAACGGTGACAAGACGGGGTGTGGCCACAGTGCGGCCCACTACCCCCGAGGCCCGAGGCAGGCATGGCCACAGGGGGCCGTACGGGATGGCCGTCTCCCGTTCGGCTCGGCACTGTAGCCACGCCAGCCTCAATGTCATCCACGACCGACTCCTGTACGGCCCGCGGGCGGCGGGCCCCTTTTGCCAGAGAGAGGCGCAAAGGCGGCCCGGCCTCCCCCAGTCGGCCAGGGGTGTAGCCGGCCCCCAGAAGCCGGCTACTCCTTTCCTCGAAGCAGGAGCCCCATTAAGGAGACAAGACGAGGTAAGGCTACCGTGAGAGCCCTCGAGGCGGCACACTGTAGCCACGCTTACCTCGACAAAGCCCTCGTCACCAGAGGCGAGGCTACAGTAAGCAGCCGCCGACAAGACCCTAGGCGGTGGGGCCGGCCTGTCGGCCAAGAGGCCGGCAGCCGGCGGGACCCACCAGTCGGCGGGCCCCAACAGCCGGCGGAGAAGCCGGCGAGCGTAGACACTGACGGCTGGGACCAGAACCTAGCCGAATTACAATTGTACCCCTGGGGGTAGGCCTATGTAAACCCCCCCGGGGCACCCATGCAAAAGGTTAGCTCCTGAATACAGCACACACACCATAGAGATAGAGATAAGCAAGAGCTAGACTTGTTCTTCTTCTCCCTTGAACCCAACAGCTCTAGGAGCGATTGTAGCTACCTTTTCTTGATCTAGTGATCATGCGGAGACCCCGCAGAGCAGGACTAGGGGTGTTATCTCCTCGGAGGGCCCCGAACCTGGGTAAGATCCGCCGGCGTGCATGTCTTCGCCTCATCCCGTTTCCAGGCACCGGCGATGTCTTACTGGCACCCATAATGATAAGCCATCCGTTGGCATATGTCGCACCAACCACCCGACATCCATAGCACGAGGGGTTCAGCCGCTCCAGTACAGAGGGCTTCCAATGTGGCACTACAATGGGGAGGATGACGCCTCTCGCTGTGGCCGGAAAGGTCCGGATACCCCTGCCGCTTTGGCTAAGATATTAGCCGAATTGTTCAAAGGGGAGGAAAAGGAATTTCTTCGTATCAAACCCAGGGACGGGTACTCTATGTATAACCTTCCCAGTTGGGTAAGGCCCGACCCCTCTGTTTTTATTCCTTCCATCTCCGAATTGCCTTTGATAAATTTCTAGTTCATTTGTTTATGACAGCACTGGCGAAAGGTCACCGAGGGATTTTATAGTCCCGCCCCACAGCCGGAGGACCACAACCGGGAGCTTGATCCCGGGTTTGAAGAGGATCCGGATATATTTGTGGTGCTCTCGGAGGGGGTGTTTTACCAGACGAGCTATGATGGCACAGAAGTGGCCATCATCGCCGACTACCCCGGTCTTCTTCCTGCTTCACAGGCAAGTAAACAGGAAACACCTCCTTTGAAAGGGTGCTCACACTCTGCCTCACCCACCGCATTGTCGCGCGTTTTACAGGGGAGGCGTTTGACGATACCGAGGAAATCGGTTCCTGCACCGGGCAGGCCCTCGAAGAGGAGGGCCGGTGAAGGCACCACCGGGCCCTCGTCAAGGAGGTACGGATAAATATATTTTTCAGTGGCCGTGCCCAACTGTGACCTATGCACCTATTTGATTACAGGAAAATGGTTCGGTGAACTGTGTCCGGGGGTTCGGCCGGCCGCGCTCCCAACAACCAAGATTTAGATCCGGTCGGGGAGACGGGAGCCGATGTAGGAACAAAGCCAGACTACCCTTTGGCCGAAGGTTCGGACAATATGTCTGTTACCAACTTGGAAGTAGAGAGCGCCATGAAGCATCGGCGCTACAAAGCTGTTTTACGAGACCTGAAGTTCTCGGACGAGGCATTTAATGCCTTAGCTCGGGCGATGCATACATCCGAGCTACTCGAGACGGGCTTAGAAAAGCCACGAGGCAATATCTGACAGATGTGTAGGTAAGTTTTCTTTGCCACAAAAGGATAGCCATATACCCGTAGCCCCCGGGACTGAAAGCAGTTGGTACAACCGATTTAAGGACCATTGTATGACCAGGTTCTTACAGAGAAGAACAACCCGCTGACCCAAGAGCTGGAAAAATGTCGGGCGCAGCTAAATGCTGCTACCGCCGAACTAGAAAAGTCCAAAAAGGCGTCGCCTGGTAATTTTCCCCTCCATCGAGAAAATATAATCATATGCTATTAATGCTAACAGTCCTGCCTATATCATGACATGATTGTCAGAGGAACTCAAAGAGGCGCTGGAAATCGCGCAAGCGAATGAATAAGAAGCCAAGAGGCTACATGCTACGGGCGACCGTGTGCTGAAGCAGGCCATTGTTGAGAAAAAACAGCTCCAGGATTGCAAAACCCAGCTAGGTGAAGAGTTGAAGGATGTGCGGGCCCAGCTAGCCGATTCCGCGAAGGAGAACAAGAAGCTGCGGGGCGGCATATTCAGTATGTGTCCGAACTATTGTTAAAGTAGTTCGGAGATAGATAGAACTGATATAATTATGATTGTACGTATATTGACGGGCCATCCTGAAGAAGAGGTGTCTGGATCAGCTGATGATCTGCTGCAAAGACTGTCGCAGGTGCACGAGCATGCTCGGCTGGCCATGCGGAGCGTTGCCAAGGCCTTATGGCCATCCGCCTCCCCTCCAGGAAGTATGGAGGAGCTTGTAGAGCTGTTCAAAGGAGCGCGGCGGCATATCCGATTATGGAAGATATCGACCTGTCGAGAGGGTGCGCAAGAAGCTTGGGCCATGGTGAGAACTTGGTATACCAAGCTTGATCCTAATCACATGGCATGGGTCAGACCGCTAGGGTCGAATGGGGAAGAAATTCCCGTTAGTTTAGTGTATGACCAAGTAGAGGTGGCCGCCAAATATTCCCAACAGGATTGTAAGTTAGACCACCTGTTGGACGGTATAGAGAAGGAACTATTTGAGTCCCAATGACTATGTACTTTCCTTACCCTATGTAATTCTAGCTGAATTGTATAGCATTTGTCATGGCAGACCTTTTTGCTTCAACCTCCAGACTCGATGGTGCGGAGTGTTTCCAAATACCCTCGCGGCCGAATAGACCGGGGTATGCTTGGAAAACTAGGCGTAGGGGTCATAGTTGCTTGAACAGACAAGTTGTATCCGGCTAGTTATGTTATATTACATTGAGATTGTAAGAAACATCTTCCAGGGAGAATAGTTCCGTTAAGGGTTCCTTTCCCTGGATGTGCATGCATTAGTAGACATGTCCGAATTGTGATGTAAAAATCACAGTGTGTATAGCTTCTGGGGTTCACAATAGAGTGAGTGCAAAGAGTATTTTTCATCCATCGACCGAATATTCCCTTAAGAACGCTAGCTTTCGGCTTCACCCAGTCTGAGGTACACATCTGGATAACCCGGCAGTAACAATCGCAGAGGTGCTCCCTTTACCACCTAGCCGAACAATCGGGAACGTATGGGTAAGCACAGGAGCCAGGCAACCCAGCTTGGCAAAAACTTAAGTCATATCGATGCATATAATGGTGAAGAAAAGACATACAGGAAGAACGCATATGTATGATGAGCTTGATGCTCGGAAAAATAGTATTAACAAGCTTCTGTTAAAGAAGCCCCCAGGTATGATGGGCGTACATATGTAAGAATGTGTACGTCAGCAGTGTTCGGTCGAGCCGAATGAGAGCTTTAAGGCGAAAAGAATAATTGTGTAAAATGGAGAAAAAGGAATGGAAACTATAGGGGAGAAGGAGACTAACAAAGAGTTTGGCGCTAGGCATAGAACCTTCGGAGTCTGGCCGCGTTCCAGGGGTTCGGCTCTAGGCAATTGTCTGATGCGTCACGAAGACGGTACGCTCCTTCGGTAAGAACTTTGTCAATTATGAAGGGACCCTCCCATTTGGGCTTGAGTTTGTCCTTTTTCTTCTCCGGCAAGCGTAGAACGAGTTCGCCAACATTGTAAGTCTTGGCCCGTACTTCTCTGCTTTGATATCTTCGAGCCTGCTGCTGATAAAATGTTGAACGGGCTTTGGCGACGTCGCGCTCCTCCTCTAGGGCGTCTAGGCTGTCCTGCCGATCCAACTCGGCCTCTTTCTCTTCGTAAATACGCACTTGAGGTGATTCATGTATAATATCGCAGGGCAATACAGCCTCTGCGCTGTACACCATGAAGAAAGGTGTGTATCCGGTAGTACGGTTGGGCATGGTCCACAGCCCCCAGAGTATGGAGTCAAGCTCCTCGACCCAGTGTTTGTTTGATTCTTTCAAAGACCGCACTAGCCTGGGTTTGATGCCGCTCATAATTAGACCGTTAGCTCGCTCGACTTGACCGTTTGTTTGCGGGTGGTAGACAGAGGCGTAATCAAGCTTAATGCCCAGATTAGCACACCAGGTTTTCACCTCATCAGCTGTGAAATTGGAACCGTTATTAGTGATGATGCTGCGCGGTACACCATAACGGTGCACCACATCGGATATAAATGCGATCACTAGTCCGGACTCGGCCGTTTTGACTGGTCTAGCCTCTATCCACTTGGTGAATTTGTCCAGCATGACCAGCAGATATTTTTTCTTATGGCTTCCCCTTTAAGGGGTCCAACCATGTCCAAGCCCCAGACCGCAAAGGGCCATGTAATGGGGATTGTTCATAGGGCGGTTGGGGGCATATGGCTTTGGTTGGCGAAGAGTTGGCATCCAACGCAGCGCTGGACGAGGTTCTGTGCGTCTGCCCGGGCCGTAGGCCAATAAAATCTTGTCCGGAAGGCCTTGCTGACAAGTGCCCGGGCTGCGGCGTGGTGCCCACCGAGACCGGCGTGAATTTCTGCCAAGAGTTGCCGCCCGTCCTCCTTGGAGATACACCTTTGAAGGACTCCAGTGGTGCTTTTCTTGTAGATCTCTCCCTCGTGAAGTTTATGGGCCTTCGAACGCCAGACGATGCGGCGAGCCTCGTTCTGATCTTCTGGGAGCTCCTTCCTATTAAGGTAGGCCAAGAATGGTTTAGTCCATGGGGCAATTACTGCCATGATGAGGTGGGCCGATGGTGTTATTTCGGTGGCTGAGCCTCCGATGATATCGGCGTGTTCGCTATCTATGTTTGTGTTCGGAACGGGACTGTCGTTGCTGTCTCCCCCTTGCCACAAGTATAGGGGATCTATCGTAGTCCTTTAAAAGAGTAAGAGTGTCGAACCCAACGAGGAGCCGAAGGAAATGATAAGCGGTTTTCAGCAAGGTATTCTCTGCAAGCACTGAAATTATAGGTAACAGATAGTTTTGTGATAAGATAATTTGTAACGAGCAACTAGTAACAAAAGTAAATAAAGTGCAGCAAGGTGGACCAATCCTTTTTGTAGCAAAGGATAAGCCTGGACAAACTCTTATACAAAGAAAAGCGCTCCCGAGGACACATGGGAATTATCATCAAGCTAGTTTTCATCACGTTCATATGATTCGCGTTCGGTACTTTGATAATTTGATAAGTGGGTGGACCGGTGCTTGGGTGCTGTTCTTACTTGAACAAGCATCCCACTTATGATTAACCCCTATTGCAAGCATCCGCAACTACAAAAGAAGTATTAAGGTAAACCTGACCATAGCATGAAACATATGGATCCAAATCAGCCCCTTACGAAGCAACGCATAAACTAGGGTTTAAGCTTCTGTCACTCTAGCAACCCATCATCTACTTATTACTTCCCAATGCCTTCCTCTAGGCCCAAATAATGGTGAAGTATCATGTAGTCGACGTTCACATAACACCATTAGAGGAGAGACAACATACATCTCATCAAAATATCGAACGAATACCAAATTCACATGACTACTAATAGCAAGACTTCTCCCATGTCCTTAGGAACAAACGTAACTACTCACAAAGCATATTCATGTTCATAATCAGAGGAGTATTAATATGCATAAAGGATCTGAACATATGATCTTCCACCAAATAAACCAACTAGCATCAACTACAAGGAGTAATCAATACTACTAGCAACCTATAGGTACCAATCCCAGACTTGGAGACAAGAATTGGATACAAGAGATGAACTAGGGTTGGAGAGGAGATGGTGCTGGTGAAGATGTTGATGGAAATTGGCCCCCTTCCGATGAGAGGAGCGTTGGTGATGATGATGGCGATGATTTTCCCCTCCCGGAGGGAAGTGTCCCCGGCAGAACAACTCTGCCGGAGCCCTAGATTGGTTCCGCCAAGGTTCCGCCTCGTGGCGGCGGAGTCTCGTCCCGAAAGCTTGCTTATCATTTTTCTTCAGATGAAAGACTTCATATAGCAGAAGATGGGCACCGGAGGGCCAACAGGGGGCCCACGAGGCATGGGGGCGCGCCCCCACCCTCATGGCCAGGGTGTGGGCCCCCTCTGGTATTTCTTCCGCTCAATATTTTTTATTATTTCCAAAAACAACTTTCGTGGAGTTTCAGGACTTTTGGAGTTGTGCAGAATAGGTCTCTAATATTTGCTCCTTTTCCAGCCCAGAATTCCAGTTGCCGGCATTCTCCCTCCTTATGTAAACCTTGTAAAATAAGAGAGAATAGGCATAAGTATTGTGACATAATGCGTAATAATAGCCCATAATGCAATAAATATCGATATAAAAGCATGATGCAAAATGGACGTATCAACTCCCCCAAGCTTAGACCTCGCTTGTCCTGAAGCGGAAGCCGATAACGATAAATATGTCCACATGTTTAGAGGTAGAGGCGTCGACAAAATAAAATACGGACATGAGGGCATCATGATTAATCTTATAACAGCAACATATATAGATAATGTCATATGATTTCCTATGCTCAAGTAATAATCTATTCACAATGCAAAGTATGAATCAGAAACTTTATTGAGAACTAACAAACTATAATCTCAGTCATTGAGGCAATTGCAATTTATCATAACATCAGAAAGAGTCTATGTTGGAGCTTTTTAGCAAGTCCACATACTCAACTATCATTTAGTCTTTCACAATTGCTAACACTCACGCAATACTTGTGGTTACGGAGCTTTAATCGGACACAGAGAAAGATAGGGGATTATAGTTTCGCCTCCCAACCTTTTACCTCAAGGGTAATGTCAACAATAATAGTTCATGCTAACTTACATCTAATTAGATATATGTATCAGGATCGTTCCAACACACTATGCTTGGCAAAGGATAAAATGTAAAAAGGAAAGGTGAAGATCACCATGACTCTTGCATAAGGTAGAAGATAAAAGTAAAAGATAGGCCCTTCACAGAGGGAAGCAGAGGTTGCCATGCGCTTTCAGGGTTGGATGCACAAAATCTTAATGCGAAAGAACGTCACTTTATATTGGCACTTGTGATATGAACCTTTATTATGCAGTTCGTCGCTTTTATTTCTTCCACATCACAAGATCATATAAAGCTTATTTCCACCACACCAATCAATCATACATATTTAGAGAGCAATTTTTATTGCTTGCACCGATGACAACTTACTTGAAGGATCTTACTCAATCCATAGGTAGATATGGTGGACTCTCATGGAAAAACTGGTTTAAGGGTATTTGGAAGCACAAGTAGTATCTCTACTTGGTGCAAAGAATTTGGCTAGCATGAGGGAGAAAGGCAAGCTCAACATGTTGGATGATCCATGACAATATACTTTATCTCAGATATAAGAAAACATAACCCATTACATTGTCTTCCTTGTCCAGCATAAACTCTTTAGTATGT
The DNA here is from genome assembly GCF_018294505.1 of Triticum aestivum. NCBI lineage: Eukaryota > Viridiplantae > Streptophyta > Magnoliopsida > Poales > Poaceae > Triticum > Triticum aestivum. The sequence continues at coordinate 542,003,842 of NC_057814.1, forward strand.
CATATTTTAATGAGTGCTCCCAATCATAAAAGATGTCCAAGATAGTATATTTATATGTGAAACCTCTCTTTCTTTATTACTTCCTATTAATTGCAACAATGACCAAAGCTATGTTTGTGAACTCTCAACAACTTTTAATCATCATACTCTTTCTATGTGAAGTCATTACTCTCCATAAGATCAATATGATCTCTTTTTATTTCTTTTTGTTCTTTCTTTTTCTTTTATTCCCTCAAGATCATAGCAAAATATTCAAGCCCTTAAAACAACACTAATCTTTATTATATAGCTCGCGGACTCGATTACATAGAGGGATCATAAAGCTAAGAAAAACGGTAAAGATAGGAGTGTGATGGTGATACGATACCGAGGCACCTCCCCCAAGATTGGAAGTTGCCAAGGGGAGTGCCCATACCCATATGATTATGTCTCCCTTGCTGGTGAGGAAGGTGGTGGAGTTGTTGATGATGTGGGCTTGTCGTCCATCTTCCAAGGCATAGGCTCACCATCATAGAAGGATGATCGAGTCTCCGGGATCCTCAAATCTGCAGCCAAACTCATCATGTTGAATCTATATTCATACTCACAATTTTGGTTTTGCAGGTCATAGATTTGGGCTTGGAGGTGCTCGATCTTCTCGTGAAGCTTGAAGATGGTCTCCCCAATGTTCTTGGCATCCAGCTTGTGGTTGTTGGTGAACTCCGCGATCATCATGTGGTTGGAGTTGAGTCCACGTTCCACCATCCCCTGGCACTTGAAAACTTGTTGCTCTATTGCTTCGAGCCTCATCTCCACGCTTCCGGTCCCCTTCGGTCCCTCAAGATCGCGGATGTGCAGCAACCCATCACGCATCTCAATGGTTTGAGGGTGTCGCAGCACCTCCGTGAGGTAAGGGTTAATGACCTTCTCGAAGAACTTATCCTTGGGGACGCTTGGAGACGTCATGATGATCTAGATCTGTCAGAAAAACAGCTCAAAACGAAAACAGAGGATATTTGCACGATACAGGAGTCAAAACCTTCGGGAGATTATATAATGAATTTTTACCGACCAAAATACGTATCGTGCAAGAAAACGGAGTCCGGAGAGCGCGCGAGGTGCCCACGAGGCAGGGGGCGCCCAGGGGGTAGGGCGCGCCCTCCACCCTCGTGGAGTCCTCGTGTCCTTCCCGGACTGCTTCTTATTTTTATATTTTTCTAAGTATTCCAAAACGGAGAAAAATTGCCATTAGAACTATTTTGGAGTCGGTTTACTTACCGTACCACATATCTATTCCTTTTCGGAGTTTGAAACATTCCGGAAAGTGTCCCTTATGTATTCCTCCGGGGTCACGGTTTCAATAACATTGGTTTCAACATTTATAGGATTACCTGAGATGTAATGTTTGATTCTTTGACCGTTCACCACTTTCGGATCTGTGCCTTCGAAGTTGTTGATTTTTATGGCACCGGAACGATAGACCTCCTCGATAACGTAAGGACCTTCCCACTTAGAGAGAAGTTTTCCTGCAAAAAATCTTAAACGAGAGTTTTATAGGAATACATAATCAACTACATTAAACTCACGCTTTTGTATCCTTTTGTCATGCCATCTTTTAACTTTTTATTTAAACAATTTGGCATTTTCATAGGCTTGGGTTCTCCATTCATCAAGTGAGCTAATGTCAAATAACCTCTTCTCACCGGCAAGTTTAAAATCATAGATGAGCTCTTTAATAGCCCAATATGCCTTATGTTCTAGTTCGAGAGGTAAGTGACATGCTTTTCCATAAACCATTTTATACGGAGACATACCCATAGGATTTTTATATGCAGTTCTATAGGCCCATAATGCATCTTCAAGTTTCTTGGACCAATTCTTTCTAGATCTATTAACAGTCTTTTGCAAAATTAATTTGAGTTCTCTGTTACTCAATTCTACTTGACCACTAGACTGTGGATGATAAGGAGATGCAATTCTATGATTAACATCATACTTAGCAAGCATTTTACGGAAAGCACCATGAATAAAATGTGAACCACCATTAGTCATTAAATATCTAGGGACTCCAAACCTCGGAAAAATAACTTCTTTAAGCATCTTAATAGAAGTGTTATGATCATCACTGCTAGTTGGAATAGCTGCTACCCACTTAGTAACGTAATCAACAGCAACTAAAATATGTGTATATCCATTAGAGGCAGGAAACGGTCCCATATAGTCAAAGCCCCAAACATCAAATGGTTCAATAACAAGTGAATAATTCATAGGCATTTCTTGACATCTACTAATATTACCAATTCTTTGACATTCATCACAAGATAGGACAAACTTACGTGCATACTTAAAGAGAGTAGGCCAATAAAAACCGGATTGCAATACCTTATGTGCGGTTCTATCTCCAGCATGGTGTCCTCCATAAGCCTCGGAGTGACACTTGCGTAGGATCTGTTCCTGTTCATGCTCAGGTACACAACATCTAATAACACCATCTACTCCTTCTTTATAAAAATGTGGGTCATCCCAAAAGTAATGTCTTAAATCATAGAAAAACTTTTTCTTTTGCTGGTATGTGAAACTAGGTGGTATAAATTTAGCAACAATGTAATTAGCATAATCAGCATACCATGGAGTAGTACGAGAAGCATTTATGACATTTAATTGTTCATCAGGAAAGCTATCGTCAATAGGCAGTGGGTCATCAAGAACATTTTCTAACCTAGACAAGTTATCTGCAACGGGGTTCTCAGCTCCCTTTCTATCAATAATATGCAAATCAAATTCTTGTAGCAAGAGAACCCATCTAATAAGTCTAGGTTTAGCATCTTTCTTTTCCATAAGATATTTAATAGCAGCATGATCCGTGTGAATAGTTACTTTAGAATCAACAATATAAGGTCTGAACTTATCACAGGCAAATACAACTGCTAAGAATTCTTTTTCAGTAGTAGCATAATTTCTCTGGGCATTGTCTAGAGTTTTACTAGCATATTGAATAACATTTAATTTCTTATCAACTCTTTTCCCTAGAACAGCAGCTACAACATAATCACTAGCATCACACATAATTTCAAAGGGTAAATTCCAATCAGGTGGCTGAACAATAGGTGCAGAAATCAAATGCTTTCTTAAGTATTTCAAATGCTTCTACACAATCATCATCAAAGACAAATGGTATATCATTTTGTAATAAATTAGTCAGAGGCCGAGAAATTTTTGAGAAGTCCTTAATGAACCTCCTATAAAATCCAGCATGACTAAGGGAACTTCTTATACCTTTGATGTCCTTGGGACATGGCATCTTCTCAATAGCATCAACTTTTTCTTTATCAACTTCAATGCCTCTTTCAGAAATTTTATGCCCCAAGACAATGCCTTCATTAACCATAAAGTGGCACTTCTCCCAGTTCAAGACAAGGTTAGTTTCTTCACATCTCTGCAAAATTCGATCAAGGTTGCTCAAGCAATCATCAAAAGAGGATCCATAAACAAAGAAATCGTCCATGAAAACCTCACAAATCTTTTCACAAAATTCAGAGAATATAGCCATCATGCATCTTTGAAAGGTAGCACGTGCATTACATAAACCAAAAGGCATACGTCTATAAGCAAAAGTACCGAAAGGGCAAGTAAAAGTGGTCTTTGATTGATCATCTAGAAAGCAAAAATGTGTATGTTTGGATAATCTTTCTAGCATTTGATCAATAAAAGGTAAGGGGTAATGATCTTTTTTAGTAGCCTTATTTAATTTGCAGAAATCAATTACCATCCTATAACCTGTAATAATTCTTCGCGGGATTAATTCATCTTTATCATTAGGAACGACGGTAATACCTCCCTTTTTAGGGACACAATGGACATGACTTACCCACTGACTATCAGCAACGGGATAAATAATACCTGCCTCAAGAAGCTTTAGTATTTCCTTTCTTACCACTTCTTTCATCTTAGGGTTCAGCCGTCGTTGATGATCAATAACTGGTATGGCATCTTTCTCCAAATTTATTTTGTGTTGGCATAGAGTGGGACTAATGCCCTTAAGATCATCAAGAGTATATTCAATAGCAGCACGGTGCTTCTTCAGAGTTTTCAATAATTTTTCTTCCTCCTTCTATGAAAGGTTAGCGCTAATAATAACAGGATATATCTTCTTTTCATCAAGGTAAGCATATTTAAGAGTATCAGGCAATGGTTTAAGCTCAAACACGGGATCACCCTTGGGTGGAGGAGGATCCCCTAAGATTTCAACAGGCAAGTTGTGTTTCAGAATAGGTCCCTGTTTAAAGAACACTTCATCTATTTCTCTTCTTTCATTCATAAACATATCATTTTCATGGTCTGGCAAATATTGTTCTAAAGGATCACTAGGAGGTACGGCAATAGAAGCAAGACCAATAATTTCATCTTTACTAGGCAATTCCTCTTCACGGTGTTGTCTACGAAATTTAGACAAATTAAACTCATGAGATATATCACCTAAACCAATTGTAACAACATCTTTTTCGCAATCTATCCTAGCATTAACAGTGTTTAAGAAGGGTCTACCAAATATAATGGGACAAAAGCTATCTTGTGGGGAACCAAGAACAAGAAAATCAGCAGGATATTTAGTTTTCCCACACAAGACTTCAACATCTCTAACAATCCCATGGGTGAAATAGTATCTCTATTGGCAAGCTTAATAGTGACATCAATATCTTCTAACTCAGCAGGTGCAATATCATGCATAATTTCTTTGTATAAGTCAATAGGTATTGCACTAGCACTAGCACCCATATCACATAAGCCATGATAACAATGATCTCCTATTTTAACAGAAATAATGGGCATGCCTACCACAGGTCTATGTTTATCATTAGCACAAGGTTTAGCAATTCTAGCAGTCTCATTACTGAAAGATATAACATGCCCATCAATATTATCAGCCAAGAGATCTTTAACAATAGCAATATTAGGTTCAACTTTAACTTGCTCGGGAGGTGTATAAGTTCTAATATTGCTTTTACGAACCACAGTTGAAGCTTTAGCATGATCCTTTATTCTAACAGGAAAAGGTGGTTTCTCTACATAAGCAGTAGGAACAATGGGATCATTATAAGTGATAGTCTTTTCTTCAACTTTAATAGGTGCAGATACTTTTACTTCTATGGGAGGATGATATTTAAACCACTTCTCCTTAGGGAGATCAACATGAGTAGCAAAGGATTCACAGAAAGAAGCTACTATCTCAGAGTCAAGTCCATATTTAGTGCTAAATTTGCGGAAAACATCGGTATCCATAAAAGATTTAACACAATCAAACGTAGGTGTCATACCTGACTCCTTACCTTCGTCGAGGTCCCAATCTTCATAGTTGCGTTTAATTATTTCCAATAGATCCCATTTGAATTCAATAGCCTTCATCATAAAAGAGCCAGCACAAGAAGTATCGAGCATGGTGCGATTGTTATCAGAAAGCCGAGCATAAAAATTTTGAATAATCATTTCTCTTGAGAGCTCATGATTGGGGCATGAATATAACATCGATTTAAGCCTCCCCCAAGCTTGAGCGATGCTTTCCCCTTCGCGAGGCCAAAAATTACATATATATAATCGCAATCACGATGAACAAGATGCATAGGATAAAACTTCTGATGAAATTCCAATTTCAATCGTTTGTAGTTCCATGATCCCATATCATCACATAGCCTATACCATGTCAATGCATCTCCCTTCAAAGATAAAGGGAAGACCTTCTTCTTGATAACATCATCGGGCATACCTGCAAGCTTAAATAATCCACAAACTTCATCCACATATATTAGGTGTTCATCAGGATGTAATGTTCCATCTCCTGTAAAAGGATTAGCTAGCAGTTTTTCTACCATACCCGAAGGAATTTCAAAGTAGACATTTTCATTTTCAGTAGGTTCAGTAGGTTTAGGAGCAACCCTTTGCTCTAATGGTCGGGGTGAAGATACCCCGAACAAGCCCCTCAAAGGATTACTTTCCATAGTAACAAGTGACAGTAAATTTCAGCACACTATATAAATGTTTCCTTACCAAATTCCACCTACCAAAAATGCGCTTCACTCCCCGGCAACGGCACCAGAAAAGAGTCTTGATGACCCACAAGTATATCGGACCTATCTTAGTCCTTTCGATAAGTAAGAGTGTCGAACCCAACGAGGAGCAGAAGGAAATGATAAGCGGTTTTCAGCAAGGTATTCTCGGCAAGCACTGAAATTATAGGTAACAAATAGTTTTGTGATAAGATAATTTGTAACGAGCGACAAGTAACAAAAGTAAATAAAGTGCAGAAAGGTGGACCAATCCTTTTTGTAGCAAAGGACAAGCCTGGACAAACTCTTATATAAAGAAAAGTGCTCCCGAGGACAGATGGGAATTATCGTCAAGCTAGTTTTCATCACGTTCATATGATTCACGTTCGGTACTTTGATAATTTGATATGTGGGTGGACCGGTGCTTGGGTGCTGTTCTTACTTGAACAAGCATCCCACTTATGATTAACCCCTATTGCAAGCATCCGCAACTACAAAAGAAGTATTAAGGTAAACCTAACCATAGCATGAAACATATGGATCCAAATCAGCCCCTTACGAAGCAACGCATATACTAGGGTTTAAGCTTCTGTCACTCAAGCAACCCATCACCTACTTATTACTTCCCAATGCCTTCCTCTAGGCCCAAATAATGGTGAAGTGTCATGTAGTCGACGTTCACATAACAGCACTAGAGGAGAGACAACATACATCTCATCAAAATATCGAACGAATACAAAATTCACATGACTACTAATAGCAAGACTTCTCCCATGTCCTCAGGAACAAACGTAACTACTCACAAAGCATATTCATGTTCATAATCAGAGGAGTATTAATATGCATAAAGGATCTGAACATGTGATCTTCCACCAAATAAACCAACTAGCATCAACTACAAGGAGTAATCAACACTACTAGCAACCTACAGGTACCAATCCCAGACTTGGAGACAAGAATTGGATACAAGAGATGAACTACGGTTGGAGAGGAGATGGTGCTGGTGAAGATGTTGATGGAGATTGGCCCCCTCCCGATGAGAGGAGCGTTGGTGATGACGATGGCGATAATTTCACCCTCCCAGGGGGAAGTTTCCCCGGAAGAATAGCTCTGCTGGAGCCCTAGATTGGTTCCGCCTCGTGGCGGCGGTGTCTCGTCCCGAAAGCTTGCTTATGATTTTTCTTCGGACGAAAGACTTCATATAGCAGAAGATGGGCACCGGAGGGCCAACAGGGGGCCCACGAGGCAGGGGGCGCGCCCCCCACCCTCGTGACCAGGGTGTGGGCCCCCTCTGGTATTTCTTCCGCTCAGTATTTTTTATTATTTCCAAAAACAACTTTCGTGGAGTTTCAGGACTTTTGGAGTTGTGCAGAATAGGTCTCTAATATTTGCTCCTTTTCCAGCCCAGAATTCCAGCTGCCGGCATTCTCCCTCCTTATGTAAACCTTGTAAAATAAGAGAGAATAGGCATAAGTATTGTGACATAATGCGTAATAACAGCCCATAATGCAATAAATATCGATATAAAAGCATGATGCAAAATGGACGTATCACCCGCCCCGAGCCCTGCCAACATTTTGGAGCCGTCAAAATGCATCACCCAGTTGGAATATGCGCCGTACTCTTTAGGGAGTTCGGCCTCTGTCCATTCGGCGACGAAGTCAGCCAGTACCTGGGATTTGATGGCTCGACATGGTTTGTACGTGATGTCGAATGGCGGGAGCTCAATGGCCCATTTGGCAATCCGGCCCGTTGCATCCCGGTTGTTGATTATATCATTGAGGGGCACTTCGGAAGCCACCGTGGTCGAGCACTCCTGAAAGTAGTGTCGCAATTTTCGAGATGCCATGAAGACTGCATATGCTATCTTTTGATAGTGAGGGTACCGGGATTTGCATGGTGTGAGGACGGTGGATACGTAGTATACCAGCTTTTGGAGCGAAAATTTGTGTCCGTCCTGTTCTCGTTCGATGACGAGCATGGCGCTCACCACTTGATGTGTTGCCGATATGTATAGCAACATGGGTTCGCCTGCGTTTGGTCCAGCCAGGATTGGATTGCTTGCTAGAAGGGTCTTTATTTCCTCCAATCCGGCAGTCGCCGCGTCTGTCCATTCAAAATTATCCATGCGCCGTAAGAGGCGATAGAGCGGGATGCCTTTTCTCCTAGTCTGGAGATCAGGCGTCTTAGTGCTGCCACACATCCTGCTAGTTTTTGGACCTGTTTGAGGTCTGTTGGTGTAGCTAACTGCGATAGAGCTCGGATTTTAGCCGGATTTGCTTCGATTCCTTTATTGGAAACTATGAAGCCCAGCAGTTTTCCAGCGGGGACGCCAAAGACGCACTTCTCCGGGTTGAGCTTAATGTCATATGCCCGGAGGTTGTCAAACGTGAGACGTAAGTTGTCTATTAGTGTTTCGACGTGTCTGGTCTTAATGACAATGTCCTCAACGTAAGCTTCTACCGTCTTGTCGATCTGTTTCTCAAGGCATGTTTGGATCATGCGCTGGTAGGTGGCGCCGGCGTTCTTGAGCCCAAAGGGCATGGTGTTGAAGCAGAATGGCCCGTAAGGGGTAATAAATGCTGTTGCAGCTTGATAGGATTCCTTCATTTTGATTTGATGGTATCCGGAATATGCATCGAGGAAGCACAACAAGTCGTGTCCTGCGGTGGCGTCAATGATTTGATCAATGCGGGGAAGGGGAAAAGGATCCTTAGCGCAAGCTTTGTTAAGATCCTTGAAATCGACACACAGGCGCCAGGATTTACACTACAAAAAAATACACTTCCGTGATGATACGTGTTTGTCACACTAGGTCGCTTTTTTGTCATGCATGTACATCCATGACAAATTTATGACAGAATCAAGATAGTCATACCTGTGCTGTCGTAGAAGTGTTCCATGACATTACCAAAATTATCATCACGGAAGTGTCCACTTCCATGACGATAAATCGTGCGTCACAGAAGTGCTTTCGTCAAGGGTGACCGACAAGTGGCATCCACCGAAACGAAACGCCGTTAAGCTATCGGGTTGGGTTTTGGATCCGATAACCCGTTAACAGCCCCGACCAATGGGGATTTTCCACGTGTAAAATCATCATTGGCTGGAGGAGACACGTGTCAGGTCCGCGTTGGCACATTTGTCACTCATCCAATGGGCGAGATGCGCCTATGATATGTTGACACGTGGACCGGCCCATCAAGTTCAAATGGGCCGGCCCAACTGAAGGCCCATAAGATTTTGCGGACCATAATGGGCCGGCCCAGCTAAAGGCCCACGAGATTTTGCGGACCATAATGGGCTGGCCCAACTAAAGGCCCACAAGATTTTGTGGGCCATAATGGGCCGGCCCAGGTAAAGGCCCACAAGATTTTTGTGTGCCATAATGGGCCAGCCCAGGTAAAGGGCCACAAGATTCTTGCGGATCATAATGGGCCGGCCCAGCTAAAGGCCCACGAGATTTCGCCGACATTAATGGGCCGGCCCAGCTGTAGGCCCACAAGATTTTGAGGACCCTAGTATGCCGGCCCATTAACCGGCTGCCATGTTTTGGGCCAAATGCCGGCCCATATTTGATCCGGTCCATTAATGGCCTGCCACGCTCCGGGCCTAATAGTGGCCCATATGAGATCCGGCCTGTTAAAAGCCTACCATGTTCTGGGCCAAATTACGGCCCAGATCAGGTCCGGCCCTTTAAGAGGCTTTGGGCTCAATTATGGCCCATATCAGATTCGGCCCGTCAACTGGACACTATGCTTTTGGGCCCACTTGCTAAAGGTCCACTTAGTAATTCGGCCTGATATTAGTCTTGGCCTGTTAAGGGCCTGTTTAACATTTCGGCCCTATATTAATTTCGTCCTGTTAAAAGCCCGTCATATAGTTGGGCCTAACTACGGCCCGGTTTGCATCCGGCCTGCTCGCAGCCGATATCTGATTGGGACAAACAAGGACCGAGATAATTTTGGCCTGTTAAAAGCCCATGATTTGATTCGCACAATCATGGGCCGGGGTTCATTTCGGGCTGCTGCCGGCCCGTGAGCTGTTCGGCACGTTTCAGGCCCAACCTACATCATGATTGCATGACGGCCCGATTATGTACCGTAATTTTACGGTTTGGCCGGTTTACTGCGAAGACAGGATATATATACAATAAAATAACTGCAGCATCATGAATAAGAAAAAACCTAGACTATACAATAAAGAAATTACAGCATATTACATCCACTGGGCATCAAAGTTCGCCACTATGATAATAAAGCACAAGCAGACAACAGATTACATACACTGGGCATCAAATATCGCCACCAGTGCAAATAAACACGCCGACAAAATAATATACAAAACCGACAGCACTTCAATAGAGTTCAAGAAAGGTTAGCCCTGCTCGGGAGCTGCAGCGCAAGCAGCTGAGCAAGATGATGAGACTGCGCTTGTTCAACACTTATATCTCCCTCACTCTGAAAGATAAACAAGTAGACAGATGACATGTTTTGCACATAAAAGTATCAGTGCTGACAATTCATCACATTTCTTACTGACGAATAAAGTGACACAGTTTAAAATTGCATTAACACAATATGGTATTGTTCAGGTCAAGACATGGCAGGAAATGACATTGTGAAGGAGTTGGCAGCTTCACGACACCACTGGATTACAGATCAAGAACTCATAAGTATCAATGGTTAGTGTGCTGTCAATTTATACCATTTCAGATTGGCAAATAAAGAGACGGTTTAAATAATAGTAGAATGATATGACATTGTTCATAGTTAAGACATTGCAGAATATGACATTGTGCTATAGTGGGTAGGTTCACCACACCACTGGATTACGGATGAAGAACAGAAGCATACATGCAGTGCAAAAGAAGATCACTTGCTCTGTATAGTTTAATTTACATGGTATGAAGAAGGAACTTGGTTGTACAACTGAAAACTTAAATTGAGAAAGGAAAAACTTTTGTTTATGAACTACATAATAAACTTTAAACAAGCAATTTGATGCAAACACCAAAAATAAACAACTGTTGCAGTCATGCCTAACCAAATATATACAACAAAGTTCGAAGGCTTGAGATGGACAAACTTACATTATTGGTGAAGACAGGCTCTATAAAGGCCTTGTCCATGCTGATGGGGGGTGCAATTCAAGAAGTTTACCACAGAATCTTCTTCAAAAGCATTGCCTTTATTCTACATTTTGTTAAGAGTAAATATAGATGTGATAATATACGAAAAAATGGAGAATATTTAAGATAAGATGAAGAGTGATGCTACATAACCAAGTAGCTATAAATGTAAGTGCAGCGATACAGGCAAAAGGTACAGCCAAGAGCAATGCACAACTAAACTTCTTCAGTACCAACCTTATGGTAAGAGTAAATATAGATCTGATGTGTAGAAAATGGAGGGCAAAGGAAAATAAGCTGCAGAGTGATGGTACATGAACAACTACCTGTCATTATAAGTACACTGATAAAGGACAGCGTGTACTTACAAGAATAATGTAGAGCTAAAAAAACATTGGCATTGGATATATTCTACACTAATGTAACCATTCATACAGATCAGATAATTTGGAGCGAACAATTGATAAGCAAGCTATCATGCATACTGCTGTCACATAATGAACCAGGTATGTATGCAAGTACAGTGATACGGGACAACACGTACTAACAAGAGCAAAGCAGCGGGCAGCATATTTGTGATATCCTGTCGTTCTTGTCAAACTGGAATTCTTCTTCGAGCAGATTTCCTGCAAAAAAGATCCGTAAGGCACATGCGGAAAAGTAGAAGTTCAAATTGTCATGTGATTTCATAGACAGTACCTCATCCTGGGAACGAGACCAATGCATAACAAGGTTTTTCCATTCAATGTCTTCTAAATTTAGCACAGGAGACTTCACCGGAAATTCGTTTATAGACTTGCCATCAAAGTGAAGGTGCGGTACTGTTAATATCAGTGTAACTCTCAAAGGCGACACAGCTCCCCGCATTTCCTTGCTATTCTTATAGGATTCAAGTGGGCAGGCCACTACAAATCATATTCCTATGTTTACAAGATCCTACGAATCAAAGAGGCTCAAAGTGTCCATCACAACCGACCGTATAGACCTCTACACTGCAAATGTCCCTGCTCATCTTCAGTACAAGGAACATATTGTACTACTATCATACTCCCTCCGTTCCAAAATATAAGTCTTGGTAGAGATTTCCACTATGGATCACATACAGATGTATCCAGATACATTTTAGAGTGTAGATTCACTCATTTTGCTCCATATGTAGTCCATGGTGGAATCTATACAAAGACTTGTAGTTAGGAACGGAGAGAGTACATATTAAAGAAGAATGGAAGAGGAACATGGTAAAGAAGAGCAAGCAGATTTTGGATAATAAAATGTTGGTTGCGCAGTGCCCACACATGATGAACCAGAGCGCATTAAGAATGCAACTCCCAGCTGTCTCTCGACCATTTCAGGCGGTTGGATGAAGATCCTACGTCTCCTAACCCTTCTTCTTCCTCGTCTCTGATTCTTCCCATACAGAACACCGCACGGGCCGCCGGCCCCCACCGCCTGTGTTCCTTCGCCACCCCACCCCCACCCCCGCCCCAACCCCCACCCGCGTCGAGTTTTCTTCGTTCGGCGAGGCCCCACAACCACCCGAGCCCCTTTGATCGCACCGGCGAACTCCGGCGAGCTCTGAAAAATCGACTGACCCAATTTTGAAATTTAGTCTACTATGATTTAACTAGTGTGGAATATAAAAGGGGAAAACCATAAGCATTGGGAGTATAGTGTTGAGCGTGCCATGGCGGATCTTAAGGTGCAAACCGGACAAAGGCAACTTCGCAACCAAGACAAGAAATCAGAGTAAAGCAGTGGCAATCTATTTTCTTGCTGCGATAAATAAGTTGAGCAGATACGAAAGAGTACCGCCTCTGGTGCGGCGCCGTGTACGCATCTGCTGAGAATTTGACGGTGCTGCGGTAGCGATGGCTGTCGGCGGCGTGGAAGCAGATCTAGGAGGGTAGACGGTGGCGGCAGGGCGCGGTGGACGAGACGGTCGTAGGAGCGGCGCCGGCAAGGTGGACGACGGCGGGGATGAAGCGAGAGGACGGGATGCAAGGATCGCGGTCCGAAGCCGTGGATGAGAGAGGTCGATCTCTTGTAATGGACGGCGGCATCGGGGTATCAGCTCCGGCATGGTGGAGGAGGACGGCGGTGGATTGGGTGGCGGACGGCGCCGAACAGAGGAGGGTGGGGTGGAGAGGGTGTTTTGGCGCCCATGGAGTACGAATGGGGAAAAGGGAGGTAGAGAGGAAGGGGGGAACCATGTATTCAGGGCGCGCTTGTCTCAAATGCGAGGAAATTTACAAACTTAGCCCCCGTTTCAAATTTCTACTACATCACAGCAACAGTCGGTTGGGGATAGGACGGTAATCTCGCATACACCGAATATTTGCCGACGAGAGTTTGTTTTTGGCGCCCACCGTGTATGAATATGAATCGGGGAGGGAGTCGATTTCGGCCGAGGACACACTGTGTTTTGGCGCCCACCGTGTATGAATCCGGGTGAGAGGCGGTTACGTCATGTTTGGGTGAAATTACAAACCTACCCCTATCGAAACCTATAGAAATCCAGTAGATAGGCTTTGCGTGGCAGGGATAGGCAGTAGTGATTTCCATCTCGCAGATTTTGGTTTCGGGCGGTTACTGCGACTTTCCCCGCTTCGTTCAAATTTTGCAGAGTGCACGTTTACCGTGCCAACTCAATTCGAATCCCGTTTGTATTCTATTTTTTTCGGCAGGATCCATTTTCAATTGGAATTACATTCTATATACATCATTTTTTTATATACTTTCAAAAGCACAACACCATTTATACATAAATATGGTTTACAAATGGCATGATCTCAGATTCATAAGGTTGTATCCATCAGTTTGGATTTTCAAATATTTGAAACCACTTTATGTTGAAATCCAATGTATGCATTCCTCGCTAACTATCTCCAATTAACGTGTGTTTCATGCGGGTTTTTTTTACTTCTCAAACATGTATAATGTGTTCCACACACGCAACATATAGTGTAATCCCGTTTAGACATTAATTGCATATAAACCATGCATTGTTTGTAATTGAAGAATCTATGGATCACCAATATTGATAAACTATATAACATTACACGTGTGCCCAAATTCAAATGAATATGCATGTTTGATACACCAATTTGCGTTATGATATTATCGATGTCGTGATCTCCAGTTTAAATATTTGAATCCCCTTTAATCCAGATATTCGTCTCATATAGCTATCACTCATGCTTATATAGGACTATCTCTTTGGACCTATACGCGTTCATCGTCTCTCAGGTATCTCTCATGCTACCTGTATGTCGACAATGATCTTTTATCTTCGTAACACACTGACGGTACTCTCTCCCTCGACCTTCATCACTCTATCTCTCTCTAAGTATATCTCGCTCCCTGCTATGTGTCTCTAACTATGATTCTCCATGTGGAATCTCTTTCTCTCACACAAACACAAAACTTTGTCTCCCGGGGTCTCATTTCTCTCTACTATTCCCATGTGTGCCACTCGCACACCCCCCATACAGAGATGTCTTTCGCTCCTTAGATATGAGAACCTAGGACTCTTCCTCTTCAATATCTCTTTCTCACACACAAACACAAACTCTGTCTCCCAGGGTCTCATATTTCTCCATTGTTCTCTTGTATGTCGCTCACACACACCCTCTCTCCCTAGAGATATCTTGCGTTCCCTCGTATGTCTCTCTAGCTATCACTCTCGTTGTGAAATATCTTTCTCTCTCGCAGACACAAAACTCCGTCTCTCTGGATCTCATTTATCTCTGATATCTGTTTGTATGTGACTCACATGCACCCTCTCTCTATCTCTCTCACACCCACACACATAACCCAGCCTTCTGATCCACTCGACTCCTATCTCTAACGCACACTAGCTAGCATCTTTATCTTTCTATTTATTTGTTTCTCCATCAACCTTCTTTCTCGCCCTCACTCTTGATTCCTATCACGCACACTACCTATGTTTCTCTCTACATGCAGTCAAGTGCCCTGTCACACACATATATAACTTCACCCTTTGAACCACCCGACGGTCATCTCCAACACCCAAACTAGCGGATGTCCCTCTAGCTAGCATCTCCATCTCTGTATCTATCTGTAGTTTCTCCGTCAACATTTCTTTCTCTCACGGAGTCTTGCTTCCTATCACCCACACTATATATGTCTCTCCATACATATGCATTTATAGGTTGGTCTCTTTTGCACAATCGTTGCGCCTCACTCCCTCTGCTCGCCATAGATGCATGCTCCAGCCCACGCCACTATCTCTTAAAGACAAAAACACATGCTCAATTGTCGGGCTTCTTCCCTGCATTCTCACATGCATGCATATTGTCATACCGATCCGTCTCTCCCATGCCGTTGATCTTATGACTTATGTCTTCTTTCTTTTATCTCGATCATGCGCGCGCGCGCACACACACACACATCCCACGTATACATGTATACCTCTCACACATGCACGTTCAAGGTCTCTATGTCTCCATACGTAGTTAATTACCCTCAATCCTAACGCCACATCGAATCGTTCTCCTCTTTTGTGCACATAACTTCCGCCTGGATGGGTAAAACACACACTCACACTTAACAATCTCTTTCTAGCTACCCCCCCTCCGCCTCTCACTCTTCCCCTATATCCCCGAAACCAATAAGACCATCCCTTTGTTTAATTCCCGCCTACATGCACCATCGATATATAGTAGTCTTCCTCGGTGTCTCTCGAACAAACACGTTCTCTCGATGTCGACTCCTCTCACGCGCACACACCTTCTCTTCCCTCTCTACGGGCATTTTCTCTCTCGCACCCCATCGTTGGTGGCCTCTGCCATACACATCACCTCTCTATGATGAAGCCATGCACACTTAAATTACATCCGCCAAAGAGGACCCCGCGACACACACACACACACACACGCACACACGCACGCACGCACCCCCCCACACACACACACTAAGACTCCATCTCTCTCTCACACACACACACAAACACACACACACACGCACGCACGCACACCCCCCCCCCCCCACACACACACTAAGACTCCATCTCTCTCTCTCACACACACACAAACTAAGACTCCATCTCTCTCTCTCTCACACACACACACACACCCCACACAGACACTAAGACTCCATCTCACACACACATGCTCTAGGCGGAGCATTTGTTCCTACCACCCTTCATCCAACCTTACCCGTATGATAAACAATCACCTTTATTTACTTGCATAACATGGACAAATTCCACTTTACTTTAGTAGTCAGCAAACTTATCATCTGTACCCTTATAAAAAAACGAGTTGGCGGTGATGGTGTGCCTGCCATCTTGTAATACAGACCGTATGATCTATATCTGAGGATAGAAAGCAAACTATGATAATTTTACAAAAGATACCCGCACCTCTCTCCACATCATTATCTCCCGCAACCTCATTGCTCAGCAATTAAAAAAGGAATAAGTCTCTGGAACAATCTAGCATGCATGGTGGCCGCTGCCGCCTGCCGGCGCCGTCCATCCCCATGCCTCCGCCCATTCCGACCACCAGTCACCACCACGCTCCACTCCTCCTCGCCTTATCTCTCATCTTTCATTTTTTCGATGACATTCTCGAGATACCAGTTTTCCGATAAAATTCTCGAGATATCATTAGTTTTTACACATGGGATTACTCCTGCATGGGTCAATCACAACAGGTGTTCTGTAAAAAAATGCATATTGATGTTCCGTGCAATGCACGAGAATCTTGCTTGTAATTATATAACGCAAATCACGAGCAGGAAGTGACATTTTTTTGACACAACCACGTTAACATGGCCACATAAATCACTAGCTAAAGTAAATACCATTATACTTATATCCCGATGCAAAAGGTTGAGTACATGTCCGAAGAGTAGAGTCGCACACACGCACTCTGTCTCTCAGAATCTCTCACACACACACACACCAGTTACGTGACACCCACTTAAGTAGACACATATGTTACAATTTGTGCACCCGCGGGTACACGTGATGCTGGGCATTTATTTAAGCTGGAAGGCGAACCCAAACAGTACTGCATTCATTCCCCTCCCGCCGCCTCTTCTCTGGTCGCCGTCGCCCGGTAGCCATGGGCCGACCGAAGGTAACAACATACGCCATACTCGCGCGGGAGCGGCGCTTTAATATGGAAATTTTAGTGGTCATGCATGCATCTTTTTGTGCTAGCACTCCAATATAAGGGTTGACCGGTCGCTTCCCGCAGACGTGCATGGGCGGTGGAAGAGGAAGGAGAAGGGAAGCAGGCTGTGGAGTAACGTTTTTTACCACAATTTCTTAGGAAACTGAGTGCAATAATTGAGTAGTTTTGCAAACTACCAGTACTACACGTGAAACGGTTCAAAACCTATACTACCTTGCCAGCGCGCGCTTCCCGCGTGAAACGGTCAGCGTCACCCTGGAGCGTCAGTGCCGCATTAATGCCCGGCCAGAGCGGAGGCCACCTCTCACTGGCGCCGGCTTTGAAGTGGCGCGACGACCGAGAGAGCGCCGCTTCCCGGTGCACGCGACTGCTCCGCGTCGAGACTGGCCATAGGCCCTGTTTGGATCCATGGGTTAGAGTTAGTTTGATCTAGTTGGGGCTCAAATATCCCTAAAGTATCCAAGCATGAGGGTTTAAATTGGAGCAAGTTGCACCAAACCCATCAAAAAAACTATCCCACCCAAGAGGTGCTAACTGGAGATAGTTCTCATTGGGACCACTGAAAAATCACTTTTCTCTCTCCATGAAGTGCATTTATTGTCAATCTAACCCTGTCACCCAAACACCTCTTTGGCTACAGTTAGTTCAGGGTTAGTCATGAGTTAGTGTAACCTCTAGCTAAGTTAGAGTATCAAACAGGAGCAGTATAGGACATGCAAGTTGCTCATAGCATACAGGCAAATTCATACGTGAAAGGGTTTTTTTCTTTTTGAAAACGGAACGTCAAAGGAATTTTTTTTAGAATGCTCTTGGCATGTCGCTAACATGTGATAGTTAACCGGCCTCAATAGACGGCAGAAACGCCAGCCCACCGCACTTTGACAGAGACGAGGAGGGAGAAGCGATACAGGCTGCTGGATTACTAGAGATAGGTGTTGCACGGAAGCCAAGAAATATGGTGATAGCGTGGGTTAGCCATGTACTAGTATGATGTAACTACACTGGGCTGCCGTGTTTCGTACTCTTCCAGTCCACTGTGGAGATGATTGGTTAATTTTATATCGCTGACTAATATTAAATATTATGAGTGCAGACGCTCCACCACAAGGTTCCTTGCTCCTTCTCGGTCGTCCGTAATCTATCTTCTTCCACTCTATTTTTTTACGTGAGCTTTGTTCATCCTTTTGCCAACACGCGAGACATCTAGCATCAAGGTGCACGTGTTATGCAAGGATCGTTCCATCTATATGAAGAACACGTGGGACTGGAACTACGAGACGGACATGTACCCAGGAGTGGACGTACGAACCTGAGTAATGTAGCGCAGTAAGTGAAGTAGAAAGGCACAAATGGTATGAACATGCGTGGCATATAGGGTGTGTTTTGGTTGCGTTCTCGTCTCAGCATAGTTGTTCCCTCTTCATGCATGCTCAACTCAACACCCCTCTTCATGCATGCTCTCTTCATGCATGCTTCTAGTGTATTTGTGCTAAACTAGTGTGGACTCATGCACCCTCCATACACTCTACCAAACACCCAAAAGTAGGTCGAGAAGGGAACTCTTGGGCGGCATTTGTCTCTTACTACGTACTACCACTAAATGTTGTACGTGCAATGCACGGTGATGTTATGGAGTACGTGCCTAAGTACTCTACTACTACTATATTAGTTGGAGGCACATATTAACTTTTATATTTGTTTACGTGTATGCCCCGAGACCTTCCAACTAGACGTGTCTTTCTCTCCAGGTCGCACTTTGTATCGTTCATACCACTAAGTACTACTACGTGTGGTCTCCGACCCAGAAGTGGAAGAAGTGGAGACGCTCTACCACGCTGTTTTTTTTACGCTGGGCTCTACCACGCTGTTCATGTCCCACTCCTTTCGCTGACGTGTGGGACATCCAGCACGTGCCGTGTTTGGCACCCTTCGTCGTAAGAGTTGAAACGCTAGCATTCATCAGAAATAAAAAATAATTATAAATCGGCAGTGATACTATTTTTTTGCGAACCAATCAGCAGTGATACTATACCACGCGGTTTCCTTGCTCCTCGATATCGGAAAGAATACTTCCGTTCGCCAACATGTGGGACGTCGACCATCCTGGTCCACTTGCCATGCACGCAGAACTCCAAGGGAGAGTCACCCAGGTCCAATGGTCGCGCCGCAGTAACAATGACTAATGAGCCGTCAAATCACAGGCCCACTTCCCACTTTGAAGTTGCTCGGACGAAGGAACCATCATGACTTCGTTGAATTCCGCTTCTTGAAGAAAACTACTGTACCAGCAGTACTGCTAGCTACAGTAGTTACTCCAACAGAGGCCTCCTTTCGTTCATAGGATAGGAATATGAAAATCATAGGAAGTGAGATGACATGCATCTCAATTCCTATAGAGAAAGAGATGCCATTTGATGCTTAGGATAGGAATTTTTCCATTTAGTCTAGGCTAATGTACTGGTAATTTGCTCTAAAAACTACAGTAGTAACTAGTAGTATTGGTACATGCTCGTACTCAGACACAGACACACACACTAACTACTAGTACTACTACTTCTCACATGCTGGCCAGACGCCGTCGTTCTCCTTCCCGGCTTTGTCGGCGACACCCCACCGTGCTTGGATCTCCGCCGACCTCTCCGCAGCAGCGCGTGCGTCCTTTTCTTTCTTGCGGCGGCGGGCCTCTCTTTTCTTGAGTGCTTTCTGACTTTTCCGCTCCCTCTGTGCGGCTTTGGCCGCCTCTTGCTCTACCGCCCATTCGGCCTTGGCATCTTCAAATTCCTCCCACATAGTTGTGAGGTCGCGAGCGGCGATGAACTCGGCACGGCGGGATGCCATCGCTTCCCTACCATTTTGTGTGCGGTCGTGGGCGGCGAGGAACTCGGCGCGGCGGGATGCCATCGCTGCCTTACCGGTTAGTGTGCGGCGCGGTGGCATGAACGACGCTTGGTGAGAGCTCTGGGGTGGAGTGGCCGGACAACCGTATAGTGCATTGGTTTGTCAAGAGCTCAAGGACAGAAGACGAAGCAAATTTGGATTCCCCTTCAATCCTGGTCATTTATTACCGAGTAAAATGCATTGGCGGTCATCGAACTTGTCTTGATAGCTCACTTTGATCATTGTATACGAGATATGGTGATTATACGGTCACTGGCTCAGCGTATAGCTCCGTATTTGTCTGGTTGACCAGTCAAACAGTCCGCATGCGCCTCATCAGCTCGTGTTCTTTATCTATCTACGCGGGCCTACCTGTCAATGGAGAAAGAAATACTGTAAAAACCAAAATTATGCGTATGTGGGGAATCAAACCACGGACTCGTCGCTGCAACGCACCCTCGTCAGCCAAATGAAAATGAAATACTTCGCGTCAGACACTCACGCTCACGCTGTCAAAGCATGCTAATGCATGCACGTCGCCCTCTAAATCAAAGTCCTGCTCATGGCGCAACGCAAACGGCGAGCCCATCACCTGCGCGCCCCGGCGGTGCCTGACATTACTGTTTAGACGTTTGATGGAGGCCTACGCGAACGCCGAGCATGTATTCACCTGGCTCAACACCAACGGTCATACTCGGACCGCCTTGCTCATGTATATCGTCCATCACAACGACAATCTATAAAACAGCCTAAGCTAGAGAGGGTACTATGGTAGTATGGTACGGAGTATGTACTATCGTGAGCGACCGATCTTAGTGCCACTGCACACCGAAACCCCTTCCATCGCTAGCGCGCGCTTCCCGCCTGAAACGGTCACCGTCTCTCCAGAATGTCAATGCCGCATTCACCGGACTTAACTGCAGGTGCAATTGGTGTGTCACTGACATGCGGGCCAGATGCCCGTTGGGCCCACATGTCAGTAACCCAAACGCATCTGCAGTTAAGTCACTGAAGCAGCGTCCGCATTCACACCCGACGAACCTACTCCGGCGCCAGTTGTCCATCCGTCTGCCGCGGCTCATTGCCATTCGCCCGCTATATTAACTTGAGCCCCAGCTCCCAGCCATAGCCAAAGACCCACACTTATTCTCCTCCGGTCCCTTCCTTCTGTCGGCACCACTTCAACCATGGCCTCCTGGCGCTCCGAAGCTCTCTTGGACGTACTGTCGCAGGAGCAGACGAGGGACATCGGCGGCTCCGCTCCGGGCGCGCTCCAAAGCTCTCTTCGACGTACTGTCGCAGGAGCAAACGAAGGAGATCGCCGGCACCCCCCCCCCGGCCGCCCTCCGCCGCCACGACCACGAAGCCGGCGCGCGTGCGCGGGCGCAGCCGGCAGCGAGGAAGAGTAGTACACGGTAGGTCGCCGCCGCTCTGGAGGAGGAGGTTATCGAGGCAGATGAGGAGGAGGCAAAGGCAATGGCCGGCTTTCTCGGGTTCATGGCCGGACATGGTGGTCGGGCGCCGGCGATCGTTTAGATTAGGTTTACAGTAGGTTTTAGTACGGTTTGTGCGAAATATGTAATGAATTTCGTCCAGTTTGTAGGAAAAGTTTTCGAAATGTAATGAATTTCATCCGGTTAATTTGAAATTTTCTTTGTTTGCACGAATTTCGTCCGGTTAGTTCATATAGTTGTCGAAAGGTATGCGGGCAGCATCGGATGGCATCCATCAGTGTCCTCGGACAGATGCCGGTGTAAATTTGTGGGCCAGCGCTGGAGATGCCCTAACTATCATGCTATAATCGCTAACAATCCTCCATTATTTGGCAGGGAACAGTTATCCCTCGATCAAAATCAGATCCGCGGTGTTTCGCACTCCTCCCGCGTAAGAGTGTAAACTCTTGCTTACATAAAAATGGAGCAAGTGGACGGCACTGTAGCACGTCATATCACTCGAACTAGCCCGCCTAACGAGCGGGAAAGCACCGCCCTCGTCATTTTGTTCTGGATTTCTATCGATCGATCGCGCGAAAATGTTACGCTTCGCAAGTTCTAAAGGAAAAGGCGGCACACTTACGACTCGTACGCGTCGCAACCCCGACAGTCCGGCTCGCACGCCGCTCACCAGAGGGGACACGCGTTGTCTTGCAATTTCACTGACATGTGGGACCGTAATTGAATAAACCGTCGATAGCCGAAATCTAATCGCTCGGCGGGCGTCGGCTGAGAAGAGAGAAATGGGGGAGGGAGAAGAGATCGCCCGCCCGCCGTGCACGGACTCCAAGAAATATATGTTCATAATGTGAGGTGGGCCATGCTGGAGTCCGGACCGCTTCCGGAGCCCGCTCTCACCGCCCTGGCCCCTCAAGACGCCAGCTGCCCGCCGCATGCATGCATAGCAAGTAGTACTCCTTATGTGGAGGAGAGAGAGGCATTGACAAAGTCAAGGAGTGGGCTCTGCAAGAGCCCGTCTCTACACGTGCTCCTAGGTATAAAAAAATAATTCTAAAAAAAGGCATAAAAACAATTGTGTCTTAAAAAAAGAAAGGTAAAAAACATTTGAGAGGAAATAGATAGAGAGAAAGTGAGAAAAGTTGTAACCTGGGCATTACATGAGGAAGGAGGGAGTGGTGCACATGCCAAGTTCACTGGGATGCCGTGTTTCACACTCCTCCGTCGTAACAGTGGAGACAATAGCTTTCATCAAAAATAAACAATGATACTCGTTGCTCATCCTCTATATCGGAAAGAATACTTTCATTCGCCGACATGTGGGACGTCGACCATCCTGGTCCACCTGCCATGCACAAAATTATCCTGGTCTACCCCGGTCGTATCGCAGGCCCAACCTTTCCCACTGTAAGTTGTTCGGACGAAGGAACCATCATGAATTCGTTGAATTCCGCTTCTTCAAGAAAACTTACTGTACCCGCAATACTGCTACCACACGCGAAGACTGAACGGCACTGTACCACATCATATCACTGAAACCCACTAGGACAAACTAGCCCGCCTAGGTCATCTACTATTTTGGAACGGAGGGAGTACGTCTCTGCACTGCTATGATTTTGTGTTGCACGTTCTCTGTACTTTTGCTACGATTTTCCTACCCTATGAACCAAATGAGGCCTGAATGTATGTCGACTATTGTCTGCTCGATCGCTAAGCCTACAATTTTAGGAGCTAGGGCTATTGGTCAATCGACGAGGGATAAGTATAAGCGTACCACGAGCTCATCAGCCCCAACGTTTCTCTTTGGTGAGTGTTTTGCAAGTACTATAGCTCGCACAGTAGCTAGCCTACTAACACCAAGAATCATCAAACAAGCCCTGCTGATATGATAAACATTTCAAACTTACATCTAAGCATGCCATATATTACATCAAAAGCTGGTGAGCAAACATCTATTTCCATAACTCGGAGAGGCTTCGCATGATTCATCGCATGATTCACTATCAAACAAAAGTAGCAAGATCCGCCCACACAAGACAGTGCACTAGCCCTAAGATGGTTTGATAACACGCATCGTTCTGGTAATTAAACACAGGGCAATGCAAACTACCCTGAAGGATTAGCGTGACCAACTATTTCTTGTCATCGATCTCTCGAGCAATGACCACAGCACGGACAGCGGCATGGGAATCGATTTCTGGGGCGGTGTCCACAGGACTGACCGCGACATCGGAATCGATCTCTGGGGCGATGTCCATAGGATGGACAGCGGCATCGGAATCGATCTCCGGGGCGATGCCAACAGGACGGGCCACGACATCGGAATCATCAAGGACATCCACCGGCACCTGCACAACCCTAACATGTTAGCAAGCACATTGCAAATAATCAAAAACCACAACTATGGTAATAAGCCATTATTTTTTACCTTGTGCAGCTCACCGGGGGATCTCATCCCTCCGGGGGCCATCTCCTCGTCCTCGATGGGGGCCATCACCTTGCCAGGGGAATACTGCTTCTCAACGGCGACTATCTCCTCAAACTCGGACTTGAGCCTCACATAGGTGGCAATCAGAGTTCCTGGGGTAGGCACGGTGGGGCCCTTGCTGTTCTTCCAACTTTCTTTGAGGAGTTCGTCCGCCAACGTCCTCAGCTCTTTGGCCAGTGCTTGTTTCTTGGAGTTCTTCGTCTCCATGGGTTGGCCCGCCAACATGGTCAACTCGTTGGTCGGTGCTCGCTTCCTGGAGATCGCTGTCTCCAGTGGGTTGTCCGCCGGCAACTCTTTGCCTAGTGCTCCAGGATCCATCAATGAACTGACAAACAAAAAGCAATCGAAAGGAAACCACAATCGCAATGAAAACGGGAAAAGAATAGGATGTGAGAATCGGTCGGTGCTTCGCAAAAAGAAGATTCTTGGAATGAAAATATAGCAGCATAACTGATTCGCCCACCTTTCCTTCGTCGGCACAGAAGAAAAATGGCAGAAGTGAGTAGCCTGGAGTGAGGTTTTCTTCAAGAAAGGGAAGAAAGGGCTTGAACGAGCATTCCAGTGAAATGATGGTTGCTTCGTCCAGTCCAACTTGGAGGCCACCTTACCACTGCTGGTAAAGGTGTGGGTTTTGTGATATGACGGGTCATGACGGCCACACCGGGGTGACAGGTGAGTCTCGACTGTAGCACCTCGCTGTGATTTGGTGGATGGCACACGGGCCCAGATGCTTTGAAATGTCCCGCATGTAGATAGAGCGGCTAGTCATATAGGAGTGCTCAATATTGTGCACCGCGACCAAGGCGGAGAGGAAAACGAGAGAACTACGTAATTAATGCATGAGTTTAATTAGGGTAGTTTTGTAAAGTACGAGATACATTCCTCCAATCGCAAAATGCCTTGGTTCATGAGATTTGAGATTTGAGCCCTATAAACCGGAAGGGAGGGAGTACTGCACATGGTGTAGTCTAGTCACTTGTTGAAATCTCTAGAAAGGCAAATACTCCTTTCCGGTTTACAGGGCTATACTACTCCCTCCGTCTAGGTGTCTAAGTCATCTTACGAAAACCAAATAGTCCCAAAACACTTATGCGCGGTGCATTAACTTCTACCTTGTTTCTTGTTTCTTGACATATCAACCAATAAGAGATGAGAGGTGTGCATGCTTTTAATGACTTGCAATGGCTAGTTCATTGCATGCAATGCTATTAATTAGGAAATAAAGATTGGTGACCCCAGGAGGAAATGGTGCTAAGCGCGTGGACCTATGCAGAATGAGTATCAACCAATGGATAATGGAGTTTAATTGTTAAACAATAGCAATTTTGTCTCATGCAAGAGCCTGGCTAGTACTCCAAGGAACCGCACCATGCGAGCGTTCGCAACTGCCACGTTCGGGTTGCGCTTGGCTCTGCGCCTCTTCGAGAAGACGAACAATGATGTTACTCCTACTTCTACAGTATCGAATCCACTGTTGCATGTCCGTCCACCTCGTGCAGGAGGGATAGCGTGTAGTGAAAGCTTCTACTTACTGCTCCTGCCTTTGCGTCTATGACAGGTGGGCCCAACAGGTGGTTGGCCCTCCTATCATGTAGCCAAAGGCAGGTGCAGTTAAGGCACCGGAGCTCAGTCCGCGAGGGAGAGGGCGTTGTAGGGGCTGTTTGGATTGTGACTATCTTTGCCATATGTTGCCACATGATTTTAGCCACACTTGCCACACTTGCCTTAGTTGAGTTGCTCAAATTGTTAGCCACACTTTGGCTTGCCTAAGGGAATCTTGCCACACTTTTTGTGTCTATGACATGTGGGGTTCATTGCTCATAAAAAAATTCTTGCCTTAGGTGTGGCTAGAACCAAACACCTATCTAACTTGGTCAAAGTTGCCTAAGGTTAGGTGTGGCGAAGTGTGGCAAGGTGTGGCTAGAAACCAAACAACACCGTAGTAATCAAATTTCTCAGTCTTGTACGAGTTGACGCGACACATCAAAGCACTGCACTCGATATAAGTCTTTTTACACATTTCAAATGGGCTACTTTGTATGTAGGAGTAGACATATTTTGCTCCGTATGTAGTTACTTGTTGCAATCTCTAAAAAGACTTATATTTGGAAACGGAGGGAGTACAACGCATGCATGCATGCCGTGACTTTCCTTTTGATACTTGCATGTGTTGATTTGATGCACCTTGCCAAATTTTGAACTATAAATTTAACTAACCAAATTTTCATGCATGTCACAAAAAATTACGGGGCTGTTTGGATTGTGACTATGTTTGTCTTATGTTGCCACATTATTTTTCCCACACTTTCCACACTTGGCTAACCTCAGTTGCTCAAATTCTTGGACACACTTTAGCTTGCCTAAGGGAATCTTGCCACAATTTTTGTGTCTATGACATGTGGGGTTCACTGCTAATAAAAAACTTCTTGTCTTAGGTGTGGCTAATAAAATAGACTTATATTTAGGAACGGAGGGAGTAGAAAATATAAATAATAATGCATGTTGGAGAAACCCACGTTTCCGCTAATTTTAGCCGTGGGCTTGTTCACAATTTTTACGAGGGGGTGGTTGTTCATTTAATGGAGGGACTTGTAGTACCAGACTTGAACGATACAAAGTGCGACCTGGCACACCGTAACACCACTTGGAACAAGCGGGTAGATATCTCAAAAAACAATCAACAACTAAAAAAACCGCGACCTGGCATGTAGTAGTACACAATTTTAAACGATTGTTTTGATGGAGTGAAAAAGGAAAACTACCCCACAACGTATATATAGGTCGGAGCCTCCGTGCTTGCTTGCTAGGGTTGCTCTATTCACACACTCTCATCCTCACCAGATCTAAACAAGATAGGGGTAGTAACACTGTCGTTCTCCCTTCAAAAAACACTGGCTTTCTATCCTCACCGCTGGTTACAGATCTGGACGTATCCCCCTCCGCCGGTGAAGGGGAGGAGGGGCAGCGTTTAGGCCGTCGTCGACAGCGAGGCAGGAGACCCACTGCCGGCCGCACCGTTATCTCTGGCCGAGCGCCGGCGCGGGAGGTCCTCCGATCCCTTCGTCGTTGCCTGTGGGCGGATCCGGCCTCCCGCCGCCCACCTATCCACATCCCGACGACCTTAAGGTATATCTTCGTTCGAAACCGCCTTAGCTCTACTTCCCCAGCTTGCTACGTCGCTGTTGTGCATCATTTTCTACCTCTCAGCCCTCTCGATCGGATGGTCCAACGAAACATATTTTTTCTTCTATTGTTAGAGGTAAAGCTACTTCATGGAGTCAAATCTTGTACTCCCTCCGTCCAAAAATACTTGTCATTGAAATGGATGTATCTAGATGTATTTTAGTTCTAGACACATCCATTTTGATGACAAGTAATTCTGGACGGAGGGAGTACTTGGTTCAAACAATAAATAAAGCGGGGGTGGGGGAATTTAGTGTGTACATCGGACTTGGTACAAACAGGAAGGAAAGGGGATGAAAGTAGTACAGACTGGTCATCCAACCGGTCTCTTGGTCGAAAAGGGAAATATAGGGGTAACGTTGTACACAGTGGTATGAGCAGGACTAGATTTGCTATCCACACATAGGAGTAGGTGCCTAGAGTGAACAAAAATGGGACCAACCAAGATATGTTTCTTAGATGTTTGTTTCTCGGGGCAACAAACTATGAATCACCACTTTATGCCCCTGTTTACGTACATGGTGCTGGACTGCTGATGCACCCACTGTCCCATGCCCTTATACCAAATATTTAGGCTCCGTTCGGAATAAAGGGGCAGAAAACATAGGTCTTGATGAAAATAGAGGAATAGGAAAGGAATGTAGGTATAAAACTATGGAACAGCGAACCGGAGGAAACTCTCAAGAGAATGTGTTCGGATGGACTACGAAATGTACAGATTTGTTTTTTTAGAGTAGGATGCTTGGCAGTATGAGATGCTATTTGTTTATTCAGCTGCACAGTGACTACTCTTGTCCTCACCTCACGTACCACACATAGGTTGATTTTTTTATTCCGGCAACACAGCACAGCAACCTGTCTAACGCATGGCAGCGAGCGCCTGCCTCGGGCTTCCGCCCAAAAAATGAGCAGCGCATGGATGTTTCTAATCCTATGGAATCAGTACTACCAGACCAGCTTTCCTATGAAACACTATTCACCTTTCCCGTGTTCCGAACGGTTGGAAGGGAAAGAATACCATAGGAATTGTGTTCCTACGAAAATCCTGCACCAAACCTGTGAACCGAACGCAGCCTTAGCTGTTCTTAATCTAATGTCCCTGGTAAAAATGAAGCCATGCCACTATTATAAGCCATGACAAGTTTAGCCAAATGTTTTTGCCTGTAATTGTTTGAGACTCTGACTGTTTCCTCTGTGCCTTTTTGTGCAAACAGGGATATCCAATTCACCTGGTTGCTGTTGTGACCTTTTGGTGCACTGCACAAAACTCTTCTTAAAAGAAGTGACTTTTGTGTTGTTTAACTGGAATGTCATAATGGAACAGTTGGTTCATTTTGGTGGAACTGCACAAAGGGAGATCTGTGTTCCAATCCTCATCATCCATATTGGCACCATAACCTTCCTTTAGGTAAGAATGATATTTAATGCATGTGTTCATCTCTATTTTCTGACTGCCATGAGAAAATAATGTTGTTTTTTACTAGTACACTTGTACTCCCTCACTGACAAAACCAATTCTGAATTAGAAGGCCAATCATGTACTTGGTTTCACCAACTGGTGAGGAGAAAGAGAAACAGAGCATGAAGAGGAAGAAGAAGAAGAATAAACAGTGCCAAGGCGATCTTGCTGAAGCCAGAGGCCTCAGTCGAGGCCATTCAAGGGCTCCGGCAAGGACTACCTTACATATGAGACGATCCTCCAGGGAGCCCTTCCACTTCTGCTATCTCACTTAATTAATTAGGAGTACTTAAGTACCACTAATTTATTACTGCCTAATTTTCCTGTTGGAGTTAAACAAATCTTTAGTAGGACCCTATGCTGAATCATGTACGTGTGTATGTTTGTCTATGGAGGTGAATCATGTGGTGGAGCAGGGAAGGAATATTATTAGTGTCATGACATAATAGTGCTATTGTTTTGCATGTCAATTTATTGCCATTGGTTCAATGAGGCAATGTTTTGCGTATTGTCCATCATGAATTTGATGCTACTGTTTGAGTAATATGCTAATGTCTTCCTATCCTTTCTAACTAAGCTAATGAAGGTTTCACCTTGTTCCTACTTGTGCAAACAGGGATCATGTTGTGTCAATCATACATTTTAGTGGAACTACACAAGACAATACAATGAACTGTATCCCAGCCAGTGCTTTAACTCTGCTGGAAGTTCTTGATAATCTTTCGATATAATCTCAACACTGGTAAACAAGAGTGATTTCAACCATACATTTGAAGTGCACAAAAATATATACTATTGTGTGATTCCAGTGAGTGCTTTATCATCTCTTATGGGACTACATGAATAAGCTTTTTTTCTCAGGTTGGTACGGGCCTAAGTCCTTCATCCATATTAGTTTGTTGTCATCTCTATTTGTATCGTGCTACTGTCATGAGAAACTCCTTTATCTTTGCACATTAAAGTTTTGCAACCTATGATAAATGACAATGCTTTGAGTGTTGAGTTGAGCTAATTGGCACTGATTAAATAAACTAATACCTCTCTTTAAGCAAGACTACTATGTTGCTAACTTTACCCATTAAGATAATGAGGGTGCTTCTATTTGTTAGTGTATGTTTCATCAACTAGTCCCACTATTACAGTAATCTCACTCTCTCAATATATGTGCCAACAGGGATGCTCGATTTTGGTGGAACTGCACAAAAACTTTGGGTGCTTCATTGCCTCGACAGCTTCCGTCCTTTCCTGTCAGTCGCTGATCTCCGCTTGCTTTCTTCCTTTGCTGTCAGTCGCTTGGCTTATCTCGGCTTCCAGTCAAAGGAAATAGTAATTGATATGCTACCTCACACAGGTTGGTACTGGTCTTTATCCTGATTATTGTGCCTGTCATATGTATTGGTAATTTGGTATTGTGCTACTGTTTGCCGATTTCATAAAGGAGTAATTTGGAGCCTGAACTCGCAGGCAAATCATTACATCGGGTGATTTCAGTAGAACTGCACAAAATGATCAGATGGACAGGTACTTATGCTGCTGCTATGTACTCCAAAGTTCACTCAGACAAGCATCGATGTTGAAAAGAAGTGCCTATATTCATTCGAGTATCAACCGGCTTCAACCAATTGTCAAACTCCAAGTATTAGGAGAGTGAACGCCAAAAATATTGCTTGGTGATCTCAGTCATTTGGATGCATAAACATACTGAACATGTGTATATCTGAATCTTTTTGTGAATTATGTATGAATATTGTCGTGTGAACTATCAATCATTTGGATGCATAGATATGCTGAGCTTGTGTATATATGAATCTTTTGAGTTGTTGATAGTGAATGTTGGCTATGAATATGAACGTGTCCTGTGAACCTAAGTTTGATATGAATGTTTACCTTTTCTGTTGTATTTGTGTGTGAACTTGTTAGTATGCCTACTGTGGGGTATAAAACGCAGGTCTCTTATAAAAGTAATGTTGTGTCCAATTTATGTTTTCCCTTCTAACCACATTATATATATTTATATTATTACTATTATCGTATATTTTATAGAGACTTATATATACATTATAAAAACATCCCACGTGTTATTAACTTATAAAAGTAAATGTTTAACGGAAGTTGGCAAGGAAAATCCTGGTTGTTTTTGACTCACAGGCAAGGAAAATCCTGGTGATTGCGTACAAAAGCTTGCGAAGATTTTAAGGACCAATTTAATAATAATGCGCTCATTTTTATTTTGAGCAATAACTCGCTAATTTCTTAATTATATATATATAATGTGCCTCTCCGGTTTATTCTTTGATATTAATTGCTCCTTCTAACATAACATTATATATATAACGAGCCCACCTAATACGTATATTTCAAGGAAGTGCAAATGGGCTGGGATTTCTTAGAAAATATAAATGGGCCAGATTGACGCGAAATTATTTGTTCACCCAGCCCAGCAAATGGACTGTACATTCTAGAAAACATGGGTTAAATATATGCCACATTTTTGCAGGCTGACATGTGGGCCAATAGGTCGAAGCCTACGCAGGGCGTTGTCAACTTGGTCAACAGATGATTGTGTCATCCACAGCCATTGGATTTATATCCAACGGCCGTCATGCACCTTCAATCTCTCGTCTTCTTCCTCCAGCGTCGCCGGGACCGCCTGGTCCGGCCTCTGGCGGCTAGCGGCTCTGCTTAGCACGCATCGCTGCGAAGCGCTACCCCACCGCCGGCCAGGCTATCCTCCACCCCTCGACACCTCCTGTTATTCTCCACAGACTATAGCCCCACGCCGCAACAGACCCAGTTATAACCCTTCTCCTCCTCTCAATCTGCGACTCCACTGCCGCGTTTTCCCATCTCCGAGTCGTTCCCGTCCGGGGCCTCGCCGTCGTCCACCGCCTCGCTGCGTTGGGTGCGGCGTGGTCAACAAACGAGAGTCATCGGAAGAGGACTGTACGTGGAGAGCCTGACGGCTGGGACCCACGAGGTCCATGGTCGCACGCAAGGAAAGTTCCTCCTTATTAAGCTGAAAAAAATGTTTCCTCCACCTGACAGCTGGGACCCACCGGCTGTATCTTCGCAAGGAAGGAAGTGCCTCCTTGTTTTGCGAAAAAAATTATTCATCCCATTGACAGCTGGGACCCGTCAGATTTGGTGACTGACTTGTGGGCCTACTAAGCGGACATGTACGCACGGCTTTGTCAACTTAATCAACAAATGATCTAGCAGCTGGACTGTTGGATGTTAATCCAACAGCCGTGCTCCTTCTTCAACCTCTGTTCTTGCTCTTGTCTCCCGTGGGCGGCACCGCGGCTGTGCTGCCGCGCACCCGAACCAGTGAAGTTTCCCACTCCTCTCCATCTACGACTCCACTGCCCCGTCTTCCCCATCTCCGGGTCATTCCAGTCTGGGTGCGCTCGGCACAGTGTGGTCAACGTGGTCAACAACCGAGAGTCATCGGAAGATGACTGTACGTGAGAGGCTGACAGTGGGGACGCACCACGCCTATGGACGCATGCATGCAACGGAATGCGGCGAGGTCAACGTGGTCAAGGAACGACTTCCATCGGAAGTATACTGTACGTGGAGAGTCTCAGCTGGGTCCATGGCCGTAGCAAGTAAGTGCCTCCTTATTACGCGGAAAATAATGATTCCTCCAACTGACAGCAGGGACCCACTGGACGGGCCACCGTATTTTGCGAAAAAATGTTTGCCCCTGACTGCTGGGACCCACCTAACAAGTCCGAGGTGAGGCGGAGGATGCCGGCGCCGGCGTTTAGCGTGTACCGCAGATGGCGGCCGACATCGTCTAGTTAGCTAAGATTAAGTTAGTACTTGTACGCTACTAGAGTATTAGTGGAAGTAGATAGTTACTTGGCTATGATGGTTGTCAACGTGGAAGTTCAGTACTCTATATGTGGATCAGACCTGTTACATTGCTCTGAATGTTGAACTTTCCGTTTGAACATATGGAATGTGTTGTTATTTTCTTAAATGGGTTGTATTTGTCCTCCACGGGTTTAGAGGCTGACTTGTGGGCCTACCAAGTTGACGCGTACACAACCAGGAGATGATTGTAGGTGGAGAGGATGACAGCAGGGACCCGCCAAGGTCATGGCAGTACGCAAGCAAAGTGCCTCCTTATTTCAATCCAATAAAAAAATGGCTCCTCGTAATGGATTTCTGACATCTGGGTCCCATGCCATTGTCACCGTTGTCAATAAACGAGAGAGTTGCACAACGAGCGGCTGACATCAAGGACCCAGCAGCTCGCCCAGTTATTTTTGTTTTGGGTTAATTTGATAAATGCCACTCCAAATCCGGTGTTTCTAAGAAATGCCATTGCAATTTCCAAACTTTGAAAAATGCCATTTCATGCCATCCCCAGTGGCATTTTTCGAAGTCTGGAGTGGCGTTTTTCAAAGTTTGTAAATTGCAGTGGCGTTTTCCAAAGTTTGCAAAAATTGAAGTGGCATTTTTCGAAGTTTGGAAATTGCAGTGGCATTTTTATGAATCGCCATATTTGTTGTGGCATTTATCTAATTTGTTTTTGAGACGGAAGCAGGGTGTCCACTGGGCTATGCGGGGCACTCTGGCATGTCTAGACAGCCTTCAATTTTATGTTTACCACAGACCAGCCCAGTAGTTTTTTTTTCTTTCTGAAAATGGCTAGCCCAATTTTTTTGTGATTTGCCAAGTAAGTCGCTTTGTCAGGCCTATTGGGCTGCAAATCTTTCAAGACGAGGAGAGCTTCATTCGGCTGGACAAGAAAATTGCGTATCAGTAATGAGAAATGGGCTGTACATTTTTAAAACACATCAAACCGTCAATTACTTTCAAATTTCTTTTTTTTCATTTCAAGATTTTAAATTGCATTAATTTTTATGCGTGGACAATTTGTTGGATTTTATATTGATATACATTTATTTTTAAAATCAGTTTGAATGTGGCTCGAAATTTCGGGATTAAAAACAGTTCGGACCACACCGAAATATGCAACATTTAGTATAATTTTTTAACCGTGGCCACAATATGGGCTGTAATGCTAACAAAAAGAATATGGGTGTGACGCTCTCGATTCAATCATACACTAATCATACACGCAAATGTGTACGATCAAGATTAAGGACTCACGGGAAGTCACAACACAACTCTAGACACAAATAAAATAATACAAGCTTTATATTACAAGCCATGGGCCTCGATGGCTCGAATACATAAGCTCGAATACACAAAAGTCAGCGGAAGCAACAATATCTGAGTACAGACATAAGTTGAACAGAGATGCCTTAAGAAGGCTAGCACAAAAGCAACACAATCGAAGAGGCACGGCCTCCTGCCTGGGAGCCTCCTAACTACTCCTGATCGTCGTCGGTCTCCACGTAGTAGTAGGCATCGGCTGTGGCATCTGGCTCCTGGGCTCTGACATCTGGTTGCATCAACCGAAAAGAAGAAGAAAGGGGCAAAGGGGGAGCAAAGCAACCGTGAGTACTCATCCAAAGTACTCGCAAGCAAGGATCTACACTACATATGCAACATTATCAAAGGAAGGTTGTATATGTGGACTGGGCTGTAGAAATGCCAGAATAGAGAGAAGGCCTAGTCCTATCGAAGACTAGCATCTTCTGGAAACCACCATCTTGCAGCAACAGGAGGGAGTAGAGTAGCATAACTAAAGTAGTAGTAGTGTTATCAACCTCGGCCAGAGATCCTTTCTCGACTCCCTGCGAGAAAGCAATCCCAGAGCCATACTATCCAATTATCATCACAATCCATTACTCATCACAAGTATCCAGTTCTAGTTGTATCGATCGGGATACAACTCCAAGTGTCCGTTACCGTAGGACAGGCTATCGATAGATGTTTTCTTCCCTGCAGGGGTGCACCAACTTACCCACCACGCTCGATTAACTCCGGCCGGACACACTTTCCTGGGTCATGCCCGGCCTCGGCCAAACAATACGCCGCAACCCGACCTAGGCTTAATAGAGAGGTCAAGCATGCCGGACTAAACCTATGCCCCCAGGGGTCATGGGCCATCGCCCTGGGAACTCCTGCACGTTGTGTGGGCGGCCGGTGAGCAGACCTAGCTACCTCCTTAAAAAAAAGGCGGGAGCTTACCAGTCCAACCCGGCGCGCGCCGCTCAGTCGCATGACGTCTACTAAGATTCGGCTGATGCATACGACGCAGAACGCCCATACTATGCCCACGTGATGGTTAGTGCTATCAGGCCAGAGGCCCCTCGGATTAAATATCCAAATCGTAGTGGATTAGGAATGCGCGGTAACAAGCAGAGACTCATGAAAGATGTGACCCCGTTGCCCCGTCTCGAGGACTTGCGGCAAGGGCTAGGAATGCCCGGCCACGCCTCGTAATTATCTCGCGGGCACCTTCCAGGTCAACCTGACTCCACATCACTCGCAATTAAGCTCGCGCGGGTACCCCTCAGGGTCGACCCGTCTTTAGTAACATGGTTCAGTGTGAAGTCATAGTAACCATAGTAACTGTGTGTCCAAACATTAAGGGGAAAACCCGAGGAATCACCCCCGGTGAATTCCACTCAATGCAATCATCAAGGTGAACGTAAGAGGAACCACCCCCGAGGTTCACACTTGAGGGGTTGCACGACAGAGTCGTATCGGAAGTGTTTAAGGCGGAATCACCCTCGATGACCACGACCGATTAGCTACACTACAGGGTTAACATCAGAAGTGTTGTAGAGGTCTCACCCTCGGCACTCGATAGTAACCCAATAGTGTCGAGCAACTAAGGAGAAAGTGATGTGCAGTGCCGGGGCCTGGTCTTCGATCCCGTTGATCGGGTCTTCAATGATGAAGCAGGGGCAACATGGACAAGGTGGGGGATCACTGATGGATCACTAACCAACCTATAATAAGCAGTTTAGGATAAGCAGGTAGGGTACAATGAGCAGGTTACAAAAGCAGGTTAGGCATCAGAATAGGAGCAAACAATAACAGTAGCAAAATCTAATGCAAGCATGAGAGAATGGAATGGGCGATATCGGGATGGTCAAAGGGGGGGCTTGCCTGGTTGCTCTGGCAAGGAGGGGGTCGTCGTCGACGTAGTCGATCACAGGGGCAGCATCGGTCTCGGGGTCTACCGGAGAGAAGAGGGGGAAGAAACAATAAATATAGAGCAAACAAGGCATCACAAAGTAAAACATGGCAATATGATGTGCCGGGTGTGACCTAACGTATGGCTACGCGATAAAGGTGAAGGGGAAATTCAACCGGGAATGTATTCCCGGTTCCGAACCTGTGTCAGACAGATGACCGGAGGGGAAATATTCCAAGTTCAGCATGCTAGAGGCATGTGACAGATGAACGGACCGCATATTCAGATTCGTTGGATTTTTCTGAGCAACTTTCATGTAGAAAACATTTTCATCCGAGGCACAGTTTATTTTCTATTAATTTTCAAAGATTAAAGCAATTTTCTGGAATTACTTAAATTAATAGAAAAGGAATATGACGTCAGCATGACGTATGAGTGACGTCGGTCAACAGTCCGGTTGACTGGTCAAAACTGACACGGGGGACCCACCTGTCATAGACAGTGGGTTAAACAGAGCTCAAACTAATCTAAATTTAGTTAGTAAAACTACTAGGCCCACCTGTCAGTGTCTAATTAACTAAACTAATTAGTTTTAATTATTAAAATGTTTTAATTAGAGGATTAAGAGGTGGGACCCGCACGTCAGTCTCACTGGGCAGCCTGGTCAGCAGTTAACTGGGTCAACCCAGTCAACTAGGACCCGCGGGGCCCACTGGCAGTGGCTCTGGGGTGGCCCCAGGCTAGCCACGTCGGTAGCCGGCGCCGGAGTGACTCCGGCGACCCAAAACACGGCGGCGCGACCACGGGGTTCGTCGGGAAAGGACTACAGGGCACGGGGAAGGGCGCGGCTAGGCCCGTTCGAACGGCCACTCGACGTCGCGTCGTTTGGTGGTGGTGGCACGGCCGGGCTTGGCCGGATTCGGCGCCGGCGATGAGCGGAAGCGGCGGCGCGTACGGGAGCTCGAGGAAAACGGGCTACGGCGAGATAGCGAGCAAATGGAGAGGCCGGGAGGATCTACGGGGCGCGGTGAGTGTAACCGGCACTGGCCCAGGACCATTTGGTCGTCGAAAGCTCGTTGGCGATGAGCTCCCACGGTGATGGGCTTGGGCACGTAGGAGACGGCAACTACGGGCACGTTGGGGCGAGGAGAAGAGAGCGGGGAGGAAGGAGAGCTCACTGCGGAGCACAAGGAGGCTCGGTGGCGGTTTAGGAGCTCCAGGGCGGCGCCGGAGACGAAGAAGATCGACGGCAGCCGGAGATGGGGACGAAGGGGATCCGATGCTGCAGCGCCTCCGAGCTCAGCTGAGGCCATCAGTCGAAGGAGTCTACCCTGGCGGAGCTCACCGACAGCGTCAGCGGGCGCGGGGCCGCCGGTGGCCGCGACAACGACGAGGACGGCGGCGACCGCGCTCTGGCGTGGATGGGGAACCGGGGGAGAGGAAGGCGAGCGCGTGGGCGAGAGAGAGAGGGAGGGGGTAAGTGGAGAGGGCAAGTGGGTGAGGGGAGATGAGGGGAGCCCGAGGCGTCGCCCTTATCCTCTCCCGGCGAAGCCGGCGAGGTGGTCGGGGTTGACCTCGCCCCTGTAGCGACACGGAGCAGAGGAACAGGAAGGGGAGGGAGCGACCAGTGAGGGGGGAGTGGGCCGGCCTGCTGGGCCAGCTGGCTCGGGTGGGCCGAAGCCCAAGTGGGGCAGGGGCTTTCTCTCTCTCTGCTTTTCCTTTTTCCTTTGGTTTTCTTTCTGTTTTTCTTTTTATTTTCAAGAGCTTTTGCATTTTCTTTTTAGCCAATAATGACTTTGCAAAATTATTCCACTGGCCAAAACAATTTCAAAGAATTAAAGTGCACTGCCACAAAAATATTGTGAGACTTTTGAAATAGTTTGGCAATTTTATAAATTAAAAAGGCATTTAATTTATTGCTTAGTTCACTGTTTTAAGTAGTTTAGGCCACTCAAACCCTTTGCAAAAATGTTGGTTCACCACCAATTTTAGTTTTGGATTATTTGGCACATGATGAACATTTTAGTTTTCATGTTTGAGCAATTTTGAGTTTCACTCAGAAATTGAAATTGAATTCAACTGGAATTTGAAATGGAATATTGATTAAAGTGACTAAGCACTGTTATAGCAAAATGATTAGCTTGATCTCAGGGATTACTGTAGCATCATTACACCGGGGTGTTACAACTCTCCTCCTCTAAAAGAAATTCTCGTCCTGAGAATTAAGAGGTAGAAGGGAACAGGTTGGGGTATTCAGCCCGGAGGTTATCTTCGCGTTCCCAAGTGGCTTCATCTTTAGTATGATTCGACCATTGCACCTTGAGGAACTTGGTAACCTTCTGGCGGGTTCGACGTTCAGCTTCTTCAAGAATACAGATCAGATGCTCTTTGTATGTGAGATCATCTTGAATTTCAATCAATTCCGGATCCACTTCATGTTCCGGGTCCATGAAGCAACGACGAAGTTGCGACACATGGAAGACGTCATGGACGTGAGAGAACTGAGGTGGCAACTCCAGTTGATAAGCCACCAGTCCACGACGGGAGAGAATGCGGAAAGGACCAATGTAGCGCGGAGCTAGCTTGCCCTTGACTCCGAACCGATGAGTGCCTCTCAAAGGAGTGACACGCAAATAAGCTTGTTCACCAGGTTGATAAGTTGAACCCCAGTGTTTCCGGTCATAGTTGCTCTTCTGGCGGGACTGGGCCGCCTTGAGATTATCCCGGACAATGTGAACCTGCTCTTTAGCTTGTTGAATAATGTCTGGACCAATGAGCGTCCGTTCCCCAGTTTCTGACCAATTCAGAGGGGTTCGGCACTTACGTCCATAGAGCACTTCAAAGGGTGCCATCTTCAAGCTGGCTTGATAGCTGTTGTTATAAGAGAACTCCGCATAAGGAAGAGATTCTTCCCACTACTTGCCGAAAGAAATAACACAAGCCCAAAGCATGTCTTCAAGAATTTGATTGACTCGCTCGACTTGGCCTTGGATTGGGGATGATAAGCAGTGCTCCAGGTAATATGAGTTCCCATTGCCTCTTGGAAACTATCCCAGAACTTCGAAGTGAATATACTGCCGTGATCTGAACTGATCTCCTTCGGAATGCCGTGGAGTGACACAATTCTGGAGATATACAAGTTTGCTAATTGACTAGCAGTGATTGTCTCCTTGACTGGCAGAAAGTGAGCAACCTTCGAGAATTGGTCGATGACGACAAAGATAGCATCGTTACCTTTCTGAGACTTGGGAAGGCCAGTGACGAAGTCCATTTGAATCTTATCCCACTTCCATTCAGGAATCGGAAGTGGTTGTAGAAGTCCAACCGATTTCTGATGTTCTGCTTTGACGCGACGACAAACGTCACATTCTTCAATATATCGAGCAATGTCTTGCTTCATCTTAGACCACCAGTACTTCTGACGGATGTCTAGATACATCTTGGTACTTCCCGGATGAATAGAGAGAGGGGTGTCATGCGCTTCTTTCATCACCTTCTCTGTCGTAAGCTCGAACTAGGGCACTACAATGCGATCTCTGAAGTATAAGGATCCATCTTCACCAAGTGAGAAATCTCTAGATTTCTCTAATGCAAGATCCTTTTTCATCAGATCAACATGAGCATCTTTGGCTTGAGCAGACTTGATTGCTTTCAGAAGAGTTGGTTCCAAGACAAGGTTATTCAGAGAACCCTGTGGAACTAGTTGAAGGTTCAGCTTGCATAGCTCTTCATAAAGGCGGGGTTGAGCTTTGAAACCATGTGATTGTTGCAATAAGACTTACGGCTCAGGGCATCGGCCATTACATTAGCCTTGCCAGGGGTATAGGATATACCGCAGTTGTAGTCAGCAATAGCTTCCATCCATCGCTGCTGACGGAGGTTCAGATCTGGCTGAGTAAACAGGTACTTCAGACTCTGATGATCGGTGAAGATCTCGCAACGATTACCGAGAAGGTATTGTCGCCATAGCTTCAGTGCAAAGATAACCGCAGCAAGCTCGAGATCATGAACTGGGTAGTTCTCTTCATGAGGACGCACTTGACGGGAGGCATACGCAATCACTCTGCGCTCTTGCATTAGGACACAGCCTAATCCTTGACGTGAAGCGTCGCAATAGATGACGAAGTCCTTGCGAGAATCAGGGGGAGCAAGCACTGGGGCAGAAGTCAGCTTGTCCTTGAGTGCCTGGAAACTTTCCTGACATTTGTCTGTCCAATCGAACTTAACGCCCTTGTGAAGCAGATTGGTCAGTGGCTTGGCAATCTTGGAGAAGTTCTCGACAAAGCGGCGACAATAGCTGGCTAGTCCGAGAAAGCTTCTGACTTGCTTGACAGTCTTCGGAGGGGTCCAGTCAAGAATAGCCTGAACGTGCTCTGGGTTGACGGCAATATCATCCTTGGAGATGACATGACCAAGGTAGGTGACTTCGGGTAACCAGAATTCACACTTGGAATACTTGGCATAAAGTTGATGCTCTCGAAGCTTCTCTAGAACAAGTCGAAGATGTTCAGCATGTTCTTCTTTGTTCTTCGAATATACCAGGAAATCATCCAGATAGACTACGACGAACTTGTCGAGGTAATCCATGAATATGTAGTTCATCAGACGAGAGAATGTGGCTGGCACATTGGTCAAGCCGAAAGACATGACAGTGTACTCATAAGAACCATAACGAGTGACGAATGCGGTCTTTGGAATATCCTCTTCACGAACACGGATCTGGTGGTAACCCAACCTCAAGTCGAGTTTAGAGAATATTGATGAACCAGCCAGTTGATCATAAAGATCATTGATCCGAGGAAGGGGATATTTGTTCTGAATTGTAGCTTGGTTGATAGGACGGTAGTCTTGGACCAAACGGTTCGTTCCGTCCTTCTTCTTGACGAAGAGAGAAGGTGCTCCCCAAGAAGAGGAACTTGGACGAATGAAACCCTTGCGAAGAGATTTGTCGATTTCCTCCTTAAGTTCAAGGAGTTCATGAGGTGGCATCTTGTAGGGTCGTTTGGCAATAGGAATGGTGCCTGGTTTCAAGTCGATGACGAACTCGACAGCCCGGGCAGGGGGTATTCCTGGAAGTTCTTCTGGAAATACATCTTGGAAGTCACAAACGACTGGAATCTTTTCAATTCCCTCAAGAGGTGCTGCGTTCAACACATTCAAAGCATAAAGTCGTGCTTCAGCGTTTTGAACAAGCTGAGCATGGTAGGTTACTATCTCATCGGAAGGATGTAGGAGGTGAACGTCCTTGGTGGCGCAAACGATAGAGGCAGTATGCGCTTTCAACCATTCCATTCCCAGAATGAGGTCAAT
Organism: Triticum aestivum; assembly: GCF_018294505.1. Lineage (NCBI taxonomy): Eukaryota > Viridiplantae > Streptophyta > Magnoliopsida > Poales > Poaceae > Triticum > Triticum aestivum. Next base: position 542,044,988 of record NC_057814.1, read on the forward strand.
ATTGGAAGACTCCAGAATAATGGGAGAAACAAGGAATTCCAACCCTTCAATTTCAACGGGGACGTCGCGACCAATCATGGTAGTTCGACACTAACCCGCAGGGGTGCGTACCACTATCGGAGTGTTCATGGGCTCGCATCGAATGTCATGTGCGTAAGCAAAATTTTCTGACATGAATGAATGCGATGCTCCTGAATCGAATAAAATAGAAGCCGGTATTGAATTAACGAGAAGAGTACCCATCACCGTGGCAGGCTGGTCTTGAGCTTCATTCAGATCAACATGATTAGCTTGACCACGACCATAAGGTCTGGCATTGTTGTTATGGGGCTGATTGCTACGACCAGTTGAAGGCAGAGCCAGCTGGCTCTTTTTCTGATTGCACTCTTTAGCAAGGTGGCCTGGGCGGCCACATCTGAAGCACAGACCATCATTGGGATCGGGAGCAGGGCTCGAGGTGGTACAGTTTGAAGAGGTTGTCTCTGCGGTGGAGGGGGAAGACGAGGTGCAGCATAAGACTATCTTGGTGCAGGTGCAGTTGGACGATACATGCTGTGGGGGATCCATATCCGACGCTTCTGCGCTTACGGGCCCGAAGATGAGCCAGCGTCACGGCTGCGCCTGAGGGATCCCTGGTGTTCCTGAAGACCAGTCTCAACCTGAATAGCCTTGTTCACCAAGGTGGCGAAGTCGGCAAAGTCATGAACGAGCAGTGCTAGCTTGATATCAGGGTGAAGTCCATCATGAAACTTCTCTTGCTTACGAGCATCAGTTGCAATGTCTTCTTCAGCATAACGTGACAAGTCCAGAAATTCCCGTTGATAAGCATCTACAGACTTGTTGCCTTGGGTGAGGTTACGGAAATCTCGCTTCTTCCTGTCCATGATTCCCTGAGGAATGAAGCGGGCACGAAAGGCAGCTTGGAAATCCGGCCAAATGCTGACCGTTCCAGCAGGTAGGGTACGCCTGTGGCTGTCCCACCATTGAGCAGCAGGATCCTTGAGGAAGAAGGATGCGAAGGTGACATAGCTAGCAGGGGCAACACTAGCAGACTCCATTTCATACGTGATGTCGCGGAGCCAGTCATCAGCATCAAGGGGTTGAGTTGAGCTGCGGTAGATAGTTGGGTTGAGGCGCATGAAGTCCTGCAGAGTTACTGGGGTTGGCTGTTGATTCATATTCGGACAAGGAAACTGAGCCATCATTCCTTCCATGAACTGGCGGTTCAGCTCAAATTGTTGCATCATTCCGGCAAAGAATTCGGACGGTGGTGGATAGTTGGCACCACGGCCACGACCAGCGGGTCTAACCATCCTGCTAACAAGTAACAGGGGGGTAGTTCAGCATTGAGCATTTGCAAAGACAAGGATCATTCATGATGAAACATGCATAAACAAAGAGGTACGATGGATACCACTTAGTAGTCAACACGACAGCGTGTGCACTACTCAAAATACTATTCTAAGGAATAGCTATGGCTTATCCAACTTTGGGGTGAATGTGGTCACGGGATCCTAATGTTAGAGTTAGTAAATTCGTTTAACCCGAATGGAAGAGAGATCAGAGTCCGAGAGTATAGGTGAGGAGTAAAAGATCCTAATACCACCCAATGGCAATGTGGGCCCGTAAGCCACACAACAAATGTTAGTAAAAGTTTTTTAGTGACTAGACTCAACTTCGTCCAAGGAGTTGGAAAGGGGGCTACCTACAGGCAGTCGGCTCTGATACTAACTTGTGACGCCCTCGATTCAATCGTACACTAATCATACACGCAAATGTGTACGATCAAGATAAAGGACTCACGGGAAGATATCACAACACAACTCTAGACACAAATAAAATAGTACAAGCTTTATATTACAAGCCATGGGCCTCGAGGGCTCGAATACATAAGCTCGAATACACAAAAGTCAGCGGAAGCAACAATATCTGAGTACAGACATAAGTTGAACAGGGATGCCTTAAGAAGGCTAGCACAAAAGCAACACGATCGAAGAGGCACGACCTCCTGCCTGGGAGCCTCCTAACTACTCCTGGTCGTCGTCGGTCTCCACGTAGTAGTAGGCATCGGCGGTGGCATCTGGCTCCTGGGCTCCGACATCTGGTTGCATCAACCGGAAAGAAGAAGAAAGGGGCAAAGGGGGAGCAAAGCAACCGTGAATACTCATCCAAAGTACTCGCAAGCAAGGATCTACACTACATATGCAACATTATCAAAGGAAGGTTGTATATGTGGACTGGGCTGCAGAAATGCCAGAATAGAGAGAAGGCCTAGTCCTATCGAAGATTAGCATCTTCTAGAAACCCCCATCTTGCAGCAACAGGAGGGAGTAGAGTAGCATAACTAAAGTAGTAGTAGTGTTATCAACCTCGGCCAGAGATCCTTTCTCGACTCCCTGCGAGAAAGCAATCCCAGAGCCATACTATCTAGTTATCATCACAATCCATTACTCATCACAAGTATCCAGTTCTAGTTGTATCGATCGGGATACAACTCCAAGTGTCCGTTACCGTAGGACAGGCTATCGATAGATGTTTTCTTCCCTGCAGGGGTGCATCAACTTACCCACCACGCTCGATTAACTCCGGTCGGACACACTTTCCTGGGTCATGCCCGGCCTCGGCCAAACAATACGCCGCAACCCGACCTAGGCTTAATAGAGAGGTCAAGCACGCCGGACTAAACCTATGCCCCCAGGGGTCATGGGCCATCACCCCGGGAACTCCTGCACGTTGCGTGGGCGGCCGGTGAGCAGACCTAGCTACCTCCTTAAAAAAAGGCGGGAGCTTACCAGTCCAACCCGGCGCGCGCCGCTCAGTCGCATGACGTCTATTAAGCTTCGGATGTTTCATACGACACAGAACGCCCATACTATGCCCACGTGATAGTTAGTGCTATCAGGCCAGAGGCCCCTCGGATTAAATATCCAAATCGTAGTGGATTAGGAATGCGCGGTCACAAGCAGAGACTCACGAAAGATGTGACCCCGTTGCCCCGTCTCGAGGACTTGCGGCAAGGGCTAGGAATGCCCGGCCACGCCTCGTAATTATCTCGCGGGCACCTTCCAGGTCAACCCGACTCCACATCACTCGCAATCAAGCTCGCGCGGGTACCCCTCAGGGTCGACCCGTCTTTAGTAACATGGTTCAGTGTGAAGTCATAGTAACTGTGTGTCCAAACATTAAGGGGAAAACCCGAGGAATCACCCCCGGTGAATTCCACTCGATGCAATCATCAAGGTGAACGTAAGAGGAACCACCCCCGAGGTTCACACTTGAGGGGTTGCACGACAGAGTCGTATCGGAAGTGGTTAAGGCGGAATCACCCTCGATTACCATGACCGATTAGCTACACTATAGGGTTAACATCAGAAGTGCTGTAGAGGTCTAACCCTCGGCACTCGATAGTAACCCAATAGTGTCGAGCAACTAAGGGGAAAGTGATGTGCGGTGCCGGGGCCTGGTCTTCGACCCCGTTGATCGGGTCTTCAATGATGAAGCAGGGGCAACAAGGACAAGGTGGGGGTCACTGATGGATCACTAACCAACCTATACTAAGCAGTTTGGGATAAGCAGGTAGGGTACAATGAGCAGGTTACAAAAGCAGGTTAGGCATCAGAATAGGAGCAAACAATAACAGTAGCAAAATCTAATGCAAGCATGAGAGAATGGAATGGGCGATATCGGGATGGTTAAAGGGGGGCTTGCCTGGTTGCTCTGGCAAGGAGGGGGTCGTCGTCGACGTAGTCGATCACAGGGGCAGCATCAGTCTCGGGGTCTACCGGAGAGAAGAGGGGGAAGAAACAATAAATATAGAGCAAACAAGGCATCACAAGTAAAACATGGCAATATGATGTGCCAGGTGTGACCTAACGTATGGCTACGCGATAAAGGTGAAGGGGGAATTCAACCGGGAATGTATTCCCGGTTCCGGACCTGTGTCAGACAAATGACCAGAGGGGAAATATTCCAAGTTCAGCATGCTAGAGGCATGTGACAAATGAACGGACCGCATATTCGGATTCGTTGGATTTTTCTAAGCAAATTTCATGTAGAAAACATTTTCATCCGAGGTACGGTTTATTTTCTATGAATTTTCAAAGATTAAAGCAATTTTATGGAATTAGTTAAATTAACAGAAAAGGAATATGACATCAGCATGACGTATGAGTGACGTCAGCAGTCAACAGTCCGGTTGACTGGTCAAAACTGACACGGGGGACCCACCTGTCATAGACAGTGGGTTAAACAGAGCTCAAACTAATCTAAATTTAGTTAGTAAAACTACTAGGCCCTCCTGTCAGTGTCTAATTAACTAAACTAATTAGTTTTAATTATTAAAATGTTTTAATTAGAGGATTAAGAGGTGGGACCCGCACGTCAGTCTCACTGGGCAGCCTGGTCAGCAGTTGACTGGGTCAACCCAGTCAACTGGGACCCGCGGGGCCCACTGGCGAGCTAGCGAGCAAATGGAGAGTCCGGGGAGGATCTACGGGACGCGGTGAGTGTAACCGACACTTGCCCGGGACCATTTGGTCGCCGGAAGCTCGTCGGCAATGAGCTCCCGCGGTGATGGGCTCGGGCACGTACGAGACGGCAACTACGGGCACGTTGGGGCGAGGAGAAGAGAGCGGGGAGGAAGGAGAGCTCACCGCGGAGCACAAGGAGGCTCGGTGGCGGTTTAGGAGCTGCAGGGGCGGCGCTGGAGACAAAGAAGATCGACGGCAGCCGGAGATGGGGACGAAGGGGATCCGATGCTGCAGCTCCTCCGAGCTCCAGCTGAGGCCATCAGTCAAAGGAGTCGACCCTGGCGGAGCTCACCGACAGGGTCATCGGGCGCGGGGCCACCGGTGTCCGCGACAACGACGAGGACGGCGGCGACCGCGCTCGGGCGTGGATGGGGAACCGGGGGAGAGGAAGGCGAGCGCATGGGCGAGAGAGAGAGGGAGGGGGCAAGTGGAGAGGGCAAGTGGGTGAGGGGAGACGAGGGGAGCCCGAGGCGTCGCCCTTATCCTCTCCTGGCGAGGCCGGCGAGGTGGTCCGGGTCGACCTCGCCCCTGTAGCGACATGGAGCAGAGGAACAGGAAGGGGAGGGAGCGACTGGTGAGGGGGGAGTGGGCCGGCCTGCTGGGCCAGCTGGCTCAGGTGGGCCGAAGCCCAAGTGGGGCAGGGGCTTTCTCTCTCTCTCTGCTTTTCCTTTTTCCTTTGTTATTCTTTCTGTTTTTCTTTTTATTTTCAGCAGCTTTTTCATTTTCTTTTTAGCCAATAATGACTTTGCAAAATTATGCCACTGGCCAAAACAATTTCAAAGAATTAAAGTGCACTGCCACAAAAATATTGTGAGACTTTTGAAATAGTTTGCCAATTTTATAAATTAAAAAGGCATTTAATTTATTTCTTAGGTCACTGTTTTAAGTAGTTTAGGCCACTCAAACCCTTTGCAAAAATGTTGGTTCACCACCAATTTTAGTTTTGGATTATTTGGCACATGATGAACATTTTAGTTTTCATGTTTGAGCAATTTTGAGTTTCACTCAGAAATTGAAATTGAATTCAACTGGAATTTGAAATGGAATATTGATTAAAGTGACTAAGCACTGTTATAGCAAAATGATTAGCTTGATCTCAGGGATTACTGTAGCATCATTACACCGGGGTGTTACAATGGGCTCCAAAAAAACCTTCAGAATTAGCAAATGGGCTGTAAATTATTAGAAATAATGGCAGATGGGTTGTATGCTGTTTTCCACAGATTTGAGGCTTTCCTAAAAAAAGGTTGACGCACAAGCAGTGACTATTGGATGTCCATCCAACGGCCGTCGTGCTTCTTCAATCTCTACTCTTCCTGCTCCAGCCGCTCAAACAAGCGCCGGCGGGAATGCCTGCTCCCTCCTCCCCGCGGCCGGCTGTGCTGCCGCGCAGGCTTCACCGCCCCACCGTACTCCCATCGCTGGCCTAGCCATCCCTCTACTCACCCACACCTGTTGTTATTCTCCGGCGACGGCAGACGGACCAGTAAACCCTCGTATAGTCGTACTCCCCTCCGCGTGGGAAACAACTACCGAGTCTTCCCTGTCTCCGTGTCGTTCCCTTCCTAGGCCTCGCCGTTGTCCACCGCCCTGGTGCTCCCGGCGCGGCATGGTCAACGTGGTCAACAACCGACATGCATCTGAAGTGGACTGTACGTGGAGAGGCTGACAGCTGGGTCCACGGCCGCACGCAAGGAAATGCCTCCTTTTTACGCGCAAAATAATGATTCCTCCACCTGACATCTGGGACCGTATGATGTCAACTTAGTCAATATGCACGACTCTAGCTCCAGTGACCGTATGATGTCCATCCAACGGCTGTAGTGCTTCTTCAACCTCTGGTCTTGTTGCTCCAGCCGCCCAAAGCAGCGCCGGTCGTGCCGCATGCTCCTGCCTCCCGTGGCCGGTTGTGCTGCCGCGGAGAACTCACCGCCCCCTACTATTCCCACCGCTGGCCAGTCCCTGCGGCGACGGCAGCCTCACACCGCAGCCGAACCAGTGAACCCTCATACTCCTCTCCGCGCGGGCTTCCACTGCCGCGTCTTCCCCTGCTCCGCATCATCCCCTTCCTAGGCCTCGCCATCGTCCACCGCCCTGGTGCTCTCGGCGTGGCGTGATCAACATGGTCAAGGAACGGTTTCCATCGGACGTGGACTGTACATGGAGAGGCTGACAGCTGGGTCCACAGCCGCAGCAAGGAAGTGCCTCCTTATTACGCGCAAAATAATTATTCCTCCACCTGACAGCGGGGACCCACCGGACAGGCCACGGTATTTCGTAAAAAAAATGTTTCCCCCTGACTGCGGGGACCCACCAGCTACATCTTCGCATGCAAGGAAGTGCGTCCGGGCAAAAAACCGATTCGCCCCCCTGACTGCTGGGACCCACCAGCTACATCTTCGCAAACAAGGAAGTGCCTGACAGTCGGGACCCACCTGGTCGAAGCGTACGTAGCATTGTCATTCTGGTCGCGAACGTGTACGTACATACTGGTCGATGTAGAGGCGCGCACGTGTCGTAGTAGAGGCGCGCACGTAGCATGTACACGTACGTACAGCGGCCAGTGTGCAAGAAAGAAAATACGGCCACGTACGTATATATGGGCAGGGTCTCGAACGCCTACTCGCGCATACGTACGGCCAGGGCTCGTGTACATGGCTGGGTCGGAACGCAGAAACAGCGTCGTCGTCGTGTTCATGGGGAGCCAACCGGCTGGGTCAGAACGGAATGCGTCGTCGTGTTCATCGGGAGGGCTTGGACGGAACAGCCAATGGAAACGAGGCCTGGCGTACCGCAGAACGGAGGAAACGGCCTTGTGTTCGACCGGCCACGTTTGAAATGGGATCCTATTCATCGGGAGGGGTCTGGCGTACCGCAAAACGGAGGAAACAGACCTCCTACGGTCGAAATGGGGGTCCTGTTGATTGGGAGGGGTGTGGCATACCGCAAAACAGAGGAAACGGACTTGTGTTGGAGCGCTACGGTTGAAACGGGGGTCCTGTTCATCGGGAGTGGTGTGGCGTACCGCAAAACGGGACTCCACGGGATACTGTTCATCTCCACCATCGACCCCCTCCAGCCTCCACGGGCTACTGTTCATCCACCGTCGACCTCCTCCAGCCTCCACCTGCGACTGTTCATCCACGGGCTCCTGTTCATCCAGCCTCCACCACGCGCTACTCCACCGGCTACAGTTCAACCAGCCCTCTCCACGGGGTCCTGTTCAACCACCCCTCCACGGGCTACTATTCATCTAGCCCTCCACCGTCTACTGTTCATTCTGCCCTCCACGGGGTGGTCCTGTTCATCCTGCCCTCCACGGGGTCCTGTTCATCCAGCCCTAACCGGCTCGATCGATCGGGGTCCTGTTCATCCAGAGGCAACACCACGGGGTCCTGTTCATCCACCCCCACCGGGAACTGTTCATCCAAACCCCACCAGCAACGCTCACTGTTCATCCAGAGGCAGCATCGATCGGCTTCAGTTAGCAGCAGTAGCGAAGGAATCGCTCGATTGGGTTCAGTTAACAGCCATCGATCGATCGCTCGGGTTCAGTAACGCGTAGCCTGCAGTGCAATCACTCGGGTTCAGTTAGAGCCCAACGCCTCTCTCGGGTTCAGTTAGAGCCCAATGCCTCGCACCCACGCGCGTGCGTGTACGAGAGAAACGTGCATCGCTTGGCCCCGACCACCCACCCTAACCGGGAACACCCCGATATTTTCCTCGACCTCGCTTCTACCACGGTTTTTTCCGTCATGGACAGCCGAAAGAATGTCATGCAGCTGCGTCTCCGGCCCGCCCAGGACGAAAAGCCCATTTTCTGTCATGATTTTTTGTCATAGAAGTGGGACCCCACCACATCTATGATGATACCGGGTTTTATCACAATTATCGTCATAGAAGTGTCATAAGTATGACAGAAAAAATTTCGTTCGGCCCAAAATGTCACGGATGTGTCTTTTTTTACTAGTGTTATCTTTCTTTGGTACCATCACCAGGTTTGCCAGCCAGTCCGGATGCTTGATTTCTCTAATGAATCCGGCCTCGATGAGCTTGGCCAGCTCCTCCCCCATGGCTTGTCGCTTGGGTTCGGAAAAGCGCCGCAGTGTTTGCTTGACTGGTTTAAATCCTTTTAATATGTTGAGGCTATGTTCGGCCAACTTGCATGGGATCCCTGGCATATCTGAAGGGTGCCAGGCAAATATGTCCCAGTTTTCGTGCAGGAACTCTTGTAGTGTGGCGTCAACTGTTGGTGTCAGTTGAGCTCCGATAGAAGCTATCTTCTTGGGGTCCGTTGGGTGGACCTGGAATTTGTCTATTTCTTCTGCTGGTTTGAATGAGGTGGATTTGGGGCGTTTGTCGAGGATCACATCGTCCCTGTTCACTGTGGAGCGTAGTGTAGTTAATTCTTCGGCCGCGAGGGCTTCGGATAGCGCTTCCAGGGCCAGGGATGCGGTTTTGTTTTTAGCGCGCAGTGCTATGTCTGGATCACTGGCGAGAGTGATTACACCATTTGGTCCGGGCATTTTGAGCTCCATATATCCGTAGTGAGGTATGGCTTGGAAGCGTGTGAAGGCATCCCGCCCCAATAAGGTGTGATATCCGCTGCTGAAAAGGGCCACTTGGAAGGTTGTTTCTTCGGACCAATAATTCTCCGGCGTGCCGAATGCCACGTCAAGTGTGATTTTGCCCGCGCACCGCGCCTCCGACTAGGAATAATTCCCCGAAAGGTTGTGTTACTTTGTTTGATGCGGCTCCTGTCTATTTCCATTTTATGGAGTGTGTCCTCATAAATGAGATTTAGTCCGCTGCCACCGTCCATGAGGACCTTGGTGAGTCGAAACCCATCCACAATGGGGATGAGGACTAATGCGGCTGGTGCTCGTATTGTTCTGTACTTTGGTTCGTCACCGGCATTGAATGTTATAGCCGTGTCGTTCCATGGGTTTATTACAACAATTTGGCAAACTTAGTTGAGCTCGCGAAGTGCCCTTTTGCGCTTGTTATTTGAAGCGAATGTCTCAAAGACTGTCAGTACTCTTGGGTCGTCATCTTCTGGGGGGTATTGTTCCGGGGCGTCCTTTATAAGGATGTCCTCGCCGCTCTTGGCTACCTGTCGTAGTATCCAACATGCTCTAAGGCTGTGGGTTGCCACGGTATCTGTTGTTGCATGTATTTTGCATGGGCCATCGAGCCACCCTTCCAGAACGGTGCCGTGCCGTATGGCGGCTTTGTGTTTTTTGACTGTGGTACTGGGCGTGCCACGAGGGTACGCCCTTTTTTCCTGTAGGGGGAGTTGGGTTGGGGCTGGTGGTTCCCAGCGAGTTGCCCGAGTTTCCCAGGCGCTTTCCGTCGTGCAGTATTTTTGTATGATGATTGCTAAGTCAGCAAATTTCAGTATGCGGCGGCGACTGACGGCGTTGAGGATTCCTTCGTCCGTGCAATTTTTGCAGAAAGCCGATATTGCGTCCTCGTCACGGCAATCTTTTACCTTGTCCTTGACAAGGAGGAATCTGGCCCAGAAGTGGTGGACCTTTTCCTGAGACTGCTGTTTTATGCTCATTAGAGCCTCTGTGTCTGGGTGGGTGGGTGGAACGAAATCCGAACCCTGGCCCGATTTTGAATCCAGAGTTTGAAGATCTACCGGCCCTGGCAGTTCGGGTTCCGGGATATCGACTGATTTTTTAGGCTCATCATCCAACTCCATATTCGGGGGACAGGGCATGCCTTTCGGCCGGAGAATGTCCGGCCCTTCAATATCGGAGATCCGGACATAGTTCGTCTTCAATATAGTAGAAGAGTTGCTCCGCTCCTCGACTACCGCTATCTGGTGGGTGATCGGCGGAGTTTTAATTTCTCTCTGGTCGGGTTTAAGCCCGACCCGATCGTAGTCTATAGTGACCCCCAAGGCGGTCATGCGATCCAGGAGTTCACTCAACGATGATAACTCCGTTGGATCCATCCGGGCGGAGTATTCGGGATCAACATGGAGGCAATTTTCGATGACCTGAGAGGCCATTGTCGGCTTAAGGGTTGATCCGGCGGTCATGATGAAGCCGCCCAGCCGGAGGGTTTGGCCTGGGGCCAGGGTTCCTCCGAAGATGATATTATCCTTGAGAACAAGGCGAGCCATCAAATCTCTTGGCGACGGCACAGTGGATCTCTCAATGAAAGCACCAATGTCGGTGTCAAAACCGGCGGATCTCGGGTAGGGGGTCCTGAACTGTGCGTCTAGGATCGATGGTAATGACACGATGTTTCCCAGGTTCGGGGCCTCTCTATGGAGGTAATACCCTACTTCCTGCTTGATTGATTTTGATGAATATGAGTATTACAAGAGTTGATCTACCACGAGATCGTAATGGCTAAACCCTAGAAGTCTAGCCTATGTGTATATGGTAATGAATGTGTCCTTTCCGGACTAACCCCTCCAGTTTATATAGACACCGGGGGAATCTAGGGTTTACATGGAGTCGGTTACATAAGAAGGAATCTTCATAGTCGGACGCCAAGCTTGCCCTCCATGCCAAGTAGAGTCCAATCCGGACACGGTGCAGTCTTCGGTCTTCATGTCTTCACAGCCCATCAGTCCGGCCCTGATGACCCACAAGTATAGGGGATCTATCGTAGTCCTTTCGATAAGTAAGAGTTTCAAACACAACAAGGAGCAGAAGGAAATGATAAGCGGTTTTCATCAAGGTATTCTCTGCAAGCACTGAAATTATAGGTAACATCTAGTTTTGTGATAAGATAATTTGTAACGAGCAACAAGTAACAAAAGTAAATAAAGTGCAGCAAGGTGGCCCAATCCTTTTTGTAGCAAAGGACAAGCCTAAACAAACTCTTATATAGAGAAAAGCGCTCCCGAGGACACATGGGAATTATCGTCAAGCTAGTTTTCATCACGTTCATATGATTCGCGTTCGGTACTTTGATAATTTGATATGTGGGTGGACCGGTGCTTGGGTGCTGTCCTTGCTTGGACAAGCATCCCACTTATGATTAACCTCTATTGCAAGCATCCGCAACTACAACAAAAGTATTAAGGTAAACCTAACCATAGCATGAAACATATGGATCCAAATCAGCCCCTTACGAAGCAACGCATAAACTAGGGTCTAAGCTTCTGTCACTCTAGCAACCCATCATCTACTTATTACTTCCCAATGCCTTCCTCTAGGCCCAAATAATGGTGAAGTGTTATGTAGTCGACGTTCACATAACACCACTAGAGGATAGACAACATACATCTCATCAAAATATCGAACGAATACCAAATTCACATGACTACTAATAGCGAGACTTCTCCCATGTCCTCAGGAACAAACGTAACTACTCACAAAGCATATTCATGTTCATAATCAGAGGAGTATTAATATGCATATAGGATCTGAACATATGATCTTCCACCAAATAAACAAACTAGCATCAACTACAAGGAGTAATCAACACTACTAGCAACCTACAGGTACCAATCCCAGACTTGGAGACAAGAATTGGATACAAGAGATAAACTAGGGTTTGAGAGGAGATGGTGCTGGTGAAGATATTGATGGAGATTGCCCTCTCCCGATGAGAGGAGCATTGGTGATGACGATGGCAATGATTTCCCCCTCTCGGAGGGAAGTGTCCCCGGCAGAACAGCTCTGCCGGAGCCCTACATTGGTTCCGCCAAGGTTCCGCCTCGTGGCGGTGGAGTCTTGTCCCGAAAGCTTGCTTATAATTTTTCTTTGGACGAAAGACCTCATATAGCAGAAGATGGGCACCGGAGGGCCAACAGGGGCCCATGAGGCAGGGGGCGCCCAGGGGGGTAGGGCGCGCCCCCCACCCTTGTGGACAGGTGGAGGCCCCCCTGACGTGGATTCTTCTTCCAGTATTTTTTATTATTTCCAAAAATAACTTTCGTGGAGTTTTAGGACTTTTGGAGTTGTGCAAAATAGGTCTCTAATATTTGCTCCTTTTCCAGCCCAGAATTCCAGCTGTCGGCATTCTCCCTCCTTATGTAAACCTTGTAAAATAAGATAGAATAGGCATAAGTATTGTGACATAATGTGTAATAATAGCCCATAATGCAATAAATATCGATATAAAAGCATGATGCAAAATGGACGTATCAACTCCCCCAAGCTTAGACCTCGCTTGTCCTCAAGCGGGAGCCGATAACGAGAAATATGTCCACATGTTTAGAGGTAGAGGTGTCGATAAAATAAAATACAGACATGAGGGCATCATGATTATTCTCATAACAGCAAGATATATGGATATTGTCATATGATTTCTTATGCTCAAGTAATAATCTATTCACAATGCAAAGTATGAATCAGAAACTTTATTGAGAACTAACAAACTATAATCTCAGTCATTGAAGCAATTGCAATTTATCATAACATCAGAAAGAGTCTATGCCAGAGCTTTCTAGCAAGTCCACATACTCAACTATCATTCAGTCTTTCATAATTGCTAACACTCACGCAATACTTGTGGTTACGGAGTTTTAACCGGACACAGAGAAAGATAGGGGCTTATAGTTTCGCCTCCCAACCTTTTACCTCAAGGGTAATGTCAACAATAATAGTTCATGCTAACCCACATCCAATTAGACATATATATCAGGATCTTTCCAACATATTGTGCTTGCCAAAGGATAAAATATAAAAAGGAAAGGTGAAGATCACCATGACTCTTGCATAAGGAAGAAGATAATAATAAAAGATAGGCCCTTCGCAGAGGGAAGCAGAGGTTGCCATGCGCTTTCAGGATTGGATGCACAAAATCTCAATGCGAAAGAACGTCACTTTATATTGCCACTTGTGATATGAACCTTTATTATGCAGTCTGTCGCTTTTATTTCTTCCACATCACAAGATCATATAAAGCTTATTTCCTCCACACCAATCAATCGTACATATTTAGAGAGCAATTTTTATTGCTTGCACCGATGACAACTTACTTGAAGGATCTTACTCAGTCCATAGGTAGATATGGTGGACTCTCATGGCAAAACTGGGTTTAAGGGTATTTGGAGGCACAAGTAGTATCTCTACTTGGTCCAAAGAATTTGGCTAGCATGAGGGGGAAAGGCAAGCTCAACATGTTGGATGATCGATGACAATATACTTTATCTCAGATATAGGAAAACATAACCCATTACGCTGTCTTCCTTGTCCAACATCAACTCTTTAGCATGTCATATTTTAATGAGTGCTCCCAATCATAAAAGATGTCCAAGATAGTATATTTATATGTGAAACCTCTCTTTCTTTATTACTTCCAATTAATTGCAACAATGACCAAAGCTATGTTTGTCAACTCTCAACAATTTTTAATCATCATACTCTTTCTATGTGAAGTCATTACTCTCAATAAGATCAATATGATCCCTTTATTTCTTTTTGTTCTTTTTCTTTTTCTTTTATTCACTCAAGATCATGGCAATAAATCAAGCCCTTGACTCAACAGTAATCTTTATTATAAAGCTCACGGACTCGATAACATAGAGAGATCATAAAGCAAAACTCAAAACTATATCATACCAAAACTTTATTCTACTAGATCAAGATACTACTTAATAGGATTGAACTAAGAAAAAAGGTAAAGATAGGAGTGTGATGGTGATACGATACCGGGGCATCTCCCCCAAGCTTGGCAGTTGCCAAGGGGAGTGCCCATACCCATGTGCTTATATCTCCTTTGCTGGTGAAGGGATTGTTGATGATGTAGGCTTGTCGTCCATTTTCCAAGGCATAGGCTCACCATCATAGAAAGATGATCGAGTCTCCGGGATCCTTAAATCTGCAGCCAAACTCATCCTTTTGAATCTATATTCATACTCACAGTTTTGGTTTTGCAGGTCATAGATTTGGGCTTGGAGGTGCTCGATTTTCTCGTGGAGCTTGAAGATGGTCTCCCCAATGTCCTTGGCATCCAGCTTGTGGTTGTTGGTGAACTCCGTGATCATTATGTGATTGGAGTCAAGTCCACGCTCCACCATCTCCTGGCACTTGAAAACTTGTTGCTCCATTGCTTCGAGCCTTGTCTCCACGCTTCCGGTCCTCCGTGGTCCCTCAACATCACGGATGTGCAGCAACCCATCACGCATCTCAATGGTTTGAGGGTGTTGCAGCACCTCTACGAGGTAGGGGTTGATGACCTTCTTGAAGAACTTGTCCTTGGGGGCGCTTGGAGACGTCATGATGATCTAGATCTGTCAGAAAAACAGCTCGCAACAAGAACAGAGGATAATTGCGTGATACAGGAGTCAAAACCTTCGAGAGATTAAATAATGAATTTTTACCGACCAAAATACGTATCGTGCAAGAAAACGGAGTCCGAAGAGCGCACGAGGTGCCCACGAGGCAGGGGGCGCGCCCAGGGGGTAGGGCGCGCCCTCCTCCCTCATGGAGGCCTCGTGTTCTTCCCGGACTGCTTCTTATTTTTCTATTTTTCTAAATATTCCAAAACGGAGAAAAAATGCCATTAGAACTATTTTGGAGTCGGTTTACTTACCGTACCACATACCTATTCCTTTTCGGAGTCTGAAACATTCCGGAAAGTGTCCCTTATGTATTCCTCCGGGGTTACGGTTTCGATAACATTGGTTCCAACATTTATAGGATTACCTGAGATATAATGTTTGATTCTTTGACCGTTCACCACCTTCGGATCTGTGCCTTCGAAATTGTTGATTTTTATGGCACCGGAACGATAGACCTCCTCGATAACGTAAGGACCTTCCCATTTAGAGAGAAGTTTTCCTGCAAAAAATCTTAAACAAGAGTTGTATAGCAATACATAATCACCTACATTAAACTCACACTTTTGTATTCTTTTGTCATGCCATCTTTTAACTTTTTCTTTAAACAACTTGGCATTCTCGTAGGCTTGGGTTCTCCATTCATCAAGTGAGCTAATGTCAAATAACCTCTTCTCACCGGCAAGTTTGAAATCATAATTGATCTCTTTAATAGCCCAATAAGCCTTATGTTCTAGTTCGAGAGGTAAGTGACATGCTTTTCCATAAACCATTTTATACGGGGACATACCCATAGGATTTTTATAAGCAGTTCTATAGGCCCATAATGCATCATCAAGTTTCTTGGACCAATTCTTTCTAGATCTATTAACAGTCTTTTGCAAAATCAATTTGAGCTCTCTATTACTCAATTCTACTTGACCACTAGACTGCGGGTGATAAGGAGATGCAATTCTATGATTAACATCATATTTAGCAAGCATGTAACGAAAAGCACCATGAATAAAATGTGAACCACCATCAGTCATTAAATATCTAGGGACTCCAAACCTTGGAAAAATAACTTCTTTAAGCATCTTAATAGAAGTGTTATGATCAGCACTACTAGTTGGAATAGCTTCTACCCACTTAGTAACATAATCAACAGCAACTAAAATATGTGTATATCCATTAGAGGGAGGAAAAGGTCCCATATAATCAAAGCCCCAAACATCAAATGGTTCAATAAAAAGTGAATAGTTCATAGGCATTTCTTGACGTCTACTAATATTACCAATTCTTTGACATTCTCACAAGATAAGACAAACTTACGGGCATCCTTGAAGAGAGTAGGCCAATAAAAACCGGATTGCAATACCTTATGTGCAGTTCTATCTCCAGCGTGGTGTCCTCCATAAGCCTCGGAGTGACACTTGCGTAGGATCTATTCTTGCTCATGCTCAGGTACACAACGTCTAATAACACCATCTACTCCTTATTTATAAAGATGTGGGTCATCCCAAAAGTAATGTCTCAAATCATAGAAAAACTTTTTCTTTTGCTGGTATGTGAAACTAGGTGGTATAAATTTAGCAACAATATAATTAGCATAATCAGCATACCATGGAGCAGTTCGAGAAGTATTTATGAAATTTAATTGTTCATCCGGAAAGCTATCATCAATAGGTAGTGGGTCATTAAGAACATTTTCTAACCTAGACAAGTTGTCTGCAACGGGGTTCTCAACTCCTTTTCTATCAACAATATGCAAATCAAATTCTTGTAACAAGAGAACCCATCTAATAAGTCTATGTTTAGCATCTTTCTTTTCCATAAGATATTTAATAGCAGCATGATCCGTGTGAATAGTTACTTTAGAATCAACAATATAAGGTCTGAACTTATCACAAGCAAATACGACTGCTAAGAATTCTTTTTTAGTGGTAGCATAATTTCTCTGGGCATTGTCTAGAGTTTTACTAGCATATTGAATAACATTTAATTTCTTATCAACTCTTTGCCCTAGAACAACACCTACAACATAATCGCTAGCATCACACATAATTTCAAAAGGTAAATTCCAATCAGGTGGCTGAACAATAGGTGCAGAGATCAATGCTTTCTTAAGTATTTCAAATGCTTCTACACAATCGTCATCGAAGACAAATGGTATATCTTTTTGCAATAAATTAGTCAGAGGCCAAGAGATTTTTGAGAAGTCCTTAATGAACCTCCTATAAAATCCCGCGTGACCAAGGAAACTTCTTATACCTTTGATGTCCTTGGGACATGGCATCTTTTCAATAGCATCAACCTTGGCTTTATCAACTTCAATACCTCTTTCAGAAACTTTATGCCCCAAGACAATACCTTCATTAACCATAAAGTGGCACTTTTCCCAATTCAAGACAAGAATAGTTTCTTCACATCTCTGCAAAACTCGATCAAGGTTGCTCAAGCAATCATCAAAAGAGGATCCATAGACGAAAAACTCGTCCATGAAAACCTCAAAAATCTTTTCACAAAAGTCAGAGAATATAGCCATCATGCATCTTTGAAAGGTAGCATGTGCATTACATAAACCAAAAGGCATACGTCTATAAGCAAAAGTATCGAAAGGGCAAGTAAAAGTGGTCTTTGATTGATCATCGGTTGACACAGGTATTTGAGAGAAACCAGAATAGCCATCTAGAAAGCAAAAATGTGTATGTTTAGATAATCTTTCTAGCATTTGATCGATAAAAGTTAAGGGGTAATGATCCTTTTTAGTAGCTTTATTTAATTTGCGGAAATCAATTACCATCCTATAACCTGTAATAATTCTTTGTGGGATTAATTCATCTTTATCATTAGGAACGACAGTAATACCGCCCTTCTTAGGGACACAATGGACAGGACTTACCCACTGACTATCAACAACGGGATAAATAATACCTGCCTCAAGAAGCTTTAGTATTTCCTTTCTTACCACTTCTTTCATCTTAGGATTCAGCCGTCGTTGGTGATCACGAACTGGTTTGGCATCTTTCTCCAAATTTATTTTGTGTTGACATAGAGTGGGACTAATGCCCTTAAGATCATCAAGAGTATATCCAATAGCAGCATGGTGCTTCTTCAGAGTTTTCAATAATCTCTCTTCTTCATGCTCTGAAAGGTTAGCACTAATAATAACAGGATATATCTTTTTCTCATCAAGATAAGCATATTTAAGAGTATCAGGTAACGGTTTAAGCTCAAACATGGGATCACCCTTGGGTGGAGGAGGATCCCCTAAGATTTCAACAGGCAAATTGTGTTTCAGGATGGGTTCCTGTTTAAAGAGTACTTCATCTATTTCCCTTCTTTCATTCATAAACATATCATTTTCATGGTCGAGCAAATATTGTTCTAAAGGATCATTAGGAGGCACGGCAATAGAAGCAAGACCAATAATTTCATCTTTACTAGGCAATTCCTCATCACGGTGTTGTCTACTAAATTTAGCAAAATTAAACTCATGAGACATATCACCCAAACCAATAGTAACAACATCCTTTTCGCAGTCTATCCTAGCATTAACGGTGTTCAAGAAGGGTCTACCAAATATAATGGGACAAAAGCTATCTTGTGGGGAACCAAGAACAAGAAAATCAGCAGGATATTTAGTTTTCCCACACAAGACTTCAACATCTCTAACAATTCCCATTGGTGAAATAGTATCTCTATTGGCAAGTTTAATTGTGACATTAATATCTTCTAACTCAGTAGGTGCAATATCATGCTTAATTTCTTTGTATAAGTCAATAGGTATTGCACTAGCACTAGCACGCATATCACATAAGCCATGATAACAATGATCTCCTATTTTAACAGAAATAACAGGCATGCCTACCACAGGTCTATGTTTATCTTTAGCATAAGGTTTGGCGATTCTAGCAGTTTCATCACGGAAATGAATAACATGCCCATCAATATTATCAGACAAGAGATCTTTAACAATAGCAATATTAGGTTCAACTTTAATTCGCTCAGGAGGTGTATAAGTTCTAATATTGCTTTTACGGACCACAGTTGAAGCTTTAGCATGATCCTTTATGCTAATAGGGAAAGGTGGTTTCTCAACATAAGAAGTAGGAACAATAGGATCATTATAAGTGATAGTCTTTTCTTCAACTTTAATAGGTGCAACTACTTTTACTTCTATGGGAGGATGATATTTAAACCACTTCTCCTTAGGGAGATCAATATGAGCAGCAAAAGATTCACAAAAAGAAGCTACTATCTCAGAGTCAAGTCCATATTTAGTGCCAAATTTACGAAAAACATCGGTATCCATAAAAGATTTAACACAATCAAACTTGGGTGTCATACCTGACTCCTTACCTTTGTCGAGATCCCAATCTTCATAGTTGCGTTTAATTCTTTCCAATAAATCCCATTTGAATTCAATAGTCTTCATCATAAAAGAGCCAGCACAAGAAGTATCGAGCATGGTGCGATTGTTATCAGAAAGCCGAGCACAAAAATTCTGAATAATTATTTCTCTTGGGAGCTCATGATTGGGGCATGAATATAGCATTGATTTAAGCCTCCCCCAAGCTTGAGCGATGCTTTCTCCTTCGCGAGGCCAAAAATTATATATATAATTGCGATCACGATGAACAAGATGCATAGGATGAAATTTCTGATGAAATTCCAATTTCAATCATTTGTAGTTCCATGATCCCGTATCATCACATAGCCTGTACCATGTCAATGCATCTCCCTTCAAAGATAAAGGGAATACCTTCTTCTTAATAACATCACCGGGTATACCTGCAAGCTTAAATAATCCACAAACTTCATCCACATAGATTAGGTGCTCATCAGGATGCTTTGTTCCGTCTCTTGCAAAAGGATTAGCTAGCAGTTTTTCTAACATACCCGAAGGAATTTTAAAGTAGACATTTTCATTTTCAGTAGGTTCAGTAGGTTGAGGAGCAACTCTTTGCTCTACTGGTCGGGGTGAAGATACCCTGAACAAGCCCCTCAGAGGATTACTTTCCATAGTAACAAGTGACAGGAAATTTCAGCACACTATATAAATTTTTCCTTACCAAATTCCACCTACCAAAGGCGCTTCACTCCCCGGCGACGGCGCCAGAAAAGAGTCTTGATGACCCATAAGTATAGGGGATCTATCATAGTCCTTTCGATAACTAAGAGTGTCGAACCCAACGAGGAGCAGAAGGAAATGATAAGCGGTTTTCAGCAAGGTATTCTCTGCAAGCACTGAAATTATAGGTAACAGCTAGTTTTGTGATAAGATAATTTGTAACGAGCAACAAGTAACAAAAGTAAATAAAGTGCAGCAACGTGGCCCAATCCTTTTTGTAGCAAAGGACAAGCCTAAACAAACTCTTATATAGAGAAAAACGCTCCCGAGGACACATGGGAATTATCGTCAAGCTAGTTTTCATCACGTTCATATGATTCGCGTTCGGTACTTTGATAATTTGATATGTGGGTGGACCGGTGCTTGGGTGATGTCCTTGCTTGGACAAGCATCCCACTTATGATTAACCTCTATTGCAAGCATCCGCAACCACAACAAAAGTATTAAGGTAAACCTAACCATAGCATGAAACATATGGATCCAAATCATCCCTTACGAAGCAACGCATAAACTAGGGTTTAAGCTTCTGTCACTCTAGCAACCCATCATCTACTTATTACTTCCCAATGCCTTCCTCTAGGCCCAAATAATGGTGAAGTGTTATGTAGTCGACGTTCACATAACACCACTAGAGGATAGACAACATACATCTCATCAAAATATCGAACGAATACCAAATTCACATGACTACTAATAGCGAGACTTCTCCCATGTTCTCAGGAACAAACGTAACTACTCACAAAGCATATTCATGTTCATAATCAGAGGAGTATTAATATGCATATAGGATCTGAACATATGATCTTCCACCAAATAAACCAACTAGCATCAACTACAAGGAGTAATCAACACTACTAGCAACCTACAGGTACCAATCCCAGACTTGGAGACAAGAATTGGATACAAGAGATGAACTAGGGTTTGAGAGGAGATGGTGCTGGTGAAGATGTTGATGGAGATTGCCCTCTCCCGATGAGAGGAGCGTTGGTGATGACGATGGCGATGATTTCCCCCTCTCGGAGGGAAGTGTCCCCCGCAGAACAGCTCTGCCGGAGCCCTAGATTGGTTCCGCCAAGGTTCCGCCTCGTGGCAGCGGAGTCTCGTCCCGAAAGCTTGCTTATAATTTTTCTTCGGACGAAAGACCTCATATAGCAGAAGATGGGCACCGGAGGGCCAACAGGGGGCCCACGAGGCAGGGGGGCGCGCCCCCACCCTCGTGGACAGGTGGAGGCCCCCCTGACGTGGATTCTTCTTCCAGTATTTTTTATTATTTCCAAAAATAACTTTCGTGGAGTTTCAGGACTTTTGGAGTTGTGCAGAATAGGTCTCTAATATTTGCTCCTTTTCCAGCCCAGAATTCCAGCTACCGGCATTCTCCCTCCTTATGTAAACCTTGTAAAATAAGAGAGAATAGGCATAAGTATTGTGACATAATGTGTAATAACATCCCATAATGCAATAAATATCGATATAAAAGCATGATGCAAAATGGACGTATCAGGCCCACGGATAACAGGCCGGACGCCCGATGACCCCTTAGTCCAGGACTCCCTCAAAAACCTCCAGCAGATCCATGCCAGTCACGCCATCACGAACGAGCTGGACTACTCGCTCGACCAGCCCCTTCACCTCCGCTTTCTCCGCCGGAGTCACTTTCAAGGCGGAGGGCTTCTCGACTCAAGCTATAGAGAAGGGGGGAAGCCCAGTCGGCTGGCCTGGAGTCGGCTGGTCTTTGCAGGAGAACCAGGTCGACTGCCACCCTCTGACTGACTCGGGGAGAATCATGGCTGGGAAAGTACTCTTACCTCTCATTTGGACCCCAAGACCCCCACACATCTGGATCACATGTGTCCTCTCATCACTCGGATTGGCTTTTTTGACCGACTGAGAACGACAGGTGAAAATGTGTTTGAAGAGACCCTAGTGTGGTCGACAACCCAGGAAATTCTCGCACATAGACACGAATGCAGCAAGGTACACGATGGTGTTGGGGGAAAAGTGATGAAGTTGTGCTCCAAAGAAGTTCAAGAAACCTCGGAAGAAAGGGTGGGGAGGCAAAGAAAAACCACGGTCGACGTGGGTGGCGAGGAGGACACACTCACCCTCCTGCGGCCGCGGCTCGGTCTCGTCCTCCAGGAGCCGCCCTGATCCGTGGGGAATCAGTCCCCCCTCAACCAGATCATTGATGTCGTCTTGCCGGATCATCGACCGAATCCAGTCGCCCTGGATCCAGCCGCGCGGCAGGCTGGATCTCGACGAAGATCCGCCCCGGCCGGTCTTCTTCCCCGTCGCCTTCGCCGTCGCCTTCTTTGCGCGCTCCAAGGCCGCCGTCTTCTCTTTCCCCATTGCAGCGGACGGAGCTTGAGCGAGCCGGCGGCGCCGAGAGCAGAAGTGGATGCGGTGGAGAAACAGAGGAGAAAGGAGGAGAATGAGGCGCACTGTGCAGAAAACCCCAGCCGCGTCGCCTTATATGAGGTCTTATCCCGAGTGGCTGACTTGTGGGTCCAAGCAATCCCATCAAATCCCGCAACAGTCGCGCGCGCGGTACGTGGAGAAAAAGGTGGCGCGGGAATCGAGGCGCCCCTACCTAATATTCTCCGATTACCGTGGCTTCCTCCGCCCCGCGCGCTTCCCGAAATTCGAATCCCGCAAGATTCGCAAGCAGCAGAGCAACCTGTCAGACGGAGGATTTTTTTTCCATATCAACACTCGAAGCTTTTCAGTAAAAGTTCACTCGACAAACTAAGAATGGATCAAGGCGACTGAAAAAGAAGTTGAAGTCATCGCGATTGTTCATTTGATCCCAGTAAGACGCTTCCGAAGCGCAAGAATTGAGTAGGAGGTATTCTCAACTCCTTCTCCACTCGAACCCTGAACCATTCGGGGGCTAATGATGAAGCTATGTACCTAGGGTAGGGTCATAGGCCTGACCTAGACACCCTCCCCTAGGACATCACCCTAAAACCAGAAGCATCCAAGGGATATCATCATCCACTCGACCAGAAGCATTCCACTTGGAAGACTCGAAGTCACTCGACCACAGCAATTGTCACTCGACGACCAGAAGACCTAAATCCACTCTGTATAGCAATGGTCGGACGTTTACTCTGTAGACTTAATGGTCATTTATGTCACTTTATTTCTGGCATTACCAGAAACGCCCCATCTTTATGTACCTTAAACCCTGTGTAACTGAGGGCCGGAGGGGTCAGACGTACTCTATATAAGCCACCCCCCTCCTCAGGGACAAGGGTTTGCACCCCCTGTAACTCAACACACATATAATCCAGTCGACTCCCTCCGGGCACCGAGACGTAGGGCTATTACTTCCACCGTGAAGGGCCTCAACTCGTAGATCTTGTGTGTACAACTTTACCATAGCTGAGATCTTGCCTCCTCATACCTACCCCCCATTCTAATGTCAATCTTAGTACCACAACAGTGGGTAGTGAGGATGTCAAGCAGGGGAGGCCGGCAGAGCTGACGAGTGGAAGGAGGTAGGAGAAAGGCGAAGATAAAGATGTGAGGAGGATGGGTTGCGCATTTGCCCTATGGCGTGAATGTCACACATGTTGAATTTCGTATTATATCAGCTAAAATAATGAAAGCAAAAAAGACCCGGTCGTAATTAACCTTCCAATATACTTTTTCTACTATTAAGTGATAATAAACCAAGTGGGATAACACACTCAATCAAGTCAATTATCCTAAATTCTCTACTGAGAGCTCTGATGGCAGTAAAATGGACTAGAGCGCACAAGGTGTTGGAGATCAGAAGGTAGCGAGGTGCAAGAGTAGACGAAGAGAAGGTGGGGCTATGAGGACGTCGAGCAGAGGAGGCTACCGGTGCTGACGAGAGGGAGGAGCTACGAGGAAGACAAAGACAAAGACAAAAGCATGAAGAATAGTGGGTTGCACATTTGCCCTATGGCGTGAATGCCGAACACATTGAATTTCATATTAAATCGGCTAAAATAATGAAAGCAAAAATAACTTATCATAATTAACCTTGCAATATATGGTATACTGTTAAGTAATAATAAACCAAATAAGATAACACACCCAATCAAATTAGTTATCCAAAATTCTCATCTAGATGGGACACAGCTATTCTTAGCTCGAGCTCAAATGAGCCTGTATGAACAGTAAATTCGTAAAAAATTCTGAATTTTTTTGGGTGTGAAACATTGGCAAATTTTTTGAGTGCCTGCAAAATTTCATCATGAAATCACATTTGTGGAAGTGGTGGCAATAAAAACAAAATCGGTGCTGCAAAAAAATCATTTTCAAAAGCATTTTGGCTTCCAGGAATGCCATTTGAATGTGAAAATTTGCAGGTTCTTAAAACATTTGTTAAAGTTTATCACACAAAAATTTCAGTTTTTTTGAATTTTTTCATTTTCTTTCGAATTTACTGTTCACCCGAGCTCAAAGAGCAGAAAGACACTTTCGATCTAGATGCTCTATGGCGGGAAAGAGGATTAGAGTGCACAGGATGCTGGAGAAGAGAAGTTAGCGAGGTGCAAGGGTTGAGAGGACGTCGAGCAGCGATGACGAGCGGGGGAAGATAGGTGGAAGACGAAAAGGTGTGAGGAGGAGGAATAGCGGGTTGTGCACTTGCCCTAAGGCTGGTGCATCAGTCACATCCTTTCATGAATCTTGTCCAAAAATAACTCACCATAATTAACCTTCTGATATACGTTTTCTACTACTAAAAAAAATATACATTTTCTGCTGTTAAATGACAGTAAACCAGATGAGATGACACATTAACACACCAAATCAAGTCAATCATCCCAAAATCAATGTTGTCTTTTTTAGGATAAATATCACTAGAGTTACTAGTATACACCTACACAGAAGCTAAAGTTCGGCTACTTGTTTTTTTAATACAGTACAAATACAAATGTTTATATATAAATACATACACTCATGTTTTTATGAACACGCACGCCCTATCTTATGACCATTTGTTTTCTTGAAAACCGGCGGCGCCAACCCACCCCGTGCGCGTCCCCGCCGACGCGGTCAAGCCCTCCGGCGCACGCACGCACGCGCACCACGACGGACCCTGTCCGGCGTGCGCGCCACCACCCACTGACTCACACGGCGCGACCGCACCCGCGACGCGTGCGCCCTGTCATCGCGCCACGTGGCCGCGATGGGGCTCCGCTAGCCACCGTGCGCCCGACCCGCTACGGCCAGCCGCTAAATAAATCGCCTCGGATCTGACCAAATCCTCTCCGTCCGGACCGCACGCCGTCTCCCCCGTTTCCATTTCGCGAGGAGAAGAAAACGAGGGGGCAAGGGGAGGACAAAGAAACGGGGTCGGCGCCGCCGCCGCCGCCGGTTCGAGGTGGAGAAGGTACGAAATGGATGGATGCGCGCTCAGCGTGCCTTCGGTTCGATTGTCGTACGTGGGGGGAGAAGCGAACGAGCTTTGGGAATCTCTGTTCCCTTGATCGTTTCTTCCCTTCGTTTGTGTTAGTGTGGGGATTTTGTTCAGGATGAGAGGGTCTACCTTCCGCCCCGTTTGCCGTGGGCGTGTCGATCATTTGGGCTTTGGATTGGTCGATTTTTCCTGCGGATTTCGTTTTTTCCTCCCTCGGGTTGGGCCGCTACATGGTTGTTGCGCCGGCGATCGTTTTGATTCCAGATGCATACATACTCCTATTATGTAGTAATCTGTGTTTGTTTACGAGCTGAGGGGAGAGGGGAGGGATTCTTAAATTCTATGGGCGCATGATCCTCTCGTAATGATTCAGAAGGCAGAGGGGACTTGTTGTTTCTATTGCGTTTTCTGTTATTCTTTACGCGATTGAGTATTCTGCGAACATTTCTTCGTTTGTAAATCGATAGGCAGTTTTTCCTGTTTGTACATCTACAAATAAATTACTACTGTATGTGGTATGATGTTTGCACATGACATAGTTATCCATGACCCAAGTGTTTTTATATTGTGTGGGTGGTCCCAGACTGTCTTTTGTTTGAAGCACGAAAAAATTCTGCATAACTGTATCACAATCTAAACTGTTATATGGAGCTTTCGATCAAGTCAGTTTCATTCAACTGCTAATTCCAATTGGTTTTGGCCTTTTCGGACAATGAACAGATGATGGCCAAGAGGCAGATAGGACAATGAATAGAGGGTCTTATTTCGTTCCAATTTTGTTACGAAAATCTATTGAGTACATTTTAGGAAATATTTTCTAATATATTTTTTGTCTGCTTAAAATGAAAAAACCGAAGAGCGGCCGTTGAACTTGTAGCGCCGCTACAACCTAGCGATTTGATATAATTTCATAAACATAGGTGAATATAGCTTCCTTGGAGTGGAGCTGAATGTTCTTAACTAACAGTAGGTGCAAAGTTGGATTGTTTGGTGCTATTGGAGATTTGTATCATTACCTTCTTCCCATTTTCTTACGTGAACTGTATCATTTCTACATGCGGATTTACATATTTGAGGTTACCTTTCTGACTGTTTGTGGCAACATCAGTTCCTAACTTTCATTGCATTGTGGCTGCAGAAGTGTAACACAAGTTGCCATGGAGGAGAACGCCGGTAGATCCACCACAACAATTGGCCTTCTAAGAAGGGGTTCTGGCGTCTCCTTGAGAAATCAAAGCAATGAGGAGAGACCAAATCAGTTCCAGAATAAGCCAGGGAACACCACAAAAGCAACATGGGCTGGCAACAAGGAAAAGCCGGGGTATTTGCGTGACTCTTTTAATTCTTCAGGATCCAAGTCTGTATCTGCAAGCTCTTCAAAAGCTCCTGTCAGAAAGAATTATGACGAAAAGCTAAGGCGCCCATTGTCGGCACAGTTTAACAATGCTGAAAGTAGTAACAGAAGAACTGTTGTCAACCGTCTGCAGAGTAGCAAGAAAGCTATTGCTGATGAGGAGGATGGGCATCCATGTGCTCAGCAGATTGAGTCAGAAGATTCATCATCCACATCAACCACTGGGGATCAGCCAACAGGGCTAGATCCTGAAGTCTTAGGTTCATCTGTTTCTTCAGGGAGTTCTTCACATGTAGTTGATTCTGTGGCGAGAAATACTGCATTGAGGACTAAACCACGTAGGCAGAAGGATAAAGAGGAAATAGGTTTGGGTAAAACTCAAACTGCATCTACTTCTGTCCATCAGCCTGCTGGACCTCGCAATTTGGCCATTGGTGTGAAATCATCAAATGGTGCTGGTCCTGGTGTACAAAGGCGTGGTATAAAAAACCTTGGTTGCACATCAATCTCTGATGTTTTGCCGTCAGGCTGTTCTTCATCTAATTCTGTCCATAGTAAGAGGACTGAGATTACGAGAGAGAGGATTTCTGATGGGGAGACTTCTTCAAGACCAAGGGGCATAAGTGGGCAGCCTTCCTTGTATCCTGGCAGTACTGGTCCTAGAGTCAGAGACTCTGAACAATCAGCTTCTCAACAAACAACAAGGACTAGCAACAGAATTATTCGGGATTCTGCAGATTCAGTAAGGACTAGGCGTCCTTTTACTCAGCAGGCTAGGATGAGGATGCCAGATGAAACAGAGCAGGGCGTGTTTGCTCTGCGTGAGACTTTTTCAGGGGCTCGTCAACCAGATTGGGCCCGATTTTCGATGAACGAAGTTCCCCCACAGAGGTCAACAAGGCCTTTTCCTATGGAGTTGCCTCATGCAATTTACTCTTCTAGTCGTCAAGGCTCTAGTAACCGTGCATCAAGGAGCAGAGGGAGTTCTCGTCCCGAGGATAGCTCTCCACAAATGTTTAGAGATGTCTACAGACGCATGAACATGGACGGAATTGCAGAGGTAATTTTTTTTCCCATGTACTGTCTGAGTTGTTTGATTTTGTGCTTAGGTCTTGTTTGGGATGAAACTGATCAAACTATCATAGTTTACAGAGCAGTGATTTTTATTAGCAGCTAGGAAGTCTTGACATGAGAAAGCAATAACGGTGTTGATATATGGAATGCTTATTGTGTACAGGTGTTGCTTGCATTGGAAAGGATCGAACAACATGATGAATTGTCTTATGAGGTCAGTCCTTTTGTCCTTGTTTGCAACTTTAAGTTTCTCTTTTCTTGCCAACCTTGCTCTGAAGCGTGTTCTGTACAAATTATTCGCAGCAACTGCTGGTGCTGGAAACCAATCTATTCCTCAGTGGCCTTGGCTTGAATGATCAGCATAGAGATATGAGAATGGATATTGACGACATGTCTTATGAGGTACTACTTTCATGATATTGATTTTGCCGTAACAGTTTGATATGAGCCATCATTTCCTTTGTTAAGAATTGTTACTCTGTAACCATTCAGTTTGCGTGTACAATTTCTTAAAACGTAGCCATATGCTCGCCAAGTTCAGACTTCAGAAGCTCATGCGTTTTGTGTTACTCAGGAATTATTACAACTAGAAGATAGAATTGGCTCCGTGAGCACTGCCCTTTCTGAAGAGCAATTGACAAATTGTCTCAGTCGAATCATGTATAAATGGGAGAATGCGGCGCTAGAAGTGAACGAACCTGTCGTAGATGATGTCAAATGCAGCATATGCCAGGTACTTCCCCATTCATTAGCCATTAATGTTTCTGCGCGCTACTAGACTGTTACGTGCGTGTTGTTTTGCGCTGCTTACGCATGTTTTTGACATCAACTGGATATTACAGGAGGAATATATTGAGGACGAAGAGGTCGGTAGAATGAAGTGTGAGCATCAGTACCATGTGTGCTGCATTCAGGAGTGGCTTCGACAGAAGAACTGGTGTCCGATATGCAAAGCTTCAGCAGTACCTTCGTCGGACGCCGACAAGGGGGATACATGAATCTATGTCAAATACCCCCTCCGTCCCATAACCATAATATAAAAGCGTTTTTGACACTACATCTTATATTATGGGACGGAGGGAGTAGTATGAACTTACCATGAAACCATGTTAGACATCGTAGACGCTGCCCCAAATCAGGTCCCTCCAACTTGTGAATATATATGATAAACTGTTTCTCTCTTGCAAAGCCCTGTTTCTGTCATTTTTTGGTTATATTATCTTGTTCTATTCACACCACACGCGTGGGGGGAGCTCGCCATCGGATAAAAAAAATGAACATCCTTGGTACTGGAAGATAGTACAATCTACGGATTACTGAAAGAGGAAAGGTGTGATGGCTGTAAATTCATGGCGGCTGCCCACCAGAGAAAGAAGCTCCTAGGAAAAGAATAAGGCTGTGTTCGGGATGAGGGAATTTCACAGGAAATGTGGAGGTTTTCTTTCATGTGGTCTTTTTTCCAAATGGTGCAGCTAAGCAGGCCTTCCTCGGGCCTCAGCGAAAAAATGAGGTACGAATGGATGTTCTGATTCCTTTGAAATAGGCACACTAGAGGTTCAATTCCTAAGTTTTTCTGTAGTTGCATCCTTTGAAATAGGCACACTAGAGGTTCAATTCCTAAGTTTTTCTGTAGTTGCATCCTTTGTACCGAACGCCTCTGAAGGAAAAAAGACCACAGGAAAGAAAACCTCCACATTTCCTGTGAAATTCCCTCATCCCGAACACAGCCTTAAAATAAAATAGTGAAGGAAAAGGAGGGCATGGGGCATTTGAACTCTTGCCTCCTGGATGATTGCAACGGTACTAGCCACCAGGCTAGCGTCGGGATCCCGATGAAGAAATATGGCGCGCTCTACTTGGCGCAAAATGAACCAGGTTTTCAATGATTTTTTCCTGGTTTCCTTGGTTTTACGTTTTTTCTTTTCTTTCTTTTTGCTTCATTTTTATTTGGTTTTCTGTGGGTCTTTTTTTTTTTGGTTTCTTTTGTTTTTTGTTTGGTTATCTTATTTCCTCTCCATTTTTTGTTCTGGGTTTTATTTTGTTTCTTTCATCATTTTTCTTGCATTTTCTTTTTTACTCATTTTCCTTTGTTTTTATTTATTGGTTTCCAACTTTTTTTGTTATTCTTTGTTTCTTTATCGATTTTACAGCTTTCCATTCTTTTTGCGTATGTATGTTCAGTTTTATTTTTCCGTTTTTTTTTCTTTGTTCATTTAGCTTCTTTTTCGGTTTTCTTTGTTTCTTTTGGGTTTCATTCTTTTTTTGTATATATCAACATCATTTTTCTAATACATGTTTAACATTTTTCCACTAGTAATAATTTTTTAATGCATGGTCACCAGTTTTTCTATACACATTTTCAAATGCTAGGTTATCATTTTCCAAATGCAAGATTAACATTTATTGAATACATGGTCAACATTTTTTTCTACCCACACTTTAAACTTTTTCAAATATATGATTAGCATTTTTTAAATACAACATTAAAATTAACTATTACATGGTCAACATTTTTGTTAATATATATAATATTTTTGAAATGCTTGATTAACTTTCTAACGATATTAACATTTTCTGAACACATGGTCAACGTTTTTTGAATCACATTTAACATTTTTCAAATGCTACATTAACATTTTTTAAACACTTGTTCATCATTTTTTTTCAAAATTTGATTAATATTTTTACATGCATGATCAAATTTTCCATTATTCTTTAAATACATGGTCAATATTTTTCTATACACATTTAACATTGTTCTAATTCTTGTTTAACATTTTCCAAATACTTTTTTATATTTTTTCAAATACTTGATTAACATTTTGCTATACATGATCAAAAAAATTCACCATTTTTTAATATATGGCTTAACATATTTTCTATGCACATTTAACATTTTCGAATGTTTGATTAATATTTTTCATATGCTTGATTAAAAAATTTAAATACATGATCAAATTGTTTCGTACACAATTTATTCTTTTATACATTTTTCGTATGTGTGATAAATATTTTCTCTATAGTCTATACATATTTAAGATTTCAAATGCTTGGTGAATATTTTTCAATTGTTTCATTTAGAGTGATTTTTGTAATATATTTATTTAGAATATTTGAAGTATAAGCAAGAGTAAAATAGAGATCAAAAAACATAAAAAAATTGAAAAAAATAAAACAAAAAGCGAGGTTGTTGTTCTGGTGGGCCTGGACGGGCCGAAGTCGCTCCAGCCTTCAGCAGCGAGGGTTCCTCCAGTCTCGCTGAATGCGAGATATAGGGGCGCCCCAGCAGTTCTGCAGTTTGGTCGTTGGGCTGATTGGTTTGTCGGCCTGCTGCAAGATTCATGCTTTCTAGTACTTCTAATGCAACCAAACATAGACCGTTTGCGTCAGTGAATGGAATGATGGGGATTCTATGCTCTTATGATTAAATTAAATTTTCCATGATAAACATAGATCAGAACATGATACATTATGTGCACGTGCAGAAATTTGAGCAAAGCTCTACACTTAGAAAAGACAACAAAAGTACCCGAATGTGTGCTCCTGCTCGCAAGGGCTTCAGTTCCTTGCAAGGTCCGGAAAGAAGCCGTGCCCCTCTCGAAGACGTTTGGTCGCGATTCTTGGGCATCGATCGTTGCTGCTCCTGCTAGCTCTGTGGCCTCGGCGGATATCCCAGTGCGGCCTGCCTTGGAGAGGCAAGCCGAGTTGTTGTGCTCTGAGCTCCTTGATATGGCTTCCTTCCGGTTTGAGGAGACGGTCCAGCCTCTGCGTGATGTCGTTGACTCCATGCAAGGTTGGATGTTGCGGATGGAGAGCTTCATGGAGCGAGTTGAGGCTGCACTAGGAGGGCTCTCCCTGGCGCCGCCTGTGTTGCAGAGTGCTCATGTGTTGCGCCCTTTGATTGTGCCTGATGGCAGCTTCGAGGTCGAGAGGGGAGACGAGCTTCATGGTTGTTTCTCCCCTCGTGCTAGAGCCAGCTCGCCGCCGTCGGCCTATGAGGGTCCAGGCAATGATGTGGTTGTGACTCCGGTGCTGCAGATCATGCCTGAGCTTCGGGAGCTGTGTGGAGGCTCGGTTCTGCCTCTGTCCGTCGAACAACCGAAGGTAGACCCTCCTGAGATCTCAATTGTGGCTTTATCGCCAGCGTCACCCCTGGATTCTAGCCAGATACTTGATGCTGAGGAGTGTGGTGATTTGGATGTTTCAATATCTCCATCTCCTAAGTCCATTGGGTGTCAGGCGTCCACCAGTTTACCTCTTGGTGTCATGGAGCATGGAGTTCTAGATGTTGCTGATGTTCCCTCGTTTGCGACCATGGAGCAGGTGATGCCTGTGAGTGACATGACCATTGAGCCAAGTGTGTTGGCACCTACTCCAAATCCAGATGCTCTCTTCGCAAAGAAACTTTGTGACTTGCTCGCCAGTGTGGAGGTTGCTAGACCTGGTTTGGGCAAGTCGATTGCTTGCCTCTTGACGGGGACACCAATAAGGGGCAAACAAAAGAAGGTGGGCAAAGGAAAGAGTGGCGCCATGGGCAAGGCGTCTCTCGCTGCTTGATGGATGACCTTCGATCTCTCGGCTTGTCCGCTTTGATTGGGTTGTCGTTGAGGGTTGGGAGGTGCCTGATGTCTTGTGTCGAGCTGTTCTTGTCGGGGGTCTCTTGGCGTAGTAGCAATATCGGGGTTTGTGGATGTTGTGTATTCGGAGAGTCTGGGAGGGGCCGCATGTGCTGTTGTGGGGTTTCTTGCCATGTGAGGAGTTAGTCCGTGCTCCATTTGTATTGGTTTTCGCCCGGTTTTCCGTAAATTAACTGGGCAATTCTCTTCTTCTTAATTAATCGATGAGGCAAAACTTTTGCCTCTGTTTCAAAAAAAAAATGTACACATTATGAATAGTAAAATCAGAAAACTAGTACTGTTAAAACAAAACAAAACAACGCAGTGAACATGATCCGAAGCAAGGTGGTTGACTGATCCATGTATGCACCTGGTGCAAGATATTAAACAGTTAGTCAGTAGTCATAATGCTTGTATTACTCACGTTCCTCGTTCTTGTAATAAAGCTAGTGATAAGCTGGCATCCTTTGTCAGAACTAGAGGTAGAACTATGACCTGGTTGGGGTCCGGGCCACATGAGGTCCTTGAGGTTGCTAGAGATGATTGTAATGACACTTTGATTGAGTAATACAAGCTTTATTCCCACACAAAAAACAAAAAACAAACAAATCTGATTTTTGTAAATAAAAATGAAGAATTTTCTACATACTTGAAAAAATTATGAAGGAAAAACATTCTAGTGTTCTAAAAAAAATACAAAATCAATGCTCCAAAAATGCTTTCAAAAATAGTTTTCTTAATGGCCAACTTCAACTATTCCACCTAAACTTTGGAGTGATAACGTTGTTGCCAAAGGAGGAGGCAATGTGCATTGAGCAGTTCAAACCAATATGTCTGCTTAATGTGAGTTTCAATTTTTTTTTACTGAAGTTGGTAAGAAGCGTCTCACGCAGATTGCACATACGTGGATCCATACATGGACGTTACTCACTCTTGCAGAAGCCAGGAAGCTTTTGGATATTGGGTGTACCCGGTGAAAGATGGTAGCACATGGTACTTACAATTGGTTTGGATGACAATCCAATAATAGGCTAGGTGTTTAGTCATCTCGACCTATTTTCATCGGTTATGGCAACTTTTTTTTGCTTTTCTTTTCTTTTTAGCTCTAATGAACCGCAGACATCTTGGTACTTTTGCTAAATAATATAGCTGCATGCATTAGTCTGATGCAGAGGCCAGGGTGACCCACCTTTTCAAAAAAGAAATCTTTTGGAGCAACATTGTTTTAATTATTATTTTTTGGCCAGAGCATTGAATATTCTTCTTCACGACTTTTTTTATGTATGCAGACAATCCTTCAATGTTTGTTGCCAAAAAAAATTAATTTTATTTTTTAACTATTGTTTTCAAGTTTACTTTTCACGGGAGAGAATTTGAGCTCGCGAGCTGAAACTCCATGTCCGAGAAGTAACATCCTCTACTGTAAGTTATGTGCACGTTTGGCTCATAGTCAGTGTAAAATATTGCCAGTGATTATGCCATAAATTTTCTAAGCTTCATCCGATTTTTGTGGCTTTGCTCTAGTAGGAAAAATAATGTAGCAGCGTCCCCCTGCGAACTAAACATGACTTATATTTTTTCTTTACATTGGTGTTAACAATTAGAGCTTATACCATTTGTTGGTCTTTGGTTTTCAATCACCTTAGAGGGTGGTTAATAATATAGCCAACAATCAGCTGTAAGATGTTGCATTTCATCTAGAGCCAACCTAGTAGCCGGCTTGTACAATAATAAGTTTTAAACATGTACTACTTTACTAATAGTTGGCCCATCTTATAATTTTACAAAGTGTCTTGGGTCTCGTGCTATAGCCGGCTCCTATTCTACAACCCGTTTTTCTTCTCCCTCCTCTGACTAAGTAAAAATATAATACTTTGTCCTTGTAGCCTGCTTATGTCATCTTACTGTACTTGCTGTTACTAAATAGCCCTTCATTCATTTTCCTGATAGACTGACCTAAATTAATGCAAGGACGTGTACTATTCCAACCATTTTTTGGAGACTTTGCAGTCTTCTATGTTCCAATCATCCATGTGTTTCCCTATCATAATAACAGAATAAATGGACCGTTTGTAAGTTGTAACCGAGGGGACATATTTTCCTACCATAAGAACTGAATAAATGAACGGTTTGTAACACAGGGAACATCATATCAATTCATTCATCATGATATTATTTTTCATGTCCGCAAGGAACTGTTCGAGGAACCCACAGTTATATAAACTTAATTTATGGCAGATACACTGCATTCGGATCAACTGGTTGCATGCAGAGAATCTGAGTCATCGGGTATGTGCCCATTGTGTTTGTAACCCCTTGATGCTTCATTTCGAGTTAATAAAATCCACCTTTTGTCGTGGAAAAAAATGCAATGTATGAGACTTGGACCTACTTTGTCTGATCTCAAGAAGCACACAACATGCCACATTACCTTCATGTAATAGCCAGATGTCCCACATGGGATATATGGACAAAACGACCTAACAAGTTTTTTCTAGATGCAATCTTAATAAGTAGCAGACGATGGCTTGCTTCTAGCTTTGTGCACGAAGAGCGAGACAAGACCAAATTGGTTGGCCGTGCTGCATGCTGCCTGTCGCAGCCAGCGGCATCGTTTGGGTTGGTTCTTGGAGGTGCTTCAGAGGGGGTCCATGAGGCACGAATTGGCACGAGAATTCTTCCCTTTTGTTGCATCAAATCTGTGTACGCATAAGGGTATGGGCAGAACATGCACAGGATAAGTGTCTTCAGACGAATTTGGCACCGCTAAGCAAAGGAAAGGAAACATGGACAGGATCTGTCGGCACTGGTTTCTATGTTATCTTTGCAAAGTTTCCTTCAAGTGTCACTCCTGCTATATATATTCGTTCAGTTTTGCTTCTTTCGTTACCTTATTATTATTAGTTGGAGCTGGCGTTTCTGAATGATACAAGTTCAGAGCAAGGAACTTGGAACGCTTTCATATTTTTACCATCCCACTTTAACATCCATTTCATTATCCTTTCTTCAGTTAAGTTGGTTGGGAAAGCAAGGCAGGAGGATAAGCCAAGAGTTGACAGCTGATTTTGCCGAAGAAAGAGACGGCGCATTTGCGCCACCGAATGCAACCCGAGGCGACGCCAGTGACAGGGGCGACCCGATTAACATGTCGACCAAGAAAAGCAGCGGTGCGTGGCGGGCACTTTGGAGGCATCGTATACCTGTCAACACTCGACACCACTTCTCTTTGTGCCTGTGGATTTGTGGTCTCTCCCATGGTATTTTTCCATCCTTTCAGCCAACCAGCCGGCCGGGACCAGAAGAAAAGCAGCGTGTCAACTTGCAGCTAATCGTTCTGCATACAGCTAAATTTCGTCCACAGCTCATAGCAAACAAAGTACACGCTGTTTTCTTTTTTCTTTTTATGAAAAAAAGGGATCCCCTCGATTTCATTAACAAAATCAAATATCTGTTATTACAACCAGAAACGCAGACCAAACAAACTAGAACCACACACCCCCCACCTCACACACCCTGTGTTTCCAGAACTTCCCCCGTTGCCCTCTTTTTTACAAGGAGGCAAGGCTTTAAGGAAGATAAATTCCTATGTGAACATCACCCACAGAAACTCAGCTAGATCAGACCCAACCTAAACAAAACATCTAAGCAAGCAAAAAAACTCTCAACATAGGTCACTTTTTTGAATCAGTCTTCAATCCTTGGAATCTAAGATGCCCAGCTACTTCGCGCCTGGAAAATGTCACTGGCGACTCGCTCCAGCAGCTTTGCGCCCTGTTGCAGCTCCACCTTTGCGTCCTCCTCCCCCTGCAAAATACTCTAATCATTAATCCAATGCACCATCTTATACATAACCACACTAGGATCAGCAGGCCAGACATGTTGAAAACAGGCTAGATTCCTAGTTTTCCAGATGCTCCAAATCAAAGCCGCTACCCCTACAAAAATTATTTCCTTTTTCTTTTCTCCAAATTTACCCAGCCAAACATTCAAGCATGTTTCCATATCATAGAAGTCACATTGAATCCCTGTTATATGACTAACCACACCCCATATACATCTGGCCAGGGGACACTGGAAAAAAAGATGGTTAATAGATTCATTTTTACCACAAAAAAGACATTATTTCTCACATTTTCCACCCCTGTGAAGTAAAACATCCCTGGTTAAAATACTTTTTTGGTAACTAACCAGATGAATGTTTTAATTCTAAGGGGTATTTTAACTTTCCATAAAAATCTATTTGGACAGTTTTCCCCAACTTTTAACACCGAATAAAAAGATCTAACACTATATTCTCTCGATCCCTTTGGGATCCAGAATAGCTTATCTTCTTCTTTATTCAGAACGACTTCTCCACACATCTTTAATAATTCCTGCCACTGGTCTGCCTTATCTCCCACCAAATTCCTTCTGAATTTCAGCGAGGTAAGATGAGAGGACAAAGCGTCAGCCACCGTGATATGTTGATCTAGAGAAATATTATAGAGTTCAGGGAAAGTGACTGCTTGAATGATGCTGACTGCGAAATTGAGGTTTAAAGGCTATCATAATCATTCGTAGAATCTATGAACGGTTCGAACGAGACCTGCTGAAATGGCCAGTGATCACGACGCGGCACAAATGGCAACACCGAAGCCGGTGGGTTGGTTTCTCCATTTAATCAAGACAAGAAAGGGACCCGACTGCTGTCCAAAACCAACGCACCAAGTTATGCAATCCAAACGTGTGCTACGAATGGCTTGAGACGGAGTGCTTGACCTTGTAAAGGAGTGGGGTTCATGGCCGGCATACTCTGGTGTTATGGAATCACATTCCGGTCTCCACTTCCTTCTTTCTCGTGTGCCATAGCCTGGGCTCTCTAGCTTCTTTTCCGTGACCATCTAATTTCCATCACGGCACTTAATTTTTTTTGGAAAACTTCTGATTCATCTTCAATAATTGTAATACAACACACACCAGAAATAATAAAAATTACTTCTAGATCCGTAGTCCATCTAACAACGACTACAAGCACTAAAGAGAATAGAAGGCGCGCGGCCGTTATCGCCCCTCCCTCGTCCGAGCCGGGCAAAGCTTATTGTAGTAGACAATCGGGAAGTTGTCGTTCTAAGTCCCTATAGAACCAGTGCACCAAAACTGCAACCATCGCCGATGAAGAGACGCGTAGATCGAAAGGATCCAACCTGAAGGCAGCACAAGAACGTAGACGAACGAAGACCCGATCCGAATAGATCCACCAAAGGCAACCACCGACCGAATCCCACGAGATCCACTAGAGACACACCCCTGCAAATCCTCTGATGCACCACCGGGACGGGGGCTAGGCCACCCCGTCTTGCCTTCCTGAGCAGCACACAAACCCTAACAAAGCTCAAGAAACATCTAAAAATGGATCCTTGCCGCCGGCAAGGACCGGGATCCACGACACTCCCATACCCCTAGGGTCACCGGACACGAGGCGGACCGGCGGCGGTGCCCACGGGAGGCAGAGGAACCCTAAGCTTTTTCAGAGAGGTGGCGATGGATGCATGTCGATGCGAATGTTGTGTTTCATGTTTTTGACTACGGGATTAGATTGAACCATGATAACCCACAAGTGTAGGGGATCAATTGTAGCCTTTTTCAATAAGTAAGAGTGTCGAACCAGACGAGGAGCTAAAGGTAGAACAAATATTCTCTCAAGTTCTATCGACCACCGATACAACTCTACGCACGCTTAACGTTCACTTTACCTAGAACAAGTATGAAACTAGAAGTACTTTGTAGGTGTTGTTGGATAGGTTTGCAAGAATATAAAGAGCACGTAAATAAAAAGTAAGGGTTGTTTAGATAAAGATACAACTAAATTAGTTTTAGTAGAGAGTTTTTTGTCACGAGAAAGTTATTTGTCCCTAGGCAATCGATAACTAGACCGGTAATCATTGTTGCAATTTTATTTGAGGGAGAGGCATAAGCTAACATACTTTCTCTTCTTGGATCATATGCACTTATGATTGGAACTCTAGCAAGCATCCGCAACTACTAAAGATCATTAAGGTAAAACCCAACCATAGCATTAAAGTATCAACTCCTCTTTATTCCCATACACCATGACCCACTTATCCGTGTTTGTGTTTTAGTCACTCACGCAACACAGACAATAAGCAAATCATGAACATATTGCAAACCTTACAGTGGGGATCCCTCACGCTTGCGCGACACGGAGAGCACCATAGGACATCACCAATAATAAAACATGCAACTCAAACCAATCACGATCATCAATTAACCCATAGGACAAAACGGATCTACTCAAACATCATAGGATAGCCATACATCATTGGGAAATAATATATAGTGTTGAGCACCATGTTTAAGTAGAGATTACAGCTAGTAAAAGAGGGGTTACACCGCTGCATAGGGGGGGGGGGAGAGTTGGTGATGACAGCGGTGAAGTTGTTGGTGTAGATTGCGGTGACGATGATGGCCCCGGCGGCACTCCGGTGCCACCGGAAGCGAGGGGGAGAGAGTCCCCCTCCTTCTTCTTCTTCCTTGACCTTCTCCCTAGATGGGAGAAGGGTTTCCCCTCTGGTCCATGGTCTCCATGGCATGGGAGGGGCGAGAGCCCCTCCGAGATTGGATCTGTCTCTCTGTCTCTCTTTGTTTCTGTGCTCCCAGATCTGGCCTTTCACCGTTTCTTCCCGGAGATCCGTAACTCAGGTCTGGCCTTTCACCGTTTCTTATATTCCCGGAGATCCGTAACTCAGGTCCGGCCTTTCACCGTTTCTTATATTACGGCGTGTCCACGAGGGTCAGGGGCGCGCCTGCCCCCCCCCCCGGGGCGCGCCCCTGCCTCGTGGCCCCCTCGAGCATCGTCTCACGTTGATTCCACTTCCCATAATTCACATATATTCCAAAAAAATCTCCGTCAGTTTTTATCGCGTTTGGACTCCGTTTAATATGGATTTTCTGTGAAATAAAAAACATGCAGCAAACAGGAACTGGCACTGGGCACTGGATCAATATGTTAGTCCCAAAAATAGTATAAAAAGTTGCCAAAAGTATATGAAAGTTGTATAATATTGGCATGGAACAATCAAAAATTATAGATACAACGGAGACGTATCAGCATCCCCAAGCTTAATTCCTGCTCGTCCTCAAGTAGGTAAATGATAAAAAAACAAGATAATTTTTGATGTGGAATGCTACCTAGCATAATCTTCATGATGTATCTATTCATGGCATGAATATTAAGACACGAGTGATTCAAAGAAATAGTCTATCATTTGACATTAAGACAATAATATTTCAAGCATACTAATAAAGCAATCATGTCTTTTCAGAATAACATGGCCAAAGAGAGTTATCCCTACAAAATCATATAGTCTGGCTATGCTCCATCTTCACCACACAAAATATTCAAATCATGCACAACCCCGATGACAAGCCAAGCAATTGTTTCATGGACATGAGCGTGAGCCATGGACATAGCACTATAGGTGGAATAGAATATGATGGTGGAGGTTGTGTGGAGAAGACAAAAAGGAGAAAGTCTCACATCGACGCGGCTAATCAACGGGCTATGGAGATGCCCATCAATTGATGTCAATGTGAGGAGTAGGGATTGCCATGCAACGGATGCACTAGAGCTATAAGTGTATGAAAGCTCAAACTGAAACTAAGTGGGTGTGCATCCAACTTGCTTGCTCATGAAGACCTAGGGCATTTGAGGAAGTCCATCGTTGGAATATACAAGCCAAGTTCTATAATGAAAATTCCCACTAGTATATGAAATTGATAACTCAAGAGACTCTCTATATGAAGAACATGGTGCTACTTTGAAGCACAAGTGTGGTAAAAGGATAGTAACATTGTCCCTTCTCTCTTTTCTCTCTTTTATTTTTATTTTTTAGGCTTCTTTGGCCTCTCTTTTTTTTTGGGGGGGGGGGCTTCTTTGGCCACTTTATTTTGATAACCTCACATGGGACAATGTTCTAATCATGATGATCATCATACTTTTATTTACTTACAACTCAATATTACAACTCGATATCTAGAACAAAGATACGACTCTATATGAATGCCTCCGGTGGTGTACCGGGATGTGCAATGATCTAGCGTAGCAATGACATCAAAAAAGGACAAGCCATGAAAACACCATACTAGCTATCTTACGATCATGCAAAGCAATATGACAATAAATGCTCAAGTCATGTATATGATGATGATGGAATTTGCATGGCAATATATCTTGGAATGGCTATGGAAATGCCATGATAGGTAGGTATGGTGGCTGTTTTGAGGAAGATATAAGGAGGCTTATGTGTGATAGAGCGTATCGTATCACGGGGTTTGGATGCACCGGCAAAGTTTGCACCAACTCTCGAGGTGAGAAAGGGCAATGCACGGTATCGAAGAGGCTAGCAATAATGGAAGGGTGAGAGTGCATATAATCCATGGATTCAACATTAGTCATAAAGAACTCACATACTTAATGCAAAAATCTATTAGTCATCAAAACAAAGTACTACGCGCATGCTCCTAGGGGGATAGATTGGTAGGAAAAGACCATCGCTCGTCCCCGACCGCCACGCATAAGGAAGACAATCAATAAATACCTCATGCTCCAACTTCGTTACATAACGGTTCACAATACGTGCATGCTACGGGAATCACAAACTTCAACACAATTATTTCTACAATCCACAACTACCCACTAGCATTACTCTAATATCACCATCTTTATATCACAAAACTATTGCAAGGAATCAAACATATCATATTCAGTGATCTACAAGTTTTATGTAGGATGTTATGACTAACCATGTGAATGACCAGTTCCTGTCATCTCTCTAAATAGATATAAGTGAAGCACGAGAGTTTAATTCTTTCTACAAAAGATATGCCCATACTCTAACAAATATAAGTGAAGCAAAAGAGCATTCTACAAATAGCGGTTTCCTATGTGAAGAGAAACAGGCAATCCAAACTTCAAATGATATAAGTGAAGCACATGAAGCATTCTATAAAGCCATACTCAAAAGATATAAGTGAAGTGCAAAGAGAATTCTATAAATCAACCATGTACTATCTCATACCAGCATGGTGCATCAAAGAAAAGTGAAAACTAAATGCAAAAGACGCTCCAAGATTTGCACATATCACATGAACGAAATGAATCCGAAAACATACCGATACTTGTTGAAGAAAGATGGGATGCCTTCCGGGGCATCCCCAAGCTTAGAAGCTTGAGTCTCCTTGAATTTTTACTTGGGGTGACTTGGGCATCCCCAAGCTTGAGCTCTTTCCTCTCCTCCTTTTCCTCATATCAAGACCTCCTCGATCCTCGAACACTTCATCCACACAAAACTCAACAGAAAGCTCGGTAAGATCCGTTAGTATAATAAAGCAAATCACTACTCTAAGTACTGTTGCAAACCAATTCATATTTTGTTTTTGCATTTTAGCTACTGTAATATAACTTTTCCATGGCTTAATCCACTGATAGAAATTGATAGTTTCATCAAAACCAGCAAACTATGCATCGAAAACAGAATCTGTCTTAAACAGGACAGTCTGTAGGAATCTGAACATTCACCATACCTCTGGTACTCCAAAAATTCTGCCAAAATTAGGAAAAATAAAAAATTTGTATATAAAGACAGTGCAAAACTTTTCAGACCCGTTTGACGTTCCAATAAAAAATGTAAAATCGCACACTACAGCCAAAGTTTCTGATTCTGCACCGCACAAACCAACAAGCATGTAAAGATTCTAAAGGCAAATCTTGGCACATTATTTTTTATAATACAATGGAATTGTACAAGGGGATAATTATTTTTTTGAAAAGTTTCTGTAATCAAGATTCACAAAGTTTCCGTGAGCGTGGACAAAGTTCAAGGCTAGCTCCCACTTTAACAATGCTCGTCTTTCTCACTTTCACTTTCCTTTTCTGAACATTTTTGGGTTCCCCTCTTTATTTTTTTGTTTTTAAACTATATAAAAACACTCAACAGAAATAAATGACTCTCTAAAACTTCCGGGTTGTCTCCCTGGCAGCGCTTTCTTTAAAGCCATTAAGCTAGGCATAAAGTGCTCAAGTAATGAATCCACCCGGATCCCAAGGTATATCAAAGCCAATCTTAATTAACAATGATTTGTGATTTAGTAGTGAGCACAAAGTAACATATATCATGCAATGACGAAGTCTAACTCTCTTCCTATGCATTGGCATGTCATAAAAGAACAATTCA
Source organism: Triticum aestivum (assembly GCF_018294505.1). Taxonomy (NCBI): domain Eukaryota; kingdom Viridiplantae; phylum Streptophyta; class Magnoliopsida; order Poales; family Poaceae; genus Triticum; species Triticum aestivum. The sequence goes on from NC_057814.1 coordinate 542,087,550, forward strand.
TGCACACATAGTAAAGGCCAATGCATAGTATAAACAGTTTCTTGCAATTTTATTTTATTGGAAACAAGGAGAGGAGGAGATGTAGTTCCTCTCTCATAATAATTGCAAGTAGGAGCAGCAAGCACATGCATATTATATTCATCAAAATCATCATGTGTAGTAGTAAAACGCAACCCATCAATATAATCCTTAATAAGGGCAAACTTCTCCGATATAGTGTAGTCAGGAGAATTCAAAAAGATAATAGGACTATCATGCGTGGGTGCAATAGCAACAATTTCATGTTTAACATAAGGAACTATAGCAAGTTAATCTCCATAAGCATAATTCATATTGGCATCTTGGCCACAAGCATAGCAAGCATCAAGTTCATCAAAAAGGGATATTTCAAAAGAATCAACGGGGTCATAACAATCATCATAGCAATCATCCTTCGGTAAGCACGAAGGGACATTAAATAATGTATGAGTTGGAGATTTATTCTCATTAGAAGGTGGGCACGGGTAGCTAATCCGCTCTTCCTCTTTTTGTTCTTCGTTCTCCTCATCATCTTTTTCATCCAATGAGCTCACACTTTCATCAATTTCTTCTTCCATAGACTCCTGCAAAATATTAGTCTCTTCTTGGACAGCGGAGACTTTCTCAATAAAATCATCAATATCGGAATTGAATTCATAATTCTCATAGCAATATTTAAGTATAGCAAAATTTTCAGGTCTGTAAACAGCATCATCAAGATTTTCACACTCTTTAAACAAAGCTTCAATTTCATAAGTACCCATAAAAGCAACGAATTCTTCTATTTGTTCCACATCATAGTAATCATATATACCATTAGCATAAGAAGCCAAGGTTTTATCATCATTAAATTTGCATGAAAAGGGAAGGTGTGGAGCCTTCATCCTAGAGCAACAGGTATAATCATATCTCAAGCATAGTTCCCGAGCATACCAATGCAACATATGAATTTGATCCCATAATAGTTTCCCTTTTTGAGTCAAGCGATAATCCCTAAAGTATTCACGTTGATCCAACGTGTCTCCCATTACAAAGTTGAATGGGGTTTTCTCAGGATTATCAAAGTAGTACATAATATCTTTCACATAATGAGCATCGAGGGTTTTAGGAGGTTCCCCATCTCCATGAGTGGCAAGTAAACCTAATTTTTTTGGTATTTCTTGTTCCATATCCATAACTAAAGATAGAGAACAACTTAGAACAACAAATAAAAATTACTTAGTGATAAAGCAAACAAGCACACACGAGAATATTCACCCCACCCTATAACTCCCTGGCAACGGCGCCAGAAAAAGGTCTTGATAACCCACAAGTATAGGGGATCAATTGTAGCCTCTTTTGATAAGTAAGAGTTTCGAACCTAATGAGGAGCTAAAGGTAGAACTAATATTCCCTCAAGTTCTATCGACCACCGATACAACTCTACGCACGCTTAATGTTCGCTTTACCTAGAACAAGTATGAAACTAGAAGTACTTTGTAGGTGTTGTTGGATAGGTTTGCAAGAATATAAAGAAAACGTAAATAAAAAGTAGGGGCTGTTTAGATAAAGATACAACTAAATTAGTTTTAGTAGAGAGGTTTTTGTCACGAGAAAGTTATTTGTCCCTAGGCAATCGATAACTAGACCGGTAATCATTATTGCAATTTTATTTGAGGGAGAGGCATAAGCTAACATACTTTCTCTTCTTGGATCATATGCACTTATGATTGGAACTCTAGTAAGCATCCGCAACTACTAAAGATCATTAAGGTAAAACCCAACCATAGCATTAAAGTATCAAGTCCTCTTTATTCCCATACACCATGACCCACTTATCCGTGTTTGTGTTTCAGTCACTCACGCAACGCAGACAATAAGCAAACCATGAACATATTGCAAACCTTATAGTGGGGATCCCTCACGCTTGTGCAACAACATGGAGAGCACCATAGGGTAGCACCAATAATAAAACATGCAACTCAAACCAATCACGATCATCAATTAACCCATAGGACAAAAAGGATCTACTCAAACATCATAGGATAGCCATACATCATTGGGAAATAATATATAGCATTGAGCACCATGTTTAAGTAGAGATTACAATGAGTAAAAGAGGGGTTACACCGCTGCATAGAGGGGGGAAGAGTTGGTGATGACGGCGGTGATGTTGTTGGTGTAGATTGCGGTGACGATGATGGCCCCGGCGGCACTCCGGTGCCACCGGAAGCGAGGGGGAGAGAGCCCCATCCTTCTTCTTCTTCCTTGACCTTCTCCCTAGATGGGAGAAGGGTTTCCCCTCTGGTCCATGGTCTCCATGGCATGGGAGGGGTGAGAGCCCCTCCGAGATTGGATCTGTCTCTCTGTCTCTCTCTGTTTCTGCGCTCCCAGATCTAGCCTTTCACCGTTTCTTATATTCCCGGAGATCCGTAACTTCGATTGGATTGAAATTTGAACACGATTTTTATCCGGATATTAGCTTTCTTGTGGCGAAAGAAGGGCAACAACCTCCTTACGGGGTGTCCACGAGGGTCAGGGGCGCCCCCCTGCCTCGTGGCCCCCTCGGGCATCGTCTCGCGTTGATTCCACTTCCCATAATTCAAATATATTCCAAAAAAAAATCTCCGTCAGTTTTTATCCCGTTTGGACTCCGTTTAATATGGATTTTCTGCGAAATAAAAAACATGGAACAAACAGGAACTGGCACTGGGCACTAGATCAATATGTTAGTCCCAAAAATAGTATAAAAAGTTGCCAAAAGTATATGAAAGTTGTATAATATTGGCATGGAACAATAAAAAATTATAGATACAACAGAGACATATCAAACCATCACGTGTATCTCCTCCTCCACCCGCAACCCTAGTCGATCGCCTCCCCCTCCTCTCGATCTTTCTCTCCTCGCCGCTGCTGGAAAAGGCCGTGCGGTGCCCATGACGGGGCAGCGAGGATCGAATCCCTGGCGGTCTCATGGGCCTTCGATAGGGGATCCCTCCGCGTCTTCCTTTGCGGTTGCAGCAAGGTGAGTCACGGATGCGACCTTGTTCTCTGGATCACTTGGGCGAGGCGTGGCGATGGTCCGACAATGCTATCTTGCTAGAGGTCAGAGGCGCGGGTGACTAGGTGCGTTGCTCCTCCCGTGGCGGCGCAGCGTGCTACCTGTTGAGCACTGCGTTGGTTTTCCCTTGAAGAGGAAAGGGTGATGCAGTAAAGTAGCGGAAGTATTTCCCTCAGTTTTTGAGAACCAAGGTATCAATCCAGTAGGAGACCATGCTCGAGTCCCACGCACCTACACAAACAAATAAGAACCTCGCAACCAACACGATAAAGGGGTTGTCAATCCCTTCACGGTCACTTACGAGAGTGAGATCTGATAAGATAATATTTTTGGTATTTTTATGATAAAGATTAAAAGTAAAGAAAGCAAAATAAACGGTAATAGAAATAACGGTAGATTAATATGATAGAGAATAGACCCGGGGGGCCATAGGTTTCACTAGTGGCTTCTCTCAAGATAGCATAAGTATTACGGTGGGTGAACAAATTACTGTGGAGCAATTCATAGAATTGAGCATAGATATGAGAATATCCAGGCATGATCATGTATATAGGCATCACGTCCGTGACAAGTAGACCGACTCCTGCCTGCATCTACTACTATTACTCCACACATCGACCGCTATCCAGCATGCATCTAGAGTATTAAGTTCATAAGAACAGAGTAACGCTTTAAGCAAGATGACATGATGTAGAGGGATAAACTCAAGCAATATGATATAAACCCCATCTTTTTATCCTCGATGGCAACAATACAATACGTGTTGTTTCCCCTTCCTTCACTGGGATCGAGCACCGCAAGATTGAACCCAAAGCTAAGCACTTCTCCCATTGCAAGAAAGATCAATCTAGTAGGCCAAACCAAACTGACAATTCAAAGAGACTTGCAAAGATAACCAATCATACATAAAAGAATTCAGAGGAGATTCAAATATTGTTCATAGATAATCTTGGTCATAAACCCACAATTCATCGGATCTCGACAAACACACCGCAAAAAGAGTTACATCAAATAGATCTCCAAGAAGATCGAGGAGAACTTTGTATTGAGATCCAAAGAGAGAGAAGAAGCCATCTAGCTAATAACTATGGACCCGAAGGTCTGAGGTAAACTACTCACATATCATCGGAGAGGCTATGGTGTTGATGTAGAAGCCCTCCTAGATCGATGCCCCCTCTGGTGGAGGGCCGAAAAAGGCCCCAAGATGGGATCTCAAGGTACAAAAGGTTGCGGCGGTGGAAATAGGTTTCCATGGTGCTCCCTGGATGGTTTCGGGGTACGTAGGTATATATACGAGGAAGAAGTAGGTCGGCGGAGCCATGAGGGGCCCATGAGGGTGGAGGGCGCGCCCAGGGGGGTAGGCGCGCCCCCTGCCTCGTGGCCTACTCGTTGATTGCTTGACGTCCACTCCAAGTCCTCTGGATCACGTTTGTTCCGAAAATCACGTTCCCGAAGGTTTCATTCCGTTTGGAGTCCGTTTGATATTCCTTTCCTTCGAAACACTGAAATAGGGAAAAAACAACAATTTGGGTTGGGCCTCCGGTTAATAGGTTAGTCCCAAAAATAATATAAAAGTGTATAATAAAGCCCATTAAACATCCAAAACAGAATATATAATAGCATGGAGCAATCAAAAATTATAGATACGTTGGAGACGTATCACAGCGGCTCTCCCTATTTTTTTGTTTTGTTTTGAGTTCTCTTTTATCGTCGGTTTAGTCATTGTCTGGTGGAGTTAATGTCGCGAGGCATGAGCCTCAATTTTTTTTAATGTTCTTTCGTGATGTTTAACGGCGACCGAATTTTAATATAAATGAATACTTTGGTGCATATCAATAAGCGGAACCAGTTGCTCATAATTCAACACTTTAAAGTAACCTAGCTCCATCATGTTCAAATGACCATTAACGCAACTACAGTCGTTTAGTCATCGAATGACTCAGGATGAAGATCAAAGTTCTATTGGTGCTCATAACAAGTTTGGACTAAAATAACCAAGATGACAAAAAAATTGCATCTATGCACTGTCATAGACCCGAGGAGCCACAATTATGGTAGGAGTGGTCGGTGTAACAAAAGTAGGGGATCTTCTTTTGACCCCTTTACTTGTGCACGGGCAGTAGAGCCGCGCGCCACGGCCACACTTAGCAGGGCAGAGGAGGGAAGCCAGAGAGAAGCCGAAGCCCAAGACAAACAAGACGCCAAGACCAAGAACACAAAGAGCAGAGGGGCGAAGCAGGTTCCCCCGGCAAGACCCTTGCCGGGGCAGCCTCAGCAGCCCCGGCAAGAGCCTTGCCGGGGCAGCTCGCCCAACACCAGCGGAGCGAGCCACCCTTGAGCCCAAGGGTTCCGGACGCCGTCAACAGCTACGTTGGAACCAGGGCTCGGGAGGCACCTCCGTGGTGGCATGCAGATCTTTGTCAAGATCATGAATACATGAGATCAGATGAGAACCAGAAGACGACGACCCTCGGCGAGATCCTAGCCGAGGAAATCCACAAGACCCCCGGTAAGCGCCTTGCCGGGGACGACCACAACACCACGGCAAGACCCTTGCCGCCCCCCGGCAAGGCCCTTGCCGAGGACACCAGCGGAGCCGCAGCCAGGCCCGCGTCTGCCAAGGTGCCACCACCGTCCCCAAGCAGCTGCTAGCTCAACCAGCTGGGCAGGCACCTGCATGGCGACGGGCGGCCTCTACACCGACTCAGCAAGCACCTGCGTGGTGGCATGCAGATCTTCGTGAAGACCCTACCACCGCGCCACCTCAGCAGCCTGCCTGCCTACATGGCACCGCACGCATCGCTGGCCCGGGCGCGTGTCGAAGCGAGGCGGGGCGGCGACGGACGGGACGGGCCTCGTTCCCGTCCCCGATAAAGCTAATGGACACCTAAGTAGCGCATTTAATGTGCTTTGTCCCGTAACGCCGGGCGATAAGCTCGTGCACTGTACACCTTTTCACCTCCTGTGTGCCACTGTGGCAACCCCTTTTGCCTATAAAAGGAGGCCTGAGGCGACCAGGGGAAGGATTCGGCTCTTTTGGGCAAGTTACACCCCGTAGCTAGCTCAAGAACACAAGAACACTCAATACATCCACCAAAGCAGGACTAGGGTATTACGCATCTTCGCGGCCCAAACCTGGGTAAACGATCCGTGTGCTTCCTGTCAGACCTGCTCTTCTCACAACCTCGCGCCCGCCAACCGTAGAAGGGATTCCAGTGATCCCATAGGTGTCGTTTCCCACCGACATCTTTGGCGCGCCAGGTAGGGGGTGCGCAGTTGTGAGAATCTGGTCTAGCAGTTAGCCTAGCAGTTCTTCATCGCCATGGCTCCCAAGAAGAAGACGATCACGACGATCGGCTCGTCGGGAGTCGAATGGCCCGTGCCAGTGCGGGCGAGCAGCGGGCCAGTCGCGGACAGAACCCGAGCTGCGGCCCGCGAGCACCAGCACCGCTCTGGCAGTCAGAGCCTGGCGAGCGGCGTCGTTCGTGCGCCAGACGACGGCCGCGCACTGCCAAGTCCAAAGACGGAGCTGGGCCCTCCAGGGGTGTCGCTGTGCCACCTACGGGCGGTGCAGCAACCTCCAAGACGCCTACACCGTCGCCCACAGTGCGCTCTTCCTAGGGTGTGCGCGACCAGCAGTGTCACCACGCTGGTGACCCTGGACATCGCCGTGGGAAGAGCCCTGTGCATCATCCGCGGGACGGAGGAGGCCAGCATGCCCGCCGAAGTGCTGGCGAAAATGGCACGCAGCCGCTGAGCCGTGATAGAGCTCCTTCTAACATGGTTAGAAGTCGAAGCGCACCACGGTCCACGTAGCTTTCGCCACCACCCACGCCAGCAGACGCTTTGGCGCGCGTGCAGCTACTCCTCGACTTCCCTCCTACCGCGGAGAAGCTCGACGAATGGAGGGCCACCATCCGGAGCCTCGTCGCCGTCGCCAACAAAGATGATCCGCGACCGGCGGGGCCCTCGGGCCGGCGCTCCGTCGAGCCACCACATACCAGCGGTGGAAGGACTGGGGGAGCTGCAGCCACAGTACACACTCCTCCTCCGCGCCGGTTGCTGCCGGTGCCGGTCCGTTGTGACGACGCTTGTGATAACATTTCCATAGCGTCGTCCGACCCACGGACCCACCGCGACCAGCGCCAAGTTCTTCAAGAACGAGCCCATGAAGATGCTCGAACCACCATCGAGCCCCGGCGCGATACACGCTACCAGTCGGATAAGCGGGCAGGACCCGCTATGGACCACCCAGCACCGAGGGGCTCCGGCGGCCTACCTTACGAGGTGGGTTGCCCAGCCTTCACCTGTGAGCTGCCGCAGTTCCAGTGGCCGTCCCACCGCACGTTCAAGCCCGACGTCGGCGAGAAGTACAATGGCAAGACCCATCCGTCAGAGTTCCTCATCTACACCATCGCGATGCAAGCTGTTGGAGCTCGCGATGACAAGGTGCTTGCAAATTACTTCCCGTTGGCACTAAAGCCCGACGTCATGTCCTGGTTGATGCACTTGCCGGCGGATTCCATTTCTTCTTGGTCGGATCTGTGCCATGAGTTCGTTGGTGCCTTCACTGGAGGCCACCAAGCTCATGGCCAGGCCAGTGATTTGCATATCATTCCCCAGAAGGAAGGGGAAACCCTGCGCAAGTACATACAGAGGTTCAGCCGGGTGCAGTACAACATCCCCGATGTTCATCCCGCCGCCGTGATTAGCGCGTTCCATCAGAACTTGCGTGTGTGAAGAGCTGGCGCTGAACAAGGTTAAGGATGTGGCCGAACTTTATGTTCTGGCTGATAAATGTGCCAGGGCTGGAGAGGGAAGGAAGTACCCCGACGAGGATGCCAGCGCGGAAACCGACTCTACGGACGAAGACACCGCCGCCCCGACAAAGAAGGGCCGGCGCCGCAACAGGAAACGCAAGGATAAGACCGTGCTTGCCGTCGAGGGATCCAAGGACACCGGCGCTGCCAAGAAGGCCAAGGCAGACGACCCCGACAAGGAAATAGCTGGGTGCGCCGCTTGCCGGGCCTTGGCGGCTGCCGACATGCCAGGAGGCTCCGACAAGCAATACTGCAAGATCCACCGCACCAAGGGCCACGACCTCCAGAACTGCCGGCAAGTCAAGCTGCTTGCTGAGAAGCAAAAAGCTGAGTATGAGAGGTGGGACAAGGAGAAGGGCCAGGATGGTGCCGAGGGATCCGGCAAGAAGCATGGCGGCCAAGGAGGTCGCCGCGGCAAGGATAACCAGCAAGAGAGGCCCGCTCGAGGCCGCGACAAGAAGCAGAAAGACGATGATCATGACGAGGACGACGAGTCTGGCGAGCATAAGTTCCAGAAGGCGACGGAGGCCATGTGCGTCGATGGTGGCGCCTCGCTGCATACTTCTCACCGCCAACTCAAGCAGTGGGCGCGTGAGATCACAGTAGCAGAGCCGGCGTTCGACGCTCAGAAGCCGCTAAAGTGGTCCAGCACGCCTATCATCTTTGGCGCCGAGGACCACCCTGATCGCACAACTGTGGTCGGGTGTTTGCCGTTGTTGGTCTCACCAACGATACGCAACCTCAAGGTGAACAAGATGCTGGTTGACGGCGGGGCCGGTCTGAACTTGATCTCACCCGTTGTGATCAAAAGGCTGCAAATTCCTAATGGAGACCTCAAAGAGACGGGCACGTTTCAAGGGGTCAACCCGGGAAGGAGTCAGCCGAAGGGCAAGGTCGCGCTGCCTGTGACGTTTGGAGGTGAGCTGAACTACAGGACGGAGAGGATCGTCTTCGATGTAGCCGAGATACCCTTTCCCTACAGCGGGATCCTCGGCCGCCCGGCACTAGCCAAGTTCATGGCGGCATCACATTACGCCTATAACACGCTGAAGATGCCTGGGCCGATGACCATCATCACCGTTCCCTGCGACAAGAAGGATACGCTGATCTGCGCCGACCTACTCTACCGGGAAACAGTTGTAGCAACTGCCGCCAAGGCACTTGCTCCTGCCACTGAAGCCCCCCCCCCCCCCCCCGGGGGGGGGGGGAGAAGACCGGCAAGACCTCTCGCACCCACTCCAGAAAGCGCACCTCTTCGGAGTGTTGTGCTACCGTCGAGGACATGCCAGAGAGCTCCACCGGCAAGAGCAAGAAATCCAGAGCTGCGCCACCAGAGACCAAGAAGGTGTCCGTCAAGGAGGATGGCACGGGAGGGGCTTTCACCATAAGCTTCACCCTCGACAGAAAAAAGGAAAGCGCGCTTGTCACTTTCCTGCGGGCGAATGTCGATGTGTTTGCATGGCAAGCATCTGACATCCCCGGTGTTCATGTTGCTGTCTGCCCCCATGCGCGACCCGTCAAGCAGAAGGTCAGGAGGCAAGCTTTGGAACGGCAGGAGTTCATCACAAAGGAGATCAGGAAGTTGGAAGCAGCAGGCTTGGTGAGGGGAGTGCTCCATCCGACGTGGTTGGCCAATCCGGTGGTGGTGCGCAAGGCAAACGGGAAGTGGAGGCTGTGTATTGATTACACAGATATCAATAAGGCTTGTCCTAAGGACCCCTTCCCGTTGCCGTGCATCGACCAGATTGTTGACTCCCCGGGTGTGATCTGTTATCATTCCTCGACGCCTACTCGGGCTACCACCAGATCTTCATGACAAGAGAAGACGAAGAGAAGACAACATTCATCACCCCATGTGGTACGTATTGCTTTTTACGGATGCCTTTCGGGTTGAAGAGTGCTGGCTCGACGTTTGCAAGGGCAGTCCAAATTGGTTTTGAGCCCCAGCTACATAGAAATATGGAAGCTTATATCGATGACACAGTGATCAAAACCAAGGACAAGGCAACTCTTGTACAAGACTTAGAAGAGACGTTTGCCAACCTGCGCAAGATCAACCTCAAGCTGAACCCTGAGAAGTGTGTCTTCGGCGTTCCGTCCGGCAAACTTCTCGGGTTCTTTGTGTCGCAGCGTGGGATCGAGGCAAACCCAGACAAGATCAAGGCTATCGAGCAGATTGAGGCGCCCAAGCGGATCAAGGATGTGCGTCGGCTCACTGGCTGCGTTGCCACCATGAGCCGATTCATCTCCAAGTCTGCCGAGCGCGCCCTTCCCTTTTTCAAGATTTTGAAAAAGGCGGGCCCAATGGAGTGGACCCCGGAGGCCGAAGCAGCACTGCAGGATCTGAAGAAATACCTCTCTTCTACACCAGTACTGGTGGCGCCTAAACCACAAGAGCCGTTGCTGCTGTATCTGGCGGCGACGAATCAAGTGGTCAGCGCCGCGCTGGTGGCGCAGAGGGAGGTCGACGAAGAGGCAGTGGCAACGGCAGGGCCTGGTGCCGGCAAGGCAAGGCCCCCGGCAGAGTCTGACGCCATCGGGACAGGGCCCGCGCAGCCAAGTGAAGTGGTGCAGAAGAAGAAGAAGTTGATGCAGCACCCGGTTTACTTTGTCAGCTCCCTCCTGCAGGGGACTAGGTCAAGGTACTCCGGTGTGCAGAAATTGCTCCTCGGCCTCCTTATGGCCTCGAGGAAGCTGCATCATTACTTCCAAGCCCACGAGATCACTGTCGTCACCCGCCTCCCGTTGCAACGGATACTGCACAACCCAGACGCAACCGGAAGGATTGTGGAGTGGGCCTTGGAGTTATCAAGCTTTGGTTTGAAGTTTGAAAGTACTTCGACAATCCAGAGTAGAGTCTTGGCGGAGTTCATTGCAGAATGGACCTCAACGCCTGACGAGGAGATCCAGGAGACCACTCTCCCCGGCAAGGAAACAACTCGCGACTAGATTATGTACTTTGACGGGGCTTTCTTGCTGCAAGGTGCCGGTGCTGGTGTGCTGCTCGTCGCACCCACCGGAGAGCACCTCAAGTATGTAATCCAGATGCACTTTCCCAGGGAGATGTTCACCAACAACACTGCTGAGTACGAGGGGTTGCTTGCCGGTCTCAGGATCGCGGCAGACCTCGGGGTTAAGAAGCTCATCATCAGGGGTGATTCGCAGCTTGTCGTCAGACAAGTCAACAAAGATTCTCAAAGCCCGTTGATGGAGGCTTACGTAGATGAGGTGAGGAACCTGGAGGAGCGCTTTGACGGTATACAAGCGGAGCACGTTCCCCGAGCGGAGAACGACATTGCCGATTACCTGTTAAAATGCGCTGCATTCAAGCTACCTGTGGAACCAGGTACTTTTTTTGCTTCGGTTAACTCAACCATCCGTCAAACCATCAACGGAGCAGAACAAACGGAGGAAATCAGGCCCCGGCAAGTACTTTCCCGCTGAGCCCCCAGGGGCCGCCGGCAAGGGTGTTGCCGTGGATCCTGAGCCTGCCGAGGAGCGACTGACTCCGGCAGGCCGTCAAGCCCTGGCCGTAGAGACGGCCGCTCCCATGGCAGAAGAAATGCCTTCGGTCCTTGCCGTCGAGCCCCAGGATTGGGCATGGGCACAGCATAGCGTTCGATTCCTCCAAACAGGGGAACTTCCTGAGGAGCAAGAAGAAGCGGAGAAAGTAGCATGTCGGTCTGCCATGTATCAGTTCGTCGATGACGTCCTGTACAGGAAGAGAACAAACAGTGTGAAATTAAAATGCATTCCCCGGGAGGAAGGACTGGAGCTGTTGGCGGAGATACATGGAGGCATATGTGGCTCCCACATAGGGTCTAGGGCCCTTGCCGGCAAGGCGTTCCGGCAGAGTTTCTTTTGGCCCACTGCCCTCCAGGATGCAACGGCACTAGTAACCAAGTGTGAAGCGTGTCAGTTCCATTCGAAGAAACTTCATCAACCAGCTCAAGCCCTTCAAACCATTCCTCTCTCCTAGCCATTTTCGGTCTGGGGGCTCGAGATACTGGGCCCTTTCCCCCGCGCTGTCGGGGGCTTTGAGTACTTGTATGTTGCGATCGACAAGTTCACAAAGTGGCCGGAGGTGGAAGCAGTGAGGAAGGTGACACATAGTCAGCCGTCAAGTTCTTCAAGGGGCTAGTGTGCCGTTTTGGTGTGCCAAACAGAGTCATCACCGACAAGGGCACGCAGTTCACAAGCCACGCCTTCATGCAATACATCCAAGACCTCGGCAGCAAGGTCTGTTTCGCTTCCGTGGCACACCCACGGAGCAACGGCCAGGCAGAGAGGGCAAATGCTGAAGTGCTGCGAGGCCTGAGTACAAAGACTTTTGACAGGCTGCACAAGAGCATAAGGCGCTGGATTGATGAGTTGCCGGCGGTTCTTTGGTCGATCAGGACGACACCCTTTGCCCTGGTATACGGGGCAGAAGCAGTTCTCCCCACGGAACTCATATACGGGTCACCTCGAGTGCTCGCTTACGACGAGCCTGAGCAAGAGCAATTGCGGCAAGATGACGCAACGCTCCTTGAGGAAGATCGTCTTCGGGCGGCTGTGAGAGCAGCACGCTACCAGCAAGCCTTGCGCCGCTACCATAGCCGCAAGGTTCATGCCTGAAGCTTTGAGGAAGGCAACCTTGTTCTTCGGCGCGTTTAGTCGGCCAAGAATTCCAACAAGTTAACGCCGAAGTGGGAAGGCCCTTATCGGGTAATACGAGTCACCAGGCCCGGCGCAGTCCGCCTGGAGACCGAAGATGGTATTCCAGTGAGCAACTCCTGGAATATCGAACATCTTCGCAAGTTTTACCCATAAGGCGCGGTTGCCGGGCCTCCCGGCAAGCCACCCTTTTGTACAAGCTTTGCCGGCAAGGCATGTCACCCTCTGTACAAAGCCAGGCGTAGACCCTGAGCATAAATAAATGAAGCGCTGGCGCCCTAAGTTATAGCATGCATGCTAGATTAAGTCTCTCCCTCGGTTAGGGTTGATAGTGCTTAGCGGTGACTAACCCCTAGCCTGGAGGTCGAGTGTGCGTCTTTCCGTCCTCTTTGGTTCGCAGGGCACGTGGACACTTCTGCTGAGCCGCTTGGAAGAAAGAGAGCGAACCGGCGCTCCGGCCCCGGCAAGCCAAGACTGCCGGGGGCTGAAGACACAAGGATCCAACCACGGCAAGCCAAGGTTGCCCGGGGCTGCGGATTCAGATGTCTTTCATCCCATGTTTTGCATTTCCGTATGGAACTGGGACATGTGAAGCCTCGTTTTGCTCCTAGACCACCGTGCTCCCCCTCTTTCCTGCACCCAAGTCCCTGGGTCGGAACCGGGTCGTAGTTGCGTTGGCGAGGAAATAAACGAGGGGCCTAACTCTACTTTGCCCTTGCCTCCGCCAAGAGCTTGAGAATGGTCGGCTAAAGTAAAGGGGGCGGCAAGGCCTGTTGCCGGGCGTCGATGTTTATCTTAAAAATAACGAGGATTTAATCCTTGGCATGGGCCTCGCTCATGCACAAAGAACCCGGCAAGCACCCTTTTTCATTAAAAACGTCCTATACAGGTACAGTTCGTACGGAATAAAAAACATGAGCAAGGGGATTACAAGTTTTAGATCTAACAAGTGCCCGCAGGCTTACAAACTAAAAAGAGATAAGGTGCCCGTAATCCCTTTCTTGTCCCTCTCCTCAGAAGATGGAACAAGGTAGCAGGAGGGCGAAAGGAGCGCCGAGGCGAGGTGCGGGAAGCAGAAGGCACCAAGAGAGCATCCCGGTGCCGGGAGAGGAGCTGGAAGATGGGGCAGTGGCCCGACAATACGCGACGAAGGCGTCGGTGCCCGCGTACTCCGATTTGACGGCCGCCGCCTGCCTTCTTCGCCTTCTCCGGCCCTCCGCCGCCAGCCGCCCAAGGAGGCAACAGGTAACGCGCCGATGGAGAGCTTGGCGAGGAAGGCCCTCGGCAGGGCGCGTGGCCGTGGGAGGGGCGACGCGGTCAGTCAGAGTCGGGGTCGGCTCCCCGCCGCTCGACGCCCTCATCGTAGCTGTCGCTGTCGCTGTCCTCCTTGTCACTCCCGCGCGAGGAGTAATCTTCATCGTCGGAGGAGCTCTCCGCGCAGCACTTCAGGCGAGTTCCAAGATCTCCAAAGACCTTGATGGAGAGCAGGCCGTCCTCCATTAACTTGAAGTAGAGGACGAGCCCCGCCGTCAGGCTGTGGATGCGAGCGAACGTCTTCCATCCATGACAGAGGTACATGACGTGAGGAGCGGGGAAGTCGATGTCGACCCGCATGCCGCCGTTCCCACAGCCCCTCATGTGCAACCTGAGGGTCTGGGGTGGATCGAGCTCCATCTCCCTAGCAAATGGGGTAGCGAGACGGAGGCGGCGACGCAGTGGCCGGCGCAGCCTGATGAAGAACTCGCGGGTCTGGTCCACGACGTGGCCCTCCATCGGGGGAGGCATCGCTGGCGGGGGCGAGTACGGAGCGCCGCCCCGCCCCCCCCTTCCCCGAGCGCCACGGTGACCTCGGCCTTGCCCCCTCCCCCTTCCTCTCGTGGCTGGCTCCGCCGCCACGAGTTCTTGGGAAGGAGGGACGCGTTGTCGAGCAGCAACCCTCGCCGCCACCGTAGAAGGGCCGGCGCCTCCTCTCACCATGACGGATGGAAGAAAGGAGCCGAAGTAAATGGGTATGGATGATGAAAGGATGTGGGATGCCGTCCCGCTCCCCGTTCTTCTAAAGGGCCGGGGTCGGGGCTCGGCCGCCCCGCTCGGCCAATCCGACCATCGGGGGCGCAGTGAATCGAGACCGACCCACTGCCCCAATCAGCGACGGCCCGGTTTCCCGCCTCCACCGCCTACCACCTGTATGCGGGACACGTGGCGAGCAAGCAGAATTGAGGGGACGGGTGAGGCGGCCGTTCCCCACCCCGTGATCATGGGGCACGAACGCCTTGAAGGCCATGACCCGAGTCCACCCGAGTAAATGAGCCGCGCCTCTGCGCCTCCCTCTTTTTTGGGAAGACGCGAGCCGCCTCTTTACCATGATGTGACGCATGCGTGCGGAATCCACCCCACGCATGACTCCCATGTCACATACGGCCCTCCACGTCGCGCGTTCAACGCGGGTCATGGGGAAGCGCAGCGGACGAGAAGTTACTGCGGTAAAAATCCGCCCACCTGCCCGCGCACCGTTCTGGGCCTGGCCCAACAACGCGTCGCGCTTATGTGTGGCCCAGGCCCGGGGGCTCCTGTCGATGTACGAATGTAGGGGCTCTTCTTTTGACCCCTTTACTTGTGCACGGGCAGTCAGAGCCGCGCGCCACGACCACACTTAGCAGGGCAGAGGAGGGAAGCCGGAGAGAAGCCGAAGCCCAAGACAAACAAGACAACGCCAAGACCAAGAACACAAAGAGCAGAGGGGCGAAGCAGGTTCCCCCGGAAAGACCCTTGCCGGGGCAGCCTCAGCAGCCCCGGCAAGAGCCTTGCCGGGGCAGCTCGCCCAACACCAGCGGAGCGAGCCACCCTTGAGCCCAAGGGTTCCGGACGCGGTCAATAGCTACGTTGGAACCAGGGCTCGGGAGGCACCTCTGTGGTGGCATGCAGATCTTTGTCAACATCATGAATACATGAGATCAGATGAGAACTAGAAGACGACGACCCTCGGCGGGATCCTAGCCGAGGAAATCCACAAGACCCCCAGCAAGCGCCTTGCTCAGGATGACCGCAACACCACGGCAAGACCCTTGCCGGCCCCCCCGGCAAGGCCCTTGCCGTGGACACCAGCGGAGCCGCAGCCAGCCAGGCCCACCATCTTCAAGCAGCTGCTAGCTCAACCAGCTGGGCAGGCACCTGCGTGGCGACGGGCGGCCTCTACACCGACTCAGCAAGCACCTGCGTGGTGGCATGCAGATCATCGTGAAGACCCTACCATCGCGCCACCTCGGCAGCCTGCCTGTCTACATGGCACCGCACGCATCGCTGGCCGGGCGTGTATCGAAGAGAGGCGGGGCGGCGACAGACGGGACGGGCCTCGTTCCCGTCCTCGGTAAAGCTAATGGACACCTAAGTAGCGCATTTAATGCGCTTTGTCCTGTAACGACGGGCGATAAGCTCGCGCACTGTACACCTTTCCACCTCCTGTGTGCCACTGTGGCAACCACTTTTGCCTATAAAAGGAGGCCCGAGGCGACCAGGGGAGGGATTCGGCTCTTTTGGGCAAGTTACACCCCATAGCTAGCTCAAGAACACAAGAACACTCAATACATCCACCAAAGCAGGACTAGGGTATTACGCATCTTCGCGGCCTGAACCTGGGTAAACGATCTGTGTGCTTCCTGTCAGACCTGCTCTTCTCACAACCTCGCGCCCGGCAACCGTAGAAGGGATTCCAGTGATCCCATAGGTGTCGTTTCCCACCGACAGGGAGCTCCATATCCAACCCGCGAGCCTTCATATTTGAACACTGTGGCGTTGATTTGGAGCGCGCTCCATTCATCAACCGGCCACCACTTTTTTCCCACAGCCCACCGCTCACAGCAATAAAAAAGCGCATGGGCTCCACTTCCCTTTCTCGTCACTCACACCCTCCACTTCCCTTTTAGCCGCCCATAGCATCCACAATCACCGGTGGCGAACTAGGTGTTGTTCTCGGAGGAGAAGCACTGGTAAAAATTATACTGGTCATTTTAAAAGACATAAAGATTTCCGCAAGGATTAACGTATATGTCTCCAAAATGACTGTCATAACTTTTCCATTAGATGGGGAAAATTGGCGAGTCAGCGGCTAGTGATGCGTGGAAGAGTGAATCGACGTCGATGTTTGAAAATGTAAGAAGCAGAGAATCCACCGGGATGCATGGATTCTCCGCTTCTTAGATTTTTGAGCATCGCCATCGGAATTGACACCCCAAAGCTGATATCGGTGTCGATGTTCGACACTATGAGAAGCATTAGATGGGGCATCCATGTGGATGCCTTTCATAGTGCTTCTCACCATTTTGAGCATTGCCACCAAATCTAGTTGTCACGGTCGAATCGGCACCCAAAGTTGAAATTGAAGGAAATATGCCCTAGAGGCAATAATAAAGTTGTTATTTATATTTCCTTATATCATGATAAATGTTTATTATTCATGCTAGAATTGTATTAACCGGAAACTTAGTACATGTGTGAATATATAGACAAAACAGAGTGTCCCTAGTATGCCTCTACTTGACTAGCTCGTTAATCAAAGATGGTTATGTTTCCTGACCATAGACATGTGTTGTCATTTGATGAACGGGATCACATCATTAGGAGAATGATGTGATGGACAAGACCCATCCGTTAGCTTAACATGTAGATCGTTAAGTTTTATTGCTATTGCTTTCTTCACGACTTATACATATTCCTCTAACTATGAGATTATGCAACTCCTGAATACCGGAGGTACACCTTGTGTGCTATCAAATGTCACAACATAACTGGGTGATTATAAAGATGCTCTACAGGTGTCTCCGAAGGTGTTTGCTGGGTTGGCATAGATCGAGATTAGGATTTGTCACTCCGAGTATCGGAGAGGTATCTTTGGGCCCTCTCGGTAATGCACATCACTATGAGCCTTGCAGGCAATGTGACTAATGAGTTAGTTACGGGATGATGCATTACGGAACGAGTAAAGAGACTTGCCGGTAACGAGATTTGTATTGCGGGCAAGTAACATACCGATGACAAAGGGAATGACGTATGTTGTTATGCGGTTTGACCGATAAAGATCTTAGTAGAATATGTAGGAGCCAATATGACCATCCAGGTTCCGCTATTGGTTATTGACCGAAGATGTGTGTCGGTCATGTCTACATAGTTCTCGAACCCGTAGGGTCCGCACGCTTAATGTTCGATGACGATTTGTATTATGAGTTATGTGATTTGATGACCGAAGTTTGTTCGGAGTCCCGGATGAGATCACAGACATGACGAGGAGTCTCGACCATGATTCATGTATTGGAAGGTTACATTTGGACACCGAATTGGTTTCGGGAAGTTTCGGATTAGTTTCGGAGTACAGGGGGTTACCGGACCCCCCCGAAAGTTAATGGGCCATACATGGGCCTTAGTGGAGGAGGGAGGGCCGGCCAAGGAGGTGGCGCGCGCCCCCCCTTGCCAATCCGAATTGGAAAAGCGGTGGGGGCGGCGCCCCCCTTTCCCTCTCCTACTCCTCCTCTCTTTCCCTCTTTGCTACTCCGGAAAAGGAAAAAGGAGAGGGGAATCCTACTAGGACTAGGGAGTCCTAGTAGGACTCCCCACAGTTGTCACGCCCCTAGGGGGACGGCTACCTCTCCTCCCCCCTTTATATACGTGGGAGGGGGGCACCCCAAAGACACACCAAGTCTTCTGTTAGCCGTGTGCGGTGCCCCACTCCACAGTTACACACCTCGGTCATATCGTCGTAGTGCTTAGGCGAAGCCGTGCGCCGGTAACTTCATCATCACAGTCGCCACGCCGTCGTGCTGACGGAACTCTCCCTCGTCCTCAACTGGATCAAGTGTTCGAGGGACGTCATTGAGCTAAACGTGTGCTGAACACGGAGGTGCCATACGTTCGGTACTTGGATTGGTTGGATCGTGAAGACGTTCGACTACATCAACCGCGTTACTAAATGCTTCCGCTTTCGCTCTACGAGGATACGTGGACACACTCTCCCCGCTTGTTGCTATGCTTCTCCTTGATAGATCTTGCGTGATCATAGGAAAATTTCTGAAATACTACGTTCCCCAATAGTGGTATCAGAGCCAGGTCTATGTGTACATGTTATGTGCACGAGTAGAACACAAAGAGTTGTGGGCGATAATAATCATACTGCTTACCACCAACGTCTTACTTTGATTCGGCGGTATTCTTCGATGAAGCGGCCCGGACCGACATTACATGACCGCATTCATGAGAATGGTTCTACCGACGCGCTTCACACACAGGTGGCTAGCGGGTGCCAGTTTCTCCAACTTTAGTTGAATCGAGTTTGACTACGGCCGGTCCTTGTTGAAGGTTAAAACAGTACACTTGACGAAAAATCGTTGTGGTTTTGATGCGTAGGTGTGACGCCCCCGATTCAATCCTACACTAATCATACACGCAAATGTGTACGATCAAGATCAGGGACACGAGAAGATATCACAACACAACTCTAGACACAAATTAAAATAATACAAGCTTTATATTACAAGCCAGGGGCCTCGAGGGCTCGAATACATAAGCTTGAATACAAACGAGTCAGCGGAAGCAACATTATCTGAGTACAGACATAGGTTAGACAAGTCTGCCTTAAGAAGGCTAGCACAAAAGCAACATCGATCGAAAAGGCAAGGCCTCCTGCCTGGGAGCCTCCTAACTACTCCTGGTCGTCGGCGGCCTCCACGTAGTAGTAGGCATCCTCAGTGTAGTAGCAGTCATCGTCGAAGGTGGCGTCTGGATCCTGGGCTCCACCATCTGGTTGCGACATCCGAGAAGAAAGGAAAAGAGGGAAAAAAGGGGGAGCAAAGCAACCGTGAGTAGTCATCCAAAGTACTCGCAAGAAAGGATCTACACTACATATGCATAGGTGTCAATGAAATGGGTAGTATATGTGGACTGAACTGCAGAATACTAGAAGAGAAGGGGAAAGCCTAGCCTATCGAAGACTAGCATCTTCAAGCAGCTCCAAGCATCTTGCAGCATCAAAAGAGATAAGAGTAGCATAAAGTAAAGTAGTAGTAGTGTTATCAACCTCGGCCAGAGATCCTTTCTCGACTCCCTGCAAGAAAGCAATCCCAGAGCCATACTATCCAGTTATCACCTCAAGTATCCAGTTCTAGTTGTATCGATCGGGATACAACTCCAAGTGTCCGTTACCGTACGATAGGCTATCGGTAGATGTTTTCTTCCCTGCAGGGGTGCACCAACTTACCCACCACACTCGATTAACTCCGGCCGGACACACTTTACTGGGTCATGCCCGGCCTCGGCCAAACAATACGCCGCAACCCGACAACCCGACCTAGGCTAAATAGAGAGGTCAGCACGCCGGACTAAACCTATGCCCCCAGGGGTCATGGGCCATTGCCCCGGGAACTCCGGCACGTTGCGTACCCTGCTGATACGTCTCCATCGTATCTACTTTTCCAAACACTTTTGCCCTTGTTTTGGACTCTAACTTGTATGATTTTAATGGAACTAACCCGGACTGACGCTGTTTTCAGCAGAATTGCCATGGTGTTATTTTTGTGCAGAAATAAAAGTTCTCGGAATGACCTGAAACTTCACGGAGAATATTTTTGAATTTATAAAAAATATTGGCGAAAGAATCAAGACCAGGGGGCCCACACCCTGTCCATGAGGGTGGGGGCGCGCCCCCTGCCTCGTGGGCCCCCTGGTGCTCCACCGACCTCAACTCCAACTCTATATATTCACGTTCGGGGAGAAAAAAAATCAGAGAGAAGGATTCATCGCGTTTTACGATACGGAGCCACCGCCAAGCCCTAAACTCTCTCGGGAGGGCTGATCCGGAGTCCGTTCGGGGCTCCGGAGAGGGGAATCCGTCGCCGTCGTCATCATCAACCATCCTCCATCACCAATTTCATGATGCTCACCGCCGTGCGTGAGTAATTCCATCGTATGCTTGCTGGACGGTGATGGGTTGGATGAGATTTCTCATGTAATCGAGTTAGTTTTGTTAGGGTTTGATCCCTAGTATCCATTATGTTCTGAGATTGATGTTGCTATGACTTTGCCATGCTTAATGGTTGTCACTAGGGCCCGAGTGCCATGATTTCAGATCTGAACACTACAAAAAAAAATACACTTCCGTGATGATACGTGTTTTTCACAGTAGGTCGCGTTTTTTGTCATGCATGTACATCCATGACAAATTTATGACAGAATCAAGATAGTCATACCTGTGCTATCGTAGAAATGTTCCATGACATTACCAAAATTATCATCACGGAAGTGTCCACTTCCATGACGATAAATCGCGCGTCACAGAAGTGCTTTCGTCAAGGGTGACTGACACGTGGCATCCACCGTAACGGAACGCCGTTAAGCTATCGGGTCGGGTTTTGGATCCGTTAACCCGCCCCGACCAATGGGGATTTTCCACGTGTCGGCTCATCGTTGGGACAGATGTCATCCACTCATTGGACAGAAGGCGCCTATGATACGTCGACACATGGCACGGCCCAACAGAGGCCCGTTCCTGTGAAAAGGCCGGCCCGTTTGACTTGGTCAAAACATGGCGGGCCGGCCCATGGAAAGCCTGTTAACGGCCTGTTCGCATATAGCCCATTTACAGCCCGCTAACCCAAGGCCCGTTACGCCCTATCTGAATTAGGCCCAGTAGCGTCATCTGGGCCATCCAATATGATTCCAGCCCGTTTTCACTTCTGGCCCATGTATGGCCCATGACGTCTTTCGGCCCATATGAGGCCCTATGTAACTCTTGGCCTATTAACGGCCCGTGGTGAAACTGGCCCATAATGAACAGTGTATGACTTTACACCCATTAACGGCCCATGGTGAAACTGGCCCGTAATGAACAGTGTATCACTTTATACCCATTAAAGGCCCGTTATTCCGTTGGGCCGTTTCCAGCCCATGTTATCTTTCGGCCTTCTCAGAGCCCATTTATTCTTGGGCTCATTTCCAGCATTCGTTTACTTACGGCCCGTTACTGTCATTTTCTGCTTGTGGGCCAAATTCAGCCCGTGGTTACAGTCGGCCCGTTTGTGGTCCGTTAATACGTTGGGCCGTTTTCATAGCGTCATCAAATACGGCCTATTAACGATGGCCCGTTATGGTCGGCCCATGAACGGACGATTCCAACTCTAGCCCGTTTACGGCCATAATGCGGCCTGTTATTGGCCCATGTTTGGCCAATCGATCATACGGCCCGTATAAGGCCCATTGATGATACGGCCCGTAGAAGGCCTACTGTTTCTACGGCCCGTAGAAGGCCCACTGTTTCTACGGCCCGTAGGAGGCCCAGTGTCACTACAGCAAATATTAGCCCATGGTTATTGTGGCCTAGTTTTAAAAAATAGGTTATTGCAGCCACTAGCAAACCGTGGAAAAAGAACTGCATTGACTACAAGCAAACAAATAAACAAGACAACAAGGAAATAAATAAGCAAGCAACTTATGCTAGGCTATCATGGCTATTACACATATTACATCCACTGGGCATCAAAGTTCGCCACCAGTGCAAATATAGGGAACAAAGCAGCATATAAACGCCGCAGCAAAACAAATCCAGAACTGAAACCACTTCAGAAGAGTTCAAGAAACAATATCCTGGGTACCCATAATGCTGGCAAGATGCTTAGCAAGCTTATTAACTTTCTCTTGTTTGGCGCTTAAATCCTCCAGCGCTTGCTGTTGCACAAGAAAGTACGCATCTGAATTCTACAGGGACTTCCTCAGTCCTTCGGCTTCTTGCCGCAGCACAGCTGACTGATGCCTTTCAGCTTGTAGCTGAGACTGAAGAAGCTGAAGTGATTCAGGCAGCGAGTTCGAAGAGCTTCTGCCAGCGGTACTGGCCAGTAACTCGAACACTACATCAACGCAGGACTGTGGGGTTTGCTCACTGTCTACAAGATCGTTTTTATTACCTTTCTTGGAGACCAACAGGGTTGTCTCACTATCTTGAACCTTATCTTTATTACTTTCTCTACCATTGCATAGTGGGGTGCTCTTCTCCAATATTCTGTTTGCATACTACAAGAGAAACAAGCAGACACATCACAGGTTTAGCTTGTAGTATACGAAACTCATTTTGGTAAACCGGTTCAGTAGTAAGGTGGACAGGATAACAACATGAAACAAACATATATCTATGTACTATGGTCACTGTATTGTCCATATAATTCTAGTTTATGTTCCCTAATCAAGATAGAGACACAGTTCAACTCATATATTTTTAAGACACAGCAGCATAGACAGAATATAAGTGTGAGAAACTACACAGCATTGGCAGCACTTGTAATGTGCATCACATGAGAACATAACTGTTTATACAACTTAAACTGAAATCAACATAGAGCAACAAGTTAGAACATCAATCCAGTTAAAGAAATAGGTTTAAAACATACATATTGCGCCATTGGAGTTTCAATTGGATCCTTCAAATTCGAAAGTAGTTGGTATGAGTAAATACAGTGATGCAACAGCAAAGGAGTATGGACCATAGCTACGGAATCTGACCTGAGAACAGTTGCTCTTCTGCTTTAAATGTGGAGTTTGGGTTAGCTGTGGTGGTCTTCGTGCTTTGGGCACTGCAGTAGCTTTACAAACTGCTCGTGTGGGGGTACTCTGTGGTGGACATGGTGCTTTGTCAACTATAAGTGGGTTACTATCCGCTGGGGTTGCGGTTAGATGGGTTGTAGCTGGTTCTCTGCCCAACGGTGTAAGTGTGCAGTCCGGAAGAGTCTCGATTATGTGTGGTGGGGCTAGTTTGTGGGCCAGTACAACCATGGTTCTATCTGCATCGACGGGTAGCACTGTCTTTTGTGAAGAACAGGTTTTTGCTCCCTTAGATACCACCATCACCCCCTCCAATTCAAATGGCTGATAAACAAGAAAAGAAATTGAACGTACATACATTGTATGATAGACATATGTGGTAATTCACATATATGTTGTCTAACCAAACAGGACAGCATGACAAAATTTCACATATATGATGCCTAACTAAACAGGATAGCATGACACAGTTTCAGATATATGATGGATAACTTAACAGGATATAATGGCATAATTCAACATATGATGAGTACCTAAACAGGATGACATGACAAAACTATATGATGTCTTTCTAAAATAGGTTGGGATGAAATAATTCACATACATGTTGTCTAAGTATACAGGATGGCATGATATAATGGACATAATTGATTCATATACTAAGCAGCTGGCACTCGCATGTATGATCTCTAAACTAAGCAGATAGAATTCAATATTGTCCATATGATGTCTAAACTAAGCAATGCAAGACACCATATGCATCATATGAGAAATATAAACATTGCAACTTAGAGCATACACCTCAGGTGGGATATAGGATTGGTCATCTATCTCTGAATCCTCCTCTGAGGAGCTCCCTGTAACCATTGAGATATATGCTTCAACAGGTACCATTGCCTGCTCTAAAGACCTTGTTTTCACTCCAGATTTTTCCATAACCGGCTCAAATGGCTGATACACATGAAGAGTAGTTCAATATACATAGATTGTCGGCAAATGGAATACGTAATGAAAAAAAAGATGGCATTGCATATATGATAACTGGCTGAAAAACATGGCATTGCATAATTAGAAAGCAAACAGGAGGCATTCACACAAAGCATGTCTAATCTAAGCAGATGGCATGGCAATGCAAGGCACCATATGCATGATATGAGCAATATAACCCAGCCAAGTTAGAGCATGCACCTCGGGGGGGGGGGGGGGGGGGGGGAATACGACTGGTCATCTCTCTCTGAATCCTCCTCTGAGGAGCTA
Organism: Triticum aestivum; assembly: GCF_018294505.1. Lineage (NCBI taxonomy): Eukaryota > Viridiplantae > Streptophyta > Magnoliopsida > Poales > Poaceae > Triticum > Triticum aestivum. Next base: position 542,111,913 of record NC_057814.1, read on the forward strand.
TCTGTAACCAGCAAGAAATCTGCATCGACAGGTAGCATTGACTGCTCAGAAGACCTTGTTTTCACTCCAGATTTTCCCATGACCGACTCAAATGGCTGATGCACAGGAAGAGTAAATGAATGTATAAACATTGTTGACAAATGGAATACATTATGGAAAAAAATATGGCACAATACAATTCACATATACGATGACTGGCTAAAGAGGATGGCATTGCATGATTAACATATATGATGCCTGGCTAAAGAAGATGGCATTGCATAATTCCCATATACTCCCTCCGTTCCTAAATATTTGTCTTTTTAGAGATTTTAAATGGACTGGCTAATGAATCAAACGACCAATGTAGGAAAATTATGAGGGGGGTCTCTCCAATAGTGTTCCTGGGCTCTCACCTAACATCACGGTAGTCGAACTTGGAGTCATTCATCTGGTACACGTGGCATCTCAGATCTGGACACAAGGTGACGCGATCTCTGACTTCCTTCGCCATTTGAAGCGGCGCGCCGGTGGAGGGCTAGCATACTCCAATATTAGGTTGGCTCTATGTGATGTGGCAACTTCATATACTAACCGGATGCTGGCTATACTACTACGGTACTCACACTCCAAGAAGTGACTCGAAAACCATTCATAAATTGAGTCTATGACATGCATTCGCAACTGAAATGTACCACTCATTAAATACAACAAGTCATCAACACACAACGACAACGAGGATACATGTTGGATTATAGATTATTTCCAACAAAACATTCTAGAAAATACTAAATTTTTCATCACACAACAAATAATAAGCAATGAAATGAACTTCAACTCAACCAATCCTCGGCGTTGGAAACGCTTGCTTTGAACCATAGGTGCTCTGGGAAGGGCCAGCTATTGTCAATATCGAGAGCAACGCAGGACTGATCATCCAGGCTGAAGCGGCATATATCAGGACCAGGGTAGGGAACCACCGAAATGTTTGAGGTATAGATACAGTTGCTTCTCATAAATGGTAGTAACGTTGTGTCAACAGCAGCTGGATCGCCTTTCACCATCATTGGATAGTTTGGTCCAAGGAAGAGCGAGTTTGTTCCAAGACTATCAATACTAAACCAGGGACAAGGTGTTTGCGCTAGCACACTAGTATCCGTCCTGAATACCATGCAACGGGTGTTGGAATAGGTCAGGAGAGGGCGACCATGGGAGAAAACACCTGCTTCCTCAGTAGTAACAGTCTGAGTGCACTGTATACAGACAACAAGAGGTGATCCATCGGAATTAGTTGCCAGGCGCCACTGAGTATATAAGTTCTGCTCCTCCTCATGCTCGTGATCATCACCATCGTCATCTCCCCCTTGCTTATAAATTTTTTCAAGTATAGGTGGTGGAATGTTCACAGGACCTTGGAAACACAAGAAGAAGGTTAATTAGTAAAGGGAAACTTGCTAACCCGCATGCATGTGGATGAAACAATTATAATTACAGTGGAAGACAAACATACCGAAACTACAAGGATCCCATGCAAAAACAGTGCCACGAGTGGTGGCAGCAAACACAAGATCCTCGTATTCAATTGCATCACAGTACACATCCGTGTATAGAAACTGATTTTTGAGCAATATCCATCCAGTCGAACCACGAAGGACAGCAACAAGCTTGTCGAAGATAGCAACAACTTGATAGTTCTTGTAATTCCAAGAGCGGTTGGGAACTCGACAAATTGCTATCTTCAGTAGACGACAGTCACCATGATCGTATTTGAACGTACGTAGATCATCTGTGTGCTCAACCTCAGGGCACTCGGAGATTTTTGGAAGTGGAATCCGCTGACGAGTGTACACATTCACAAGTTCCCACTTGCAATTGTACCCAATATAAACAACCCAATCTCCATTTGTGCCAGCCCAGGACTTACCCTTAAGCGATGGCATCTTGACATCACACGTATCATTATCAAGCGGCATCAACTTGCACAAGGCGAGGCCTCCGTCGTCCGCGCCCATGCGAACAGGCATATAGCAAAGAAGATAAGGGAGATCAAACCGCTCCTGGACCCTTTGGTTCCTTGTAATGATGTTATTAGTTGAGTCGAGAATGGGCTTGAACGAACCTGCCATGCTAGCCGAGGTGATGACGTCGCACCGATCAATGAGTTCCCCCACCACGTCATCTTTCAGATCGGGGCAAGAATAACGGGGTCGTTTCCGGCTTGTTCCCTCCATGGAGAAGACGATCGAACAATGGCAGAAGGAAAGGTGAAGGAAAATGGAGGAGGGAGGAAGAGCGTGCGACAACAGTTCCAAATCGAGAGGGAAAGGCGAAGAGTCGGTGGACGGTTGCCAGTTTGCCACGGTACACGAAGAGGCGCCCCGGCCTACACGTCCTTTTGGAAATTGTACAAAAGGACTCGCCGTTGTCTCACTGACATGTTGGAACGGGACCACATGTCAACGAAACATCGTGTGTAATTTCTCGTGCAAAATGCGATCTGGCCGCGTTGGCCCGAGGTGCCGCATTATTTCTCGACTTTATTTTTTGAATGGCGTGTCGTTCAGTTTTGAAGCACGACTAACTGGTACTGTTTGCAGAGAAAATATAAACTACTCTACCACTACTCCACCTCTAGTACTAGTAGTATAAAAAAGATATATAGGCTGGAGCTTCAGAGCTTTCTTGCTAAGGGCTGCCCACTTGCTTCTCACACTATCACCCTCTCTCCAGATCTAAAAAAGACGGCCTCTCTCTCCCTCCTCACTAGTGGTCACAGATCCGCCGGGGAAGAAAAGGACGTGCAGTGTTGACACACTCGTCGTCGGCGAGCGAGGTCACGCACTAACGATAAGGCCGTCCTCTCAGACCTAGCGCCCGTGCGGGATGGCCTCCGTCCCCAAGCTCGTTGTCGTAGTGCGTGTGGAGGACAATGACCACGAGTGAAGCCACTTCCCGCCGACCCTCAGGTATGGTACCTCTTTTCGAACCATACCCTTGTTCTATTGCCCCATCTGCCATGTCGCTGCATGTGGATCTTTTTCCACTCCACCATCTTCCCAATTTGCTATCCTCTGCTCTGCTGGTCACGCAGACGAAAACCTTAATTTGCACTATTAAAGGAAACCCTACTTCATGCAGACTAATCCATGTCTGGGTTGAATAAGGAAAGGAAGGGAGACTGTACTGTCCAAGAGAGTAGGCATCGAACCCGCATCTAGGTTGAGAAGGGGAAAATCAGTAGCTAAGGAACGAGTCTCGTGTCTCTTAGTTGAAGAAGGGTAGAAAGGAATGACAACGCAATAGAGAATGACCAGGTCGATCGGTTTGTTGTCCTCACATAGGAAAAAGGTGGCTAAACATAACAAAGATGGGACGTAATCCACATATGCTGCCTGGATATTTGTTGCTCTGGGCAACCATACCTCCCTCACCACTCTATGCGTCCGTGGAGGTACATCGTGTTGGAAATATGCCCTAGAGGCAATAATAAAATGGTTATTATTATATTTCCTTGTTAATGATAATTGTCTATTGTTCATGCTGTAATTGTGTTATCCGGAAATCGTAATACATGTGTGAATACATAGACCACAACGTTTCCCTAGTAAGCCTCTAGTTGACTAGCTCGTTGATCAACAGATAGTCATGGTTTCCTGACTATGGACATTGGATGTCATTGATAACGGGATCACATCATTAGGAGAATGATGTGATGGACAAGACCCAATCCTAAGCATAGCACAAAGACCGTGTAGTTCGTTTGCTAGAGCTTTTCCAATGTCAAGTATCATTTCCTTAGACCATGAGATCGTGTAACTCCCGGATGCCGTAGGAGTGCTTTGGGTGTACCAAACGTCACAACATAACTGGGTGACTATAAAGGTACACTACAGGTATCTCTGAAAGTGTCTGTTGGGTTGACACGGATCGAGACTGGGATTTGTCACTCCGTATGACGGAGAGGTATCTCTGGGCCCACTCGGTAATGCATCATCATAATGAGCTCAAAGTGACCAAGTGGTTGGTCACGGGATCATGCATTACGGTACGAGTAAAGTGAATTGCCGGTAACAAGATTGAACAAGGTATTGGGATACCGACGATCGAATCTCGGGCAAGTAACGTACCGATTGACAAAGGGAATTGTATACGGGATTGATTGAATCCTCGACATCGTGCTTCATCCTATGAGATCATCGTGGAACATGTGGGAGCCAACATGGGTATCCATATCCCGCTGTTGGTTATTGACCGGAGAGTCGTCTCGGTCATGTCTGCGTGTCTCCCGAACCCGTAGGGTCTACACACTTAAGGTTCGGTGACGCTAAGGTTGTAGAGATATTAGTATGCGGTAACCCGAAAGTTTTTCGAAGTCCCAGATGAGATCCCGGACGTCACGAGGAGTTCCGGAATGGTCCGGAGGTGAAGAATTATATATAGGATGTCCAGTTTCGGCCACCGGGAAAGTTTCGGGGGTTACCGGTATTGTACCGGGACCATCGGAAGGGTCCCGGGGGTCCACCGGTTGGGGCCACCTATCCCGGAGGGCCCCATGGGCTGAAGTGGGAGGGGAACCAGCCCCTGGTGGGCTGGTGTGCCCCCCTTGGGCCTTCCCTGCGCCTAGGGTTGGAAACACTAGGGGTGGGGGCGCCCCCCACTTGCCTTGGGGGGGGGGGGAAGCCACCCCTTGGCCGCCCCCCTGGAGATCAGATCTCCCCAGGGCCGGCGCCCCCCAGGAGGCCTATATATAGGAGGGGAAGGGAGGGCAGCCGCACCACAGCCCCTGGCGCCTCCCTCTCCCTCCCGTAACACCTCTCCCTCTCGCTGAGCTTGGCGAAGCACTGCCGAGATCCCCGCTACTTCCACCACCACGCTGTCGTGCTGCTGGATCTGCATCAACCTCTCCTTCCCCCTTGCTGGATCAAGAAGGAGGAGACTTCCTGCTCCGCACGTGTGTTGAACACGGAGGTGTCGTCCGTTCGGCGCTCGGTCATCGGTGATTTGGATCACGACGAGTACGACTCCATCAACCCCGTTCACTTGAACGCTTCCGCTCGCGATCTACAAGGGTATGTAGATGCACTCATCTCTCTCGTTGCTAGATAACTCCATAGATTGATCTTGGTGATGCGTAGAAAATTTTAAATTTCTGCTACGATCCCCAACACATCCTACTGGTGCGCCCACTGTCCGAATGGGCCTCGCATGCTCTTAGTCTAACTTTTTTGCTGTTAGTATAACGCCAGCAGTCAAGTCAAGCAATGCTACTGCTAAAGTGATGCCACATTTAACTAATGCCGCACTCAGTCTAATGCCACCGATAAATTTAAGAAATGCCATTTAATGTCACTGGATTATTTCAGGGTTAGCTGTTGATTGTGGATGTATTAAAGATTTTTCAACTAAGGCATTCTAATGATGTTGCACAGCCAGTATACCAACGATGAAACTTGTTACTACCTTCAGATTTTTGCACTGTTAATGCTTATAGATTACATACCTCACTTTCATGAGATAAGTTAATTTTTTGTACAGTGTCACCAAAATGCCAAGGCGCTGATGTCATTTTATTTTGGTTAAACTACACAAAAAATTATGAAGACAAGAGGAAAGGTTAAGAGCGGGCACCTCCTCCTCCGGCTGTTCTCTTGATTCGTTCGATCAAGTTTTTATGTTTGATCGATTATCAAGATTGGGATAGCAATTTTTAAGGTCCCCCCGAGTTCGAAATGATATTTACCTTGGAGGTACATGGTTTGCAATTTTTTTATATACTGTCATTAGTTAATAATGCTAGTTACCTTCAGACTTTTGTATTTGGTTTAATGCTCATGCACAACTAGTATACCAATGCTGAAACGTGTTACCTTTACATTTTGTATTGTTAATTCTTATAGAAATCTTCCAGTGCCAGAGTTTATTGAAATCTATTCAGTAAAACCATTGTACTGTACCCTGTAATAAAATAACTACTCTACTGTTGCACTAGCCACTGGATTAGTGTATATTTGTAGTATTCGAAATTCCGAATGGTGTTGCATTAGCGTATGGACATAAATAAAGGGTGGCAAGCTTTCCCAGATATGTGCTCAAGAAAACTACTACCTGTTTTTCTAAATACTAGTAGACGTTTGGGTACTTTAAACTGAACCACAAAAACCTCTTATATTAAGGAACAGAGGGTGTAGAGTTCACTCAAATTATCCCGGTAAAGCTAGTCACACCTTTGTTAAAATTAATGTTCATTATGTTATCGGAGGAGGTCTGTAAGTTTGTCTCTAATGCCTGTCGACTACATACCAGACATCATGATGTAATGTTAAGTCATTTCCTTTTGTACAGTGTCACTGAATTGTCAAGGCGGTGATGGCATTTTATTTTAGTTGAATTGCACAAAATATGCTTAAAAGAAGAGGAAAGGTCGGGAATCGGTCATTCTTTCAGAAAGAACTATATATGCCTTTCTGACATCAGCCTCTGTTACCATATTTATTCCTTCAAAAAGGTGGTTAGAAACATTGTTGCTACCTTTTCCCATTAAGAAATTGGAATGCTTATATTTGTGAGTCTATGCTTCAACTAGTGCCACTTTTATAGTAATCACACTTTCAATATCTATGCAAACAGGGATGCTCGAGTTTAGTGGAACTGCACAAAAAGTCCAACTGGTTCAACATTAGGAGCATGTTTTCTCCCAAACCTTTATATCCAATTGGTGGCACTATGAGCTGTTCATTAAGAAGGTACATGGTTTGCTACTATCTTGCTACTCTTTTTGTACTATACTAGATAGTAATACTAGTGGTTTGCATGTGAATTTATTGGCAGGGTGGACCTACATTGGAGGTGCAGGACATGATTCAATGACTGGATGCTCAATTTCGGTTGTATCGATTTCACCTCTTCCATCACTGCGAACATGGATATCCTTGGTCTGATGAAGAATAGGCGCTATATTTCTGCTCTGAACAAGCAAATCAATTCAGTATGAAATTGTCCAGGGCAAAACATGACTGTATCAAATTGTCCAGTGCAAAACATGACAGATCTAAGCGGAAGAGACATGTTTAAACCGAAAACACACAAAGTGACCGCAATTTTGGTTGAACTGCACAAGAGAATAGTATAGTCACTGCATGCAGTGCCATTTGAAAATATACACAGAAAGATTGGATAGTCACTTCATGGACTGCAGAAAAGTAGTACTGTACTATTTATTGGCCAACACTAGGTGCTTCATTGCTTTGGTCTGATTATACAATGGGCATCATTTTGCCTAAGTTAAAGTTTGTATTCCGAAAATAGTCTCGCCGTGTGATCAAGAGAAGACCAAATCATATTGTAGTGGATGTTCCTCCATCATGTGTGGTTCATTCCCATGGTTCCAGCTGTTGGTGAAACCACTTACGTTTGCAAGAGGAATTGTAGACTTCACAAAAAAATTTGTCATTCAGTCTGTACTGAATGTTGGCCAAGAGAAGCATCCATGTTAGTAGGAAGAACATATGTTTTTTCTAGATCTTTGCTTTTGGACCTACATATTTGTATATGATCTGTGAATCATTGAGATGCATTAACATGTTGATCTTATGTATGGGAATCGTACTAGTTGGTTTTAGTTGTGGTTGATCTTTGCTTTTGGAGCTACATATTTGTATATGATCTGTGAATCATTGAGATGCATTAACAGTTCCTTATATCTGTTCGCTCAGTGTTTACAAGTTACCGATTGATCACTAGCTAGCCTACTAATGCGCTCCTGGCTGTTTTAGTTGCGACGCAAGATCCGAAGTGGCAGTTTTTTGAATAGAAATGCCTACCTCTGAAGAAACTGACAAGCTGCTCTGAAGAAAATGCCATGGGAATCTGAAGAAACTGCTAGCAAAAACGTTCGCAAATGCCTTATCTCCCAGCTAAAGTTCATCAATTAATGCCCTCGGCTGCGACTCGTTGCATGCTGCTCCGCGTACTGCCTGCGAGCGATTTTGAGTGCCCGCATTCAGCCGGCCGTAATTAAGGCAGCTAACTGATGCGAAAAAGATGCGCTTTAATTGTTGTGGGCCTTTTAAATCCGTGGAATCTTTATTGACAAGAAGGGAGATGATTCGAGTGCACTCGTTTGACCGTAAGGCCGGCGTGCGACCCAGCACGGACGGGACGGGACGACACAGTGAGAATTTCAGTTTCTCTAGTTTTCCACGGCAAGCTGGCATGCTAAGCCATGTCTGCTTCATTATGCATTGAATTCCGATGACCGTCGCGCTACCTTCCGCTTATAAGTACTGTTTCTCGGCCTTCTATGGTGGCACCGTGACCCAACTCGCCCTATCCTCATAAGCCCCCACCGGCCCGACGTTGCTCGCCACTTATCCTCGCTCTCGCCGCGTCCGCCATGCCCCCGCCCGTCCGCGATAGGCGTGGCCGGAGGCGGTCACCGCCGGAACTAGTGTTCGGTTTTTCACCGGAAGGCAGACGGAGGGAGGAGGCATTCTATCGGTCTTTAGATGGCAATGCGGAGATCGAGGACTTGTTGGAGTGCGACCGCCTGGCGGAGGAGCAGGAGTTGTTGGAGCGCGACCGCTTGGCGGATGAGCAGCGTATTGCCGATTTGCGCCGCCAGCGGGACATGGAGTAGCAGCACACCGACGCTCTGAGTCGCGAGCAGAGCGCCTGCACGTGGGCCGACTACGTGGAGGCCGGCGCCCGGAAAATAGCCCTGGAGGCTGTCGGGCACGCACGCGTTCGCGACGCCGATTTTTACTACCAGCTCATCAAGTGGGTTTTCCGCTTAGAAGCCGAAGCTTCGGTGGACCACGCCGGCATGGAAAGGGCTAACGCGCGCGAGCAACGCGCCCTATCCCACCTCTGGCAAGTTCGAGGGGAGGCGGCGGACGCCGGTGCCAGCGTTTAGCATGTACCGTAGATGGCGGCCGGCATTGTCTAGTTAGCTAAGAGTAAGTTAGTACTTGTACGCTACTAGAGTATTAGTGGAAGTAGATAGTTAACTTGGCTATGATGGTTGTCAACGTGGAAGTTCAGTACTCTATATGTGGATCAGACCTGTTACTTTGCTCTGAATGTTGAACTTTCCGTCTGAACATATGGAATGGGCTGTTATTTTTTTAAATGGGTTGTATTTGTCCTCCATGGGTTTAGATGCTGACTTGTGGGCCTACCAAGTTGACGCGTACACAACCAGGAGATGATTGTACATGGAGAAGTTGACAGCAGGGACCCGCCAAGGTCATGGCAGTACGCAAGCAAAGTGCCTCCTTATTTCAATCCAATAAAAAATGGTTCCTCGTAATGGATTTCTGACATCTGGGTCCCATGCCATTGTCAACGTAGTCAATAAACGAGAGAGTTGCACAACGAGCGGCTGACATCAGGGACCCAGCAGCTCGCCCAGTTATTTTTGTTTTGGGTTAATTTGATAAATGCCACTCCAAATCTGGTGTTTCTAAGAAATGCCATTGCAATTTCCAAACTTTGAAAAATGCCATTTCATGCCATCCCCAGTGGCATTTTTCGAAGTCTGGAGTGGCGTTTTTCAAAGTTTGGAAATTGCAGTGCATTTTTCAAAGTTTGGAAATTGCAGTGGCATTTTTCAAAGTTTGGAAATTGCAGTGGCATTTTTATGAATCGCCATATTTGTTGTGGCATTTATCTAATTTGTTTTTGAGACGGAAGCAGGGTGTCAACTGGGCTGTGCGGGGCACTCTCGCATGTCTAGACAGCCTTCTCTTTTATGTTTACCACAGACCAGCCCAGTAGTTTTTTTTTTCTTTCTGAAAATGGCTAGCCCAGTTTTTTGTGATTTGCCAAGTAAGTCGCTTTGTCAGGCCTATTGGGCTGCAAATCTTTCAAGACGAGGAGAGCTTCATTCGGCTGGACGAGAAAATGGCCTATCAGTAATGAGAAATGGGCTGTACATTTTTAAAACACATCAAACCGGCAATTACTTTCAAATTTCTTTTTTTCATTTCAAGATTTTAAATTGCATTAATTTTTATGCGTGGATAATTTGTTGGATTTTATATTGATATACATTTATTTTTAAAATCAGTTTGAATGTGACTCGAAATTTCGGGATTAAAAACAGTTCGGACCGCACCGAAATATGCAACATTTCGCATAATTTTTTAACCGTGGCCACAATATGGGCTGTAATACTAACAAAAAGAATATGGGCTCCAAAAAAACCTTAAGAATTAGCAAATGGGCTGTAAATTATTAGAAATAATGGCAAATGGGTTGTATGCTGTTTTCCACAGATTTGAGGCTTTCCTAAAAAAAGGTTGACGCACAAGCAGTGACTGTTGGATGTCGATCCAACGGCCGTCGTGCTTCTTCAATCTCTGCTCTTCCTGCTCCAGCCGCTCAAATAAGCGCCGGCGGGACTGCCTGCTCCCTCCTCCCCGCGGCCGGCTATGCTGCCGCGCATGCTTCACCGCCCCACCGTACTCGCATCGCTGGCCTAGCCATCCCTCTACTCACCCACACCTGTTGTTATTCTCCGGCGACGGCAGACGAACCAGTAAACCCTCGTATAGTCGTACTCCCCTCCGCGTGGGAAACAACTGCTGAGTCTTCCCTGCCTCCGTGTCGTCCACCGCCCTGGTGCTTCCGGCGCAGCCTGGTCAACGTGGTCAACGACCGACATGCATCTGAAGTGGACGGTACGTGGAGAGGCTGACAGCTGGGTCCATGGCCGCACGCAAGGAAATGCCTCCTTATTACGCACAAAATAATGATTCCTCCACCTGACATTTGGGACCCACCGAAAGGGCCTCTGTATTTCGCGAAAAAAACATTACCACCGCTGACAGCTCGGACCCACCAGCTATATCTTTGCACGCAAGGAAGTGCGTCCTTATTACGCACAAAAAATGAATACTCCCACTGCTAGCTGGGACCCAGGATAGTGGCAGGCTGACTTGTGGGCCTACTAAGTTGACTGGGACGGAGGGCTTTGTCAACTTAGTCAATATGCATGATTCTAGCTCCAGTGACCGTATGATGTCCATCCAACGGCCGTAGTGCTTCTTCAACCTCTGGTCTTGTTGCTCCAGCCGCCCAAAGCAGCGCCGGTCGTGCCACATGCTCCTGCCTCCCGTGGCCGGCTGTGCTGCCGCGGAGAACTCACCGCCCCCTACTATTCCCACCGCTGGCCAGGCCCTGCGGCGACGGCAGCCTCACACCGCAGCCGAACCAGTGAACCCTCGTACTTCTCTCCGCGCGGGCTTCCACTGCCGCGTCTTCCCCGGCTCCGCGTCATCCCCTTCCTAGGCCTCGCCGTCGTCCACCGCCCTGGTGCTCTCGGCGCGGCATGGTCAACGTGGTCAAGGAACGGCTTCCATCGGACATGGACGGTACATGGAGAGGCTGACAGCTGGGTCCACAGCCACAGCAAGGAAGTGCCTCCTTATTACGCGGAAAATAATTATTCCTCCACCTGATAGCGGGGACCCACCGGATGGGCCACCGTATTTCGCGAAAAAAATGTTTCCCCCTGACTGCGGGGACCCACTAGCTACATCTTCGCACACAAGGAAGTGCGTCCGGGCAAAAAAAACGATTCGCCCCCTGACTGTTGGGACCCACCAGCTACATCTTCGCAGGCAAGGAAGTGCCTGACAGTCGGGACCCACCTGGTCAAAGCGTACGTAGCATTGTCATTCTGGTCGCGAACGTGTACGTACATACTGGTCGATGTAGAGGCGCGCACGTGTCGTAGTAGAGGCGCGCACGTAGCATGTACGCATACGTACATCGGCCAGTGTGCAAGAAAGAAAATACGGTCACGTACGTACATACGGGCAGGGTCTCGAACGCCTACTCGCGCATACGTATGGCCAGGGCACGTGTACATGGCTGGGTCGGAACGGAGAAACAGCGTCGTCATCGTGTTCATGGGGAGCCAACCAACTGGGTCGGAACGGAATGCGTCGTCGTGTTCATAGGGAGGGCTTGGACGGAACAGCCGATGGAAACGAGGCCTGGCGTACCGCAGAGCAGAGGAAACGGCCTTGTGTTCGACCGGCCATGTTTGAAACGGGATCCTGTTCATCGGGAGGGGTCTGGCATACCGCAAAACGGAGGAAACGGACCTCCTACAGTCGAAACGGGGGTCCTGTTGATCGGGAGGGGTGTGGCGTACCGCAAAACGGAGGAAACGGACTTGTGTTGGAGCGCTACGGTCGAAACGGGGGTCCTATTCATCGGGAGGGGTGTGGCGTACCGCAAAATGGGACTCCACGGGACACTGTTCATCTCCACCGTCGACCCCCTCCAGCTCCACGGGCTAGTGTTCATCCACCGTCGACCTCCTCCAGCCTCCACCTGCGACTGTTCATCCACGGGCTCCTGTTCATCCAGCCTCCACCACGCGCTACTCCACCGGCTACTGTTCAACCAGCCCTCTCCACGGGCTCCTGTTCAACCACCCCTCCACGGGCTACTGTTCATCCAGCCCTCCACCGTCTACTGTTCATTCTGCCCTCCACGGGGTGGTCCTGTTCATCCTGCCCTCCACGGGGTCCTGTTCATCCAGCCCCAACTGGCTCGATCGATCGGGGTCCTGTTCATCCAGAGGAAACACCACGGGGTCCTGTTCATCCACCCCCACCGGGAACTGTTCATCCAAACCCCCCAGCAACGCTCACTGTTCATCCAGAGGCAGCATCGATCGGCTTCAGTTAGCAGCACTAGCAAAGGAATCGCTCGATCGGGTTCAGTTAACAGCCATCGATCGATCGCTCGGGTTCAGTAACACGTAGCCTGCAGTGCAATCACTCGGGTTCAGTTAGAGCCCAACCCCTCGCTCGGGTTCAGTTAGAGCCAACGCCTCGCACACACGCGCGTACGTGTACGAGAGAAACGCGCATCGCTCGGCCCCCGACCTCCCACCATAACCGGGATCTCCCCGAAATTTTCCTCGTCCTCGCTTCTACCACGGTTTTTGCCGTCATGGACGGCCCAAAGAATGTCATGCAGCTATGTCTCCGGCCCGCCCAGGACGAAAAGCCCATTTTCTGTCATGATTTTTTGTCATAGAAGTAGGAGCCCGTTGTTTCGGACAAGCCGTGCATTGTTGTTTGTTGGTGGAGGGGGAGTATAAACTTTACCATTCTGTTTGGGAACCGCCTATAATGTGTGTAGCATGGAAGATATCGAGATCTCTCGGTTGTTATGTTGACAATGAAAGTATGCCGCTCAAAATATTATTCATCTCTATTTCAAAAATCAAGTTCTGGCACCTCTACAAATCCCTGCTTCCCTCCGCGAAAGGCCTATCTATTTACTTTTATGTTGAGTCATCATCCTCTTATTAAAAGCACCAGCTGGAGAGCACCGCTATCATTTGCATCCGTTATTATTAGTTTATATTGAGTATGACTGGATCTCTTTTACCATGAATTACAATGTTTAGTCAGTCCTTGATCTTCATAGGTGCTCTGCATTTATGTTCTGCGGTCTCAGAAAGGGCTAGCGAGATACCATCTTGTTATATCATATTATGATTGTTTTGAGAAAGTGTTGTCGTCCGAGATTTATTATTATTGCTCGCTAGTTGATTATGCCATTGATATGAGTAAACATGAGACCTAAGTGTTATTGTGAATATGGTTAGTTCATAATCTTTGCTGAAAACTGGAACGCTGGCTTTACATATTTGCAACAACAAGAGAAAATAGAGTTTGTAAAAGTTTTTCTTTATCACTTTCAGTTTGTCAACTGAATTGCTTGAGGACAAGCAAAGGTTTAAGGTTGGGGGAGTTGATACGTCTCCATCGTATCTAATTTTCCAAACACTTTTGCCCTTGTTTTGGACTCTAACTTGTATGATTTGAATGGAACTAACCCGGACTGACGCTATTTTCAACAGAATTGCCATTGTGTTATTTTTGTGCACAAATAAAAGTTCTCGGAATGACCTGAAACTTCATGGAGAATATTTTTGGAATTTATAAAAAATATTGGCAAAAGAATCAAGACCAGGGGGCCCATACCCTGTCCACGAGGGTGGGGGCGCGCCCCCTTGCCTCGTGGGCCCCCTGGTGCTCCACCGACCTCAACTCCAACTCTATATATTCACGTTCGGGGAGAAAAAAATCAGAGAGAAGGATTCATCGCGTTTTACGATACGGAGCCGCCGCCAAGCCCTAAACTCTCTCGGGAGGGCTGATCTGGAGTCCGTTCGGGGCTCCGGAGAGGGGAATCCGTCGCCGTCGTCATCAGCAACCATCCTCCATCACCAATTTCATGATGCTCACCACCGTGCATGAGTAATTCCATCGTAGTCTTGCTGGACGGTGATGGGTTGGATGAGATTTATCATGTAATCGAGTTAGTTTTGTTAGGGTTTGATCCCTAGTATCCATTACGTTCTGAGATTGATGTTGCAATGACTTTGCTATGCTTAATGCTTGTCACTAGGGCCCGAGTGCCACGATTTCAGATCTGAACCTATTATGTTTTCATGAATATATGTGAGTTCTTGATCCCATCTTGCAAGTCAATAGTCACCTACTATGTGTTATGATCCGGTAACCCCGAAGTGACAATAATCGGGACCACTCCCGGTGATGACCGTAGTTTGAGGAGTTCATGTATTCACTAATTGTTAATGCTTTGGTCCGGTACTCTATTAAAAGGAGGCCTTAATATCCCTTAGTTTCCAATAGGACCCCGCTGCCACGGGAGGGTAGGACAAAAGATGTCATGCAAGTTCTTTTCCATAAGCACGTATGACTATATTCGGAATACATGCCTACATTACATTGATGAACTGGAGCTAGTTCTATGTCACCCAATGTTATAACTGTTGCATGAAGAATCGCATCCGACATAATTATCCATCACTGATCCAATGCCTACGAGATTTTCACATATTGATCTTTGCTTAGTTACTTTTCCGTTGCCACTGTTACAATTACCACAAAACTGCTACTGTTACTTTTGCCACCATTACCGTTACTTCCATACTACTTTGCTACTAAATACTTTGCTGCAGATATTAAGTTTTCCAGGTGTGGTTGAATTTACAACTCAACTGCTAATACTTGAGAATATACTTTGGCTCCCCTTGTGTCGATTCAATAAATTTGGGTTGAATACACTACCCTCGAAAACTGTTGCGATCCCCTATACTTGTTGGTTATCAAGACTATTTTCTGGCGCCGTTACTGGGGATCATAGCTCTATTCTTTGAGTCACTTGGGATTTATATCTGTTGATCACTATGAGGAACTTGAAAGACGAGAAAACCAAGATTTATCCCTCAACTACGAGGGGAGGTAAGGAACTGCCATCTAGCTCTGCACTTGATTCTCCTTCTGTTTTGAGTAAATTTGCGACACCTAAACCTGCTTCTGCTATTTATTTTGATATGTCGCATGTTATTGATGATGCCACTTCTGCTATGCATGATACTTATGATGAAACTACTTCTATGCTTGATACTACTCTGCCACTAGGTGAATTTCTTGATGAACAACTTGCTAGGGCTAGAGAGAATGAAATTATTGAAACTGATAATATTGATGAAAGTGATGATGAAGATTCTCCCCCTAGATATGAATTGCCTGTTGTGCCTGAGGGTTATGTTATGGATAAAGAAACTGCTAGAGATTTTCTTGCTTGCAATGATAGATATGATCTTAAGAAATTATTAGCTAAGCTGAAAGAAAAATCTTTGAATGCTAGAATGAAATATGACCATGCTTTTGCTACTTCACCTATTTGTATTTCCGATAAGGATTATGATTTCTCTGTCGATCCTGAGATAATTACTTTGGTTGAATCTAATCCTTTTTATGGCTATGAATCTGAAACTGTTGTGGCACATCTTACAAAATTAAATGATATAACCACCCTATTCACTAATGATGAGAAAACTCATTACTACTATATCCTTAAATTATTTCCGTTCTCATTAAAGGGTGATGCTAAAACATGGTTTAATTCTCTAGATCCTGGTTGTGTGTGTAGTCCCCAGGATATGATTCATTACTTCTCTGCTAAATATTTCCCCGCTCATAAGAAACAAGCTGCTTTAAGGGAAATATATAATTTTGTGCAAATTGAAGAAGAGAGTCTCCCACAAGCTTGGGGGAGGCTTCTCCAATTACTTAATGCTTTGCCTGACCATCCTCTCAAGAAAAATGAAATACTTGTTATCTTTTATAATGGACTAACCGATGCTTCCAGAGACCGCCTGGATAGTTGTGCTGGTTGTGTTTTCAGGGAGAGAACAGTTGATCAAGCTGAATTGCTATTGAATAATATGTTGACTAATGAAAATAATTGGACACTTCCTGAACCAACTCCTAAGCCAACTCCAAAGAAAAGGGGTATTCTATTTCTCAGTCCTGAAGATATGCAACAGGCAAAGAAATCTATGAAAGAAAAGGGTATTAAAGCTGAAGATGTTAAGAATTTACCACCTACTGAAGAAATACATGGTCTTGATAACCCGACACAGGTAGTAAAGGTAAATTCTCTCTATATATTTGATGAAGGTGATATTCCTCGTTATAAGTCTGCTAGCCAATGCTTGGATGAGTTTGATAATTTTATTGTTAAACAAGAAAACTTCAATGCTTATGTTGGTAGACAATTGAAACGTAATGCTTATATGATGAACACTTGAGTGATTATATGTCTAGAGTTAAAGGTGAACTTAAACTAATTAGTAAACATGCCTCTATGGTTACCACTCAAGTAGAAGAAGTGCTTAAAGGTCAAAATAATTTGCTCAATGAATTAAATAATAAGAAAAATGATAATGTTGTTAGAGTTATGACTAGAGGGGCCAAAATGACTCAGGATCCTTTGTATCCTGAGGGCCACCCTAAGATAATAGAGCAAGATTCTCAGAGAACTAATGTTGATGCACCTAGTCCTTCTAAAAAGAAGAAAAAGAAAAGTTATAGGACTTTGCATGATTCTAGTGAATCTGTTGTTGACTCACCTGAGAATCCCAATGATATTTCTATTTCTGATGCTGAAACACAATCTGGTAATGAACATGAACCTAGTGATAATACTAATGATGATGTTCATGTTGCTGCTCAACCTAGCAATGACAATGATGTAGAGATTGAACCTGTTGTTGATCTTGATAGCCCACAATCAAAGAATCAACGTTATGATAAAAGAGACTTCGTTGCTAGGAAGCACGGTAAAGAAAGAGAACCATGGGTTCAGAAACCCATGCCTTTTCCCCCTAAACCATCCAAGAAAAAGGATGATGAGGATTTTGAGCGTTTTGCTGAAATGATTAGACCCGTCTTCTTGCGTATGCGTTTTACTGATATGCTTAAAATGAATCCTTATGGTAAGTATATGAAAGATATTGTTACAAATAAAAGAAAGATACCGAAAGCTGAAATTTCCACCATGCTTGCTAATTATACTTTTAAAGGTGGAATACCTAAGAAACTTGGAGATCTAGGAGTGCCAACTATACCATGCTCCATTAAAAGAAACTATGTTAAAACTGCTTTATGTGATCTTGGAGCCGGTGTTAGTGTTATGCCTCTCTCTTTATATCGTAGGCTTGATTTGAATAAGTTGACACCTACTGAAATATCTTTGCAAATGGCCGATAAATCAACTGCTATACCTATCGGTATTTGTGAGGATGTGCCTGTTGTGGTTGCAAACGTTACTATTTTAACGGACTTTGTTATTCTTGATATTCCCGAGGACGATAGTATGTCTATTATTCTTGGAAGAACCTTTTTGAATACTGCAGGGGCTGTTATTGATTGCAACAAAGGTAATGTCACTTTTCATGTTAACGGTAATGAGCATACAGTACACTTTCCGAGGAAACAACCTCAAGTCCACAGTATCAAGTCTATTGGAAAAATTCCAACGATTATTATTGGAGGTTTTGAATTTCCTCTTCCTACTGTCAAGAAGAAATATGATATTCTTATTGTTGGGGACGTGCATATCCCCATTGAGGTAACCTAGTGCTATTCGAAAATTCTCCGGTTTCATGCGATTCGGAATGAGTTTGTTAACAAGACTTGATCAACCTTGTTAGTGGATTCCTTTTGATGAACATGAGATGGATGAAGTTTAGAAAGCACAACTCTCTGTACTCATCTTTTACTTTCTGTTATTTAGATTAAATAAAGTAAAAATAGTATTTTCTGTCTGTTTTCTGAATTATCCGTGCAATAAAAAATATCCCAAAAATAAAAGTTCTCCAAATGCCCTGGAATTGAAATATGATTTTTTCTAGAATATTTAAGAATATTTGGCACTGAGAACACACCAGGGGGGGCCAGCACCTGGCCACGAGGATCCAGGGCGCGCCCACCCCCCTGAGCGCACCCCCTTGCCGCGAGGGCCCCACGTGGCCCCCTCCACTTATTCATGCACCCACACACTTCGTCTTCCTCCAGAAAAATCCACACATAGCTCAAACTCGTGTTCTAGCTCATTTTGCTGCGATTTTCGATCTCCTTGCTCAAAGTTCCATTCACAAAACTGCTTTGGGGGATTGTTGTTCGGTATGTGACTCCTCCAATGGTCCAATTAGTTTTTGTTCTAGTTCTTTATTTATTGCAAATTTTTTCTGCTTAGGTGACCCTGTTCTTGAGCTTGCATGTCAAATTTATATGGTCCCAAGTAGTTCTAATGCATGATATAGTCTCTAGGCACTTGCGGGAGTAGTTGCTATAAATTTTGTTGAGTTCAGTTCACTTTTATTTTGAGTTACTAAAAATTTCAGAAATTTTCAGAAAATGATGAAGAGATTATTGAGGGGCTCTTCGAGCCGAAGCTCGAAGGATAAGCAAAGTGAAGAGGATAAGAAGCCCAAATATAATCTCCCTCGCACCACGGAGGTTCGGTCGTGTGAATGGCCTTGTGATGAGTTCTTGAGAGCGGCCGGGATTCATGATGATTTTTATTATTTGGCTGAGAATGCGGGCCTCGCTGATTTCCTCCACGACCAGCTCGATCAGTATCTCCTACTCACTAATATTTTTGTGCAAAATTTTCATTTCCATGCTAGGAGATCACCACCTTCGGTGGATTTTTATTTATATGATGAGCATAAGGAGATGTCACTTTATGAATTTTGTGAGGTTTGCAAGTTGCCCTTTGAGGGCAGCATAGAGGAACCACATCGTAACTATGTGGAAGAGTTTATTGATATGATAGTTGTAGGGGAAACGAGGAAGGTTTCCGATGCAAGAATTACTAGGGTACACTTTCCTATTCTACGTTATTTTGCAATATTTGCTAGTAGATGCTTAATTGGTCGCGGGAACTGTCGAAATCTTAGTGCCCCTAATATTGGTCGCGGGAACTGTGGAAGCTTTTCACATATTAATCTTTGCTTAGTTACTTTTCCGTTGCCACTGTTACAATTACCACAAAACTGCTACTGTTACTTTTGCCACCGTTACCGTTACTTCCATACTACTTTGCTACTAAATACTTTGCTGCAGATATTAAGTTTTCCAGGTGTGGTTGAATTGACAACTCAACTGCTAATACTTGAGAATATTCTTTGGCTCCCCTTGTGTCGAATCAATAAATTTGGGTTGAATAATCTACCCTCGAAAACTGTTGCGATCCCCTATACTTGTGGGTTATCAGCGGCCGGTGAGCAGACCTAGCTACCTCCTTAAAAAGGCAGGTGCTTACTAGTCCAACCCGGCGCGCGCCGCTCAGTCGCATGACGTCTATTAAACTTCGGTTGATCCATACGAGGCAGAACGCCCATACTATGCCCACGTGATGGTTAGTGCTATCAGGCTAGAGGCCCCTCGGATCAAATATCCAAATCATAGTGGATTAGGAGCACGCGGTAACGAGCAGAGACTCACGATCGATGTGACTCCGTCGCCCCGTCTCGAGGACTTGCGGCAAGGGCTAAGAATGCCCGGCGACGCCTCGTAAGTATCTCGCGGGCACCTTCCAGGTCAACCCGACTCCACATCACTCGCAATTAAGCTCGCGCGGGTACGCCTCCGGCCCGACCCGTCTTTAGTAACATGGTTCAGTGTAAAGTCATAGTAACCATAGTAATTGTGTGTCTAACACCAAGGGGAACCCTGAGGAACCACCCTCGGTGGATTCCACTCGATGTAATCATCAAGGTGAACGTAAGAGGAACCACCCTCGAGGTTCACACTTGAGGGGTTGCACGACAGAGTCGTATCGGAAGTGGTTAAGGAGGAAATCACCCTCGATGACCACGACCGAATAGCTACACTACAGAGATCTCATCAGGAGTGATGCATGAGGTTCCACCCTCGGCACTCCATGGTAACTCTGCAGAGTCGAGCAACAAAAGGGGCGTGATGTGATGTGAGGTGTCGGGCTCTGGTCGTCGATCACGTTGATCGAGTCGTCGATGATGAAGCGGGGGCAATAAGGACATGGTGGGGGTCACTGATGGATCACTAACCAACCTATACTAAGCAGTTTAGGATAAGCAGGTAAGGTATCAATAAGCATAAGAATAGGAGCAAACAATAACAGTAGCAAAATCTAATGCAAGCATGAGAGAATGGAATGGGCGATATCGGGATGATCAAAGGGGAGCTTGCCTGGAAGCTCTGCAGCAAAGGAAGAAGGGCCGCCGGAGACGTAGTCGATCACAGGGGCAACAACGGTCTCGGGGTCTACCGGAGAGAAGAGGGGGAAGAAACAATAAATTTAAAGCAAACATAGCACCAAAAGCATAACATGGCAATATGTTGTGCCGGGTGTGACCTAACGTATGGCTACACGAGATAGGTGAAGGGGGAATTCAACCGGGAATGTTTTCCCGGTTCCGGACCTGTGTCAGCTAGATGACTGGAGGGGGAATGTTCCATGTTCATCGTGCTAGGGGCATGTGACAGATGAACAGACCGCATATTCGGATTCATTGCATTTTTCTAAGAAACTTTCATGTATAAAACATTTTCATCCGACTTACGGATTATTTTCTATGAATTTTCTAAGTTTTAAACAATATTCTGCAATTTCTGGAATTTTATTCTAATTCAAAAATAAACTGAAAATGCTAAGTGCACACAGAGAAGTGTACCCAGCAGTGGCTACAGAGGATGACAGGTGGGGTCATTGACTAGGTTGACCCGGTCAATATTTTGACTAGACAAATGTGAATAGTGTGTGTGGGTCCCAGTTGTCACAGACTCATATTTATTTAACAGTTTCTTAACTAAAATTAAAATGCTTAAAAAGGGGGTGGACTAAACTAATTAGGGCCTCCCTAATTAAACTCAGGCCAGGGCCCATGTGGCAGCGGCACAAGGCCAGCCGAGGCCACGGTCGAGCAGGTGCGCTCGCACGGAAACACCGACGGCCACAACCATGCGAGCGGCGGCTGGAGGTGGCAGAGGGCAGCTGCGTCCACGGGCCACAGCGCGGGCCGACGGATGCGGCGTGTGGCGCGGGGGAAGCCGGCGCGGCCATGGGCAACCTGGGCAGCAGCAGGCGCGGGCAGGCGCATGGCCAGGGGCGCGCCGCCGGAGCTCGGGCGAGCTACGGTAGCGGCGGCTGCGGCCGACAGCACACGACGACGGGAGCGGCGAGGCATTCGGCGGCCGGGCACGCGAGTGAGTCGATGCGAGCCCGGCAGGGGCGATGCAGTGCGGTAGTAGCCGGAGGCGGAAGCAGTGCAAGGTAGCAGCGGTGCGCAACGGCAAGGAGCAGCGGTGGCGCCGTAAGCAACAGCAGGCAGGCAGGGCCGGGGGTTCGCGGCGCGGAAAGAGGGCTTGCGGGCGAGGGCAGCAGCCGCACGCTGCAGCAGCAAACGGCAGCAACAGCGCAGGAGTAGCAGCCGCACACACGCACGTACGCGTACACAGGGGGTTCGGGCACGACGGTGATGGCGGCCTACAACGTCTAGAACGATAGATCGAGATGGGAAGGGGGAATCAGCGGAGAGTCTCACTGCGGCGCTCGTGGATGAGGCCGGGGAGCGCGGGTGTAGCCGGATGCGTTGAGCTCGTCGACGGGAGGCGGTGGCCGCAGCGGGGAACCGGCTCGATGCCGAGCGTACGGTGCGGTCCTGCTTGATTCAAGGCGCGTAGACGAAGGAGTCAGCGACGAGGAAGCTCCTCGACATCCTCCCAAGCGCCGGGGAGCATGGTGGCCGCGGGATCGACGGATCCATGGTGACGTGTGGTTCGGCCTCGAGCGAGGGAGGAGAGATTGAGACGAGGGGGAACTGGGGGGGCTAAGATTTGACCAAGAGGGGGGTGCGGCTTCAAGTAGCACTAGTAGGGTCGGGATGGCCGGCACGTGGCCGATCCGCCCATGGACGCGCGGGCAATGGCCACGGCGCCATGGATGAACAGGGGGGAGGAGATAAGATGGGGGGAGTTGGCTGGGCCTCCCTGTAGCCATAGAGCCCAAGTGCACAGTAGTTTCTTGCTCCTTTTCTTTTCTCTTTTATGTATTTCATTCAGCCACTATTCATATTTATTTGAGTGACAAAAATGAATTTAGTCAAACTTGAAATTTGGCACATAATTCGAGAACAACATTGCGGTGTTGCATGAAAAGTTTTAGAGCCAACGGAATTGTTCAAGCATTTTTAGAAATTTAATAGGTCAACTAATATGCTGCTGGACCACTTTATATTTCCCTAGGGATTAAATGGTGAGCCAAATGATGTTGATTTCTACATGATAATTAGTTAGTGAATATTTGCAACTCAACAAACATTTTTATTATACCGTTTGAAGGAATAAGAATTTGACTTGTTTTGGAAGTTGAAATTTGATACGTGTTTGAACCAAAGTAAGATTAGCAACAGTAATTGCGATGACTCGACACCATTAATATGGGATTACTGTAGCTTAATTATCCGGGCGTTACAAATCTCCTCCACTACAAGAATTCTCGTCCTGAGATTTAAGGGGTGGATTAAGGGGGGAAGACTCAGTAAGGAAAGAGCTCAACACAAGATAGGTACCAGGGGGCTATCTTAGTGAACGTGGCATAGGGGCATCTAGCATGTTGAAATTCAAGAAAGTCATTGAGAGCAAGGTAAGAAGGTGCAATAAGAAGTTTCAAGCGGGTAGGCAACCGTTCGTTGCCTGAAACAGAGGGTGAAAAGGGGTTCAGAGCAATGGGAATAAGTATTGCGTCTGATACCAGAATAGATCACTAGGTAGGTGGCTCGTGATTTACATACGAAGCCAAGCACGAGGAACAATTTGGAAAACAGGGATGTACAAGAGAGTCAGGTTTCGATCCAGTAGAACTGTGGGTATGGGCCCACCATGCGGGTTGAAAGCAGGAAGGGCGCTAACATTTTTCACGGTCATGATAGCAAGGTAGGTCAGAGGACAAACTGTCAGTTATGTTGGCAACAACGTTGGTACCAAGGGTGAGGGACGAAGAGAACCATTTTCCTGCTCGTTAAGACGAGGCGGACCAATAGGCAAAGTTCTCGTCCATCGGCGGCTACCGGAATGTCATCAACAATAGTAACAAGGTCTTACTGACGAATTGTACCTCGAGGTGTTTTTTTTATAAGCAAGGAATTATTTTTTGCTTATATCAAATAGATCAAAAGAAAGATTAACCAACCAATGGAAAGGAAAATGTGTTTACACTCAAGAATTGGAAGTATATACTTCCCCAGGAAAGGCGGAGCACGATATACATGATAGGCCAGCAAGACCAAAAAGCATTTAGATAAAGGGGCGAGGGAAGAATCATGATATTACCCAGACAACAATGTTTGGATAATAGATCAAGAAACATTTAGCGTTGTGCTTCAATGTTCTTGTTGATATTCGGAATACCTCAGTCCTACTTCAAGGTAGCATTAACATGGTGTTCCAAGTAGGGGATGGAGTTGAAGATCACAAGAAATACTCAAAGAACAATTGCAGGAATAGCAAGGAGTCCAAGGTATAACCAAGACATGATCAAACATGTGTTGGAAAGAAGACAAGGGGGTTGTCGATGATAACTCAAATCATCGTAGGTCAAGGATGGTATTTCTCACCATGAATTCAATTGTCATCTCAACAGAAGTCAAAATGTTGATGCTGATCACGACGCATTTGTCGAGAGGCTCAATGAAGATGCCATCGAGCAGCAACGACATCAAGCAAAAGGAATGATGAAGCGAAGGCTATTGGAACCACGGATACGACACAAGCTCGAAATCAAGCTTGTTGTTCAAGGTGAAATGATAAGATGAAGAAGATCGACGTAAGCTTAGCTCGTCATTGGAAGTTGCTCCGGGCATAAGGACCAGGTAGCACAGTTAAAAGTTGGCACGGTAAAAAATATAGTCGATCAGGCTAGCAATGATGCGATAGGGTATTAAACTTCCCAGTAACAAGTACTAGGGGTAATACCGAAAGGTAAATCAGAGTAGAGGTTGGACGGGTGAAATGATCTGCAGAGGGAAAGTATTTTAACTTATCCGGGAAATGGAATCAATGAGGAAATATGGTCGGAACCACGATTGTAAAGGATCAATTCATAGATACAAGATGAACTTGTACCAAGGGAATAATTATTTTTACGAGCAACTTCCATGATAAGTTCTACATCGGATCCATGGGCATGAACACAAAGTTCAAGGTCAACTCCCACTTCCACTAGTGCAAAACCGGGATGTATCACCAGTTCGTAAGGGCCTTTAGTGCCGGTTCCGCAACGGGCACTAAAGAGTGGGGACTAAAGCCCCCCCCCCCCTTAGTACCGGTTAGGCACGAACCGGCACTAAAGTGCACCCACGTGGCACGAGCCAGCGCCGGGGGCGGGGATCCCTTTAGTACCAGTTAGTAACACCAACCGGTACTAAAATATTTGAGGGGGTTTTGGTTTTATTTTTTATTTTTCCTTTAATTTTGTTTTTTCCATTTAATGTTTTTTGTGTTTGCTGGTATTTTACGATACTACATATTGTACACGTTATGCATATATATATATAAATAGAATTTCTCGTAGAACCGATCATATATATATATATATATATATATATATCATCGAATGTCTCACAACCACCATTATAATTCACACATACACATGCATGTATATATTTATACGATTAGGTATATATACAATTTCTCCTACATGTTGCCTTGGTGCCTTCAGAGCACGATGACAAGTGGTTCATGGGGGCGGTAGCGGGTAATAGTATTCTCCTTTGGGATCTATGACCTGGTCGAGCAAAAATCCCGCTCTTTCCTCTTGAAGTGCTCGTATGCTCTCCGTTGGTAGGAGCTTCTCCCGCACGTCATGGAACTGTTAAGAAGGAGATCAATATGCATGCATGTGTATTAGTTGTGTGACTAGATATCGATAATCATGTAAAAATTGTGAATAGTGTTCTGTGAAACGTACCCATTGCTGTCTATCAGATCTGTTCCTTTCGGACGCCATCATGCGAATGTTCTCACAAACATAGAATGCACACACATCAGTCCCCGGCGCCTGCTTCAGGGCCTTTACGAGAATTGAATTTAATCAGGTAATAATTAATCAAGCATGATAATTAATTAATGGTATTGAAACAAGAATTAAAGAGATGGTAGCTAGCTAGCTAGTACTACTTAATTACTTACCTTGGGTCGATACCAAAACAACTTTTCTGCCCATTTTCCTGGAGTCACCTTGATGAACTTTGCCCAAGCCCTGCCCGCCGGCAAAGAAAATTAATAAAGGGGTTATTAAATAGTTCATATCAGGAAATGACGAACTAAATAGGCCGAGATATAGTTAATAATGATTGAAATTACCTGTTGACTATCCCCTTCAAGATGGTGTAGTCACTTTCTTTTTTAAGTAGTGAGTCCAGTACTTCAACTTTTCCTTCGTCAACTTTAATGTCTAACAAGATCCAGTGGAAACTGCATGCGCACATGTTTGCATGTCTTTATTAAGCGGGCATGTGCATAACACTAATCAACTACCCTAAACCATGTACACTTAATTATTTACATCTAGCTAGCTAGTAAGCAAAAACAGAATTTGTAGTACAAGACAGTATGACTCACAAGAAGTTGTAAGGAAGTAGTATATCTTCATTGGTATTGAGGCGCTTCAAGAACTCTAGCATGCTTTTCTCTAAACTTGCTCGACAACTTGGAATTTTCCATGTGTATTCATTAACGGTATTTGGGTCAATGAACCCAATGCCATAGCGTCCAGATTTTTTCATTTCATACATCTTCATCCTGCATAATACCATAGAAAAGAATATAGTGAGGATAATTACAGGTAATGATTGATCAAAATGATCACTACAACTAGCTTGAGACTTAAATTACAGAAAGAAATCACTTACAGACAATAGCAACTGACGATAGATTTGTCGAGTCCGTCTTGATTGAATAATTGAAAGAGTTCTGTATACTCAACGGACAGAGCTTTCTCATGGAAGTAATGCTCCTCCTTGACATTCACCATGAGGGACTCTCGATTGGAACTCTTGGTAATGTTCATGTACCACTAATGCAATTCATACATTCTTGTTGGGAGGTTCTTGACCTCGTCTGGCTTGACCAAAGGTTGGCCCCGGACATATTTCCGTTTTATTTCCTCCTCTCTAAGCGGAGACATGGGCTCGAGCTCGAGGAGTTGTCCAACAGTGATCTTGAGCATTTCAGCCTGCATTATATGCTCCTCGGTTATTACCAGATTGTCCAGCTGGGGAATGGTTTGCATATAATAATATTGGGCGCGCGTACTCTCATGTGTTGTTGGCACAACAAGCGGGGGGATCGATTGCGCCGCCTGTTCTCCCAGCTGGGGAACAGTTTTCCCGCATTTTTTGACAGCTGCTTGTTGGATCGAGCTCGATCTCGCTTCTTTCTGTAGTCGTGCTCGATGTGCCTTCCTGATTTGGCGCTCATAGTCTGAGTCAACAGGCTTGGGAGCTGGTTTTCTTGCCATATGAATAAAGTGGTCAATAACTTTCTCAGGCACTTTCTCCCTTGGCGGCGGTGCCGGTTTCGGCCCAAAATGGGCGTCCACTTGGGCCTTCACTATGGCTTCGTTTTGCTCCTCGGTCATGTCGTAAGGCCTCTGAGGAAGAGGAGCGAGGCTTGGACCATATTTATATCGCTTGTCTGCGCCTGTACCTCCTGTACTACCTCAACTCGTACCGCTACGCACCATAGCTGCGGCGTGTCTCTTCTGCGATTGCTGAGGCGGCGGAGATGGCTGACGTGGCTGAGTTGGAGCAGGAGTCTGCTAACACATTGGTGGACTTGGAGGAGCAGGAGTCTGCTGACACGGTGGCGGACTTCGAGGAGGAGTCGGCTCACGTGTTCGTGGACTTGGAGGAGCGGGAGTCTGCTGACTCGGTGGCAGACTTCGAGGAGGAGTCGGCTGACGCGGTGTCGGTGGCCTTCGAAAGATGATGCAATCCTTTCTCCATAGGATGATACGATGTATGGCCTCTCCAAGTATGTGCTCGTCGTCACCTCCAGGAATGTCAAGCTCTAGCCCCGAATATTGGTCCACCACCTCATCAACGAAGACACGAGCATAGCCCGCTAGAATCAGGGTGCAATGGAAGGTTGCTTCGGGGGTATTTGTAAAAGCAACGGCGTCCGCCACCTTCATGGATATGTTCTCCATTTTGAAGTGTAGCTCACAGTTAGTGTTCTCTATGATGTCATCCACAGGGTATGTATCCAGCAGTGTGTCGCCCGGGGCAGAACCAACGCTGCTTCTCGGCATGGATGGGACGGTGCTATCCAATGCTGGATCATCCGCTAGCTGCTGCCGCTGCTAAGACCCCCTTTCCTGGCTAAGTGACTCGATCTGCTGCTGCTGCCGCTGGAATTTGAGTGCCAAGTCCGCGTGCCTTGCTTCTAGGCCTTGAAGGCGTTCTGCTTCCTCCTTCCTCTGCTCCTCCTCCAGCTTCCTCTTCTTCTCCTCCTCCATCTTCTT
Source organism: Triticum aestivum (assembly GCF_018294505.1). Lineage (NCBI taxonomy): Eukaryota > Viridiplantae > Streptophyta > Magnoliopsida > Poales > Poaceae > Triticum > Triticum aestivum. The sequence continues at coordinate 542,139,807 of NC_057814.1, forward strand.
TCTTGCACGGCACCTGTAGTCGTCGTTCCATTCCGAAAAGCCCTCATACCAGGGAATAACGCCCTTGCCTCGTGTTCTTCCCGGGTGTTCAGGATTTCCCAGGGCGCGCGTAAGCTCGTCGTTCTCTCTGTTGGGCGTGAACACTCCCTTTCGAGCATCTTCTATTGCGTCAAGTAACTTTTGTTCGGCTCCTTTTAGACTTGCCTTCTTCGAAACCAGGCCTGTCTTCGGGTCCAACGCCCCCCCATGCGCATAGAACCAAGTTCTGCACCTGGGGGCCAGCTCCTAGTAACCGGAGTGACCCCTGCATCCTCCATCTCTTGCTCAGACTTATCCCACTTAGGCATTGCCACCGTGTAGCCACCTGGCCCCAGCCTATGGAACTGCGTCTTTTTTGCGGCATTGGCCTTGTTTTTTCTCGACCGTTCCTTAGATAATTCTGATTCCTTGAATTTCACGAAAGCGGGCTAGTGTTCTCTTTGCTTCTCCAGTGTTCCCTTGAATTCAGGAGTCTTCCTTTCAGCAGCGACGTAGTTGGCCCATACAGTTTTCTTGTGGGTGTTGAATGCAATTACCATCTTCTTAAGAGCAGCGTCCCTGACTTTCTGCACATCTGCATCAATGAAATAATCTGGTAGGGTGAAATGTTCCATCAGAGATTCCCAAAGCTTTTCTTTTGCTCTGTCGTCGACCCAAGTAACATCTGGACGTTTAGTTTTTGGCTCTTTCCATTCTTGAATGGAGATCGGGAGTTGGTCCTTCACAAGAACTCCGCACTGACGAACGAACTTGTTCGCAATGTTCTTAGGCGTGAGGGGTTCGCCACTAGCTTTGATGGAATCGATGTTGTACTTTACACCCTCCTTCAACTTTTTGCCCGGGCCTCGCTTTGTCCTGCTGTCTGTAGAAGCAGATTTGCTCGATCCGGAGGGCTGAAAGAAGAAAGATCGATTCGTTAATATATCTTCAAATAAAAAAAACATGTGATGATCACTAGATGCCTGCTTATATAAATATACCTCGCCGGTAGTCTTTGTTATTTCAAGATCAACATTATCTGCGTCATCATAAACATTGTCTGCGTCATCATAATCATAATCACAGTTCATGACTTCATTAGCTCGCTCGTCGAGATCGAATATCTTATCATCACCCTCCCCGGTATTGTTCAGATATTGGGAGCCGTCATCTGCTTCATTCAGATCATCTGGCCTGCGAGGGCTTCGTATGATCTCGAACAGGGCATCTTCTCCCTTTCTGCCGGTATTGTCCGCCATAGCTTTTATTTAACTAATCCAGAAGAAATATAAAACAATTTAGTATTCAAATTACAATGCATGGATGCAATCAATAACGAAAAACTGAATCATATAGTACATAATATGCATCGTCTCGCATAATATATAATCTCGAATACATCGTCTCGAATAATATATAATCTCGAATACATCGTCTCGAATAATATATAATCTCGAATACATCGTCTCGAATAATCACTGGCTAGGTAGCTAATAAAGATCGAATACTACAGAAGAATCTAGGCCACTCACGGTTCCTGGGGCGCGGGCGGTGGACACCCAAAGAGAAGGAACCATCACAGGATCATATCTCCGGTCATCTGCCCAAAGAACCTGCCAGGTATTGGAGAACCTGACGTCCATAGCAGCCATTTAGCGATGGACGTGCTCGTCCACCTCCCTGACACGGTGACGCACCACCTCCGGCGGAGCCGGCTCCCTCTGCACCGAATGTGGCCCACGTGAAAGCCGCCAAAGGAGATCAGGGTTGACGAAGGGACCCGGGTTCCTCACCAAGCGGCGAGCCCCTGAAGGTAGCACCTCCCAGTGCCAGCCCGACGGAGCCCAGTCCCGGACATGGGTCCTCTGAAGCAGGACGTCGTCGCGAACGGGTCGACGGCAAGGATGCGGGCCGGGCATCGTCAAGAAAAAACACTATGCACCGCAAAAGTAACATTTTTTAAATTATTGGATTGTGACTTATATGCAAATTCTAAATTTCTATAACTAAAATTATAAGAAACTAAAAACTAACATTTCTATAACATTTCTATAACAATTTGAAATTAATCTAATTCATCTAGCTAAAACTAACATTTCTAAAATTTCTAACATTTCTATAATATTTCTAACATTTCTATAACAATTTGAAATTAATCTAATTCATCTAGCTAAAACTAACATTTCTAAAAAATTTAACATTTCTATATACAATTTGACATTAATCTAATCTAATTAATTAATTCATCTAAAACATTTGTATAAAAAACAGAAAAAACAGAACGTGTGTGTGTGTGCATGTGTGTGTGTGCGCGCGCGCGGGCGCGTGTGCACCTACAGCGCCGGCGGCGCAGCGGCTTCGATTGGAGGGAGGAGAGGGGCCGGGGAGAGGGGCTCATAGCACGGGCGACAGCGACGGCGACGGCGACGGCGAGGTGACGGGACGGCGAGGCGACGGGACGACGAGGCAGAGGGGACGGCGACGGGGACGGCGACGGGGGCGGCGGCGACGGACGGCGACGGGGGCGGCGACGAGGGGCGGCGGCGACGGGGCAGAGGAGAAGAAGCAGAGGGAGAACGAACTGACGAATTTTTTTTGAAGGGTTTTCTTATATAGAACACCCCTTTAGTACCGGTTGGATCCACCAACCGGTACTAAAGGTCTACTTTGGCCAGGCGAAGCGGCGGGAAGCGCACCCCCTTTAGTACCGGGTGGCACCAACCGGTACTAAAGACCCCATCTTTAATACCGGTTGGGGCCACGACCCGGTACTAAAGACCCCATCTTTAATACCGGTTGGGGCCACGACCCGGTACTAAAGGGGGTGCGCTGGCGCAGGTGCGGTGCGGCAAGTTTAGTCCCACCTCGCTAGCCGAGGGGCGTCCGCACTGGTTTATAAGCCCCAGTGCGGTAGCTCTCTCGAGCTCCTCTCCAAAGCAGGCCTACTGGGTCTACCTGTTCTGTGCTTCCCTGTGGGCCTACTCGGAATTTGCGGGCCTCCATCCTGGCCCAACAACACGTTGGGTTTCTAGTCGTATGCAGGCCGCTCTGGCGCAGTAGGCGGGCTTTTTATTTTCTTATTTTTTTGCTTTATTTATTTTTGAGTTGTTTTTTCTGTATTTAGAGTCTCTTTGTGAATATTTTTGCTTTAGGTACAAAAAATTACAAACTTTCTGTTAGTGCCGGTAGTTTTCAAATTTGAATAGTTTAAATTTTGAATTATTTGAAATTTGTGTGAATCACTAGTTTGTGAATAACTTAACTTTGAAAATAGATTTTTCAGTGATTCTTTTTTCTTATGTTTAATATTAGTGTGTTTTATCATTATATTAAATTTGGTAATGCTTAGGTTATTTAAAAAATGAAATGCCTTTGTAACAGATGAGTTTTCGTCCGAAACCCTGATACTTCGAAAAAGATTGTCCATTTTGTACACGAAGTGCATCCAGTTTTTGCGGTAACCCTCTCTACTTTTTTGCACATGCTATGTGGTGAAATTATGATACCATGCCAACTTTCAACCTTTTCTGAGTTCATTTGAAGTGATTTTCAATTTCAAGGTCATTTAGCTGAAAAAATCAGTAAATGCATGAAAGAATTTGTTTGCACATAAAATTTCTTCGCGTTTCAAATGCCAAAACACATAACTACCCTAAATATTGCAGAGATTCCCTCCTGGGTGTGAAACACAGAAGAAAGTGATGATAGTGAAGCCGATCACATCCCAGATCTTTGGGTGTGAAACTTTTTCTTCGCGTGTGTCCCTTTGCGCCGTAGCCATGGAAAATCTTCATCATTTAACTGGATGCTCGGGTCAATATTCACTGTGAATGGAGCAATTTCATCAAAACTTTTCATAATCTTCTGACATGTCTGTCTTGTCATCCACTCCCACGATGTTTCTCTTCCCAGAAAGAACTATGTGGCGCTTTGGCTCATCGTATGATGCATTCGCTTCCTTATCTTTTCTTTTTCTCGGCTTGGTAGACATGTCCTTCACATAGAAAACCTGTGCCACATCATTGGCTAGGACGAATGGTTCGTCTGCATACGCAAGATTGTTGAGATCCACCGTTGTCATTCCGTACTGCGGGTCTTCCGTTACCCCACCTCGTGTCATATTGACCCATTTGCACCAAAACAAAGGGACGTTCAAACCACGTCCATAGTCAAGTTACCATATGTCCTCTATGTAACCATAATATGTTTCCTTTCCCGTCTTGGTTGTTGCATCAAAGCGGACACCACTGTTTTGGTTGGTGCTCTTCTTATCTTGGGCGATCGTGTAAAATGTATTACCATTTATCTCGTACCCTTTGAAAGTCATTATATTCGAAGATGGTAACTCGGACAGCGAGTACAGGTCATCTTCAATAGAGGCGTCATGCATGGTACGTGTCTGCAACCAGCCGGCGAAACTCCTGGTTTGCTCACGTGTAATCCAGTCATCAGACCGCTCCGGGTGTTTGGAGCGTAGAAAATTCTTGTGTTCGTTTATATACGGAGCCACCAAGGCGGAATTCTGTAGAACTGTGTAGTGTGCTTCAGTGAGAGAATGTCCGTCCATACATATTATTTGATTCCCTCCTAGCGTGCCTTTTCCATCCAGTCTGCCCTTATGCCGCGATTCAGGAACACCAATCGGCTTAAGGTCAGGAATAAAGTCAATACAAAACTCAATGACCTCCTCATTTTCATGGCCCTTGGAGATGCTTCCTTCTGGCCTAGCACGGTTATGAACATATTTCTTTAAGACTCCCATGAACCTCTCAAAGGGGAACATGTTGTGTAGAAATACAGGACCCAAAACGTTAATCTCTTCGCATAGGTGAACTAGGACGTGCGTCATGATGTTGAAGAAGGATGGTGGGAACACCAACTCGAAACTGATAAGACATTGCACCAAATCATTCTCTAACCTTGGTATGATTTCTGGATCGATTACCTTCTGAGAGATTGCATTGAGGAATGCACATAGCCTTACAATGACTAATCGAAAGTTATCCGGTAGAAGCCCCCGCAATGCAACGGGAAGTACTTGCGTCATAATCACGTGGCAGTCATGAGACTTTAGGTTCTGGAACTTTTTCTCTGCCATGTTTATTATTCCCCTTATATTCGACGAGAAGCCGGACGGTACCTTAATACTGAGCAGGCATTCAAAGAAGATTTCCTTCTCTTGTTTGGTAAGAACGTAGCTGGCATGACCCTGATGTATGTCGTCTTTTCCGTGCATACGTTGCTGGTCCTCCCGTGCCTCAGGTGTATCTTTTGTCTTCCCATACACGCCCAAGAAGCCAAGCAGGGTCATGCAAAGATTCTTCGTCACGTGCATCACGTCGATTGCGGAGCGAACCTCTAGGTCTTTCCAATAGGGCAGGTCCCAGAATATAGATTTCTTCTTCCACATGGGTGCGCGTCCGTCAGCGTCATTCGGAACAGGTTGTCCGCCACGACCCTTTCCAAAGACTACCTTCAAACACTTGACCATATCATGCACATCAGCACCAGTACGGTGGCGAGGCTTCATCTGGTGATCCGCCTCACCTTTGAAATGCTTGCCTTTCTTTCTTACGGGATTTCTGCTCGGAAGAAATCGACGATGTCCCAGGTACACATTCTTCCTACAATTGTCCAAATATATACTGTCGGTATCATCCAAACAGTGCGTGCATGCGCGGTATCCCTTGTTTGTCTGTCCTGAAAGGTTACTGAGAGCAGGCCAATCATTGATGGTCACGAACAGCAACGCCTTTAGGTTAAATTCTTCCTGTCCGTGCTCATCCCACGCACGTACACTTGTTCCATTCCACAGCTGTAAGAGTTCTTCAACTAATGGCGTTAGGTACACATCAATGTCGTTGCCGGGTTGCTTAGGGCCTTGGATGAGCACTGGCATCATAATGAACTTTCGCTTCATGCACAACCAAGGAGGAAGGTTATACAAAAATAGAGTCACAGGCCAGGTGCTATGGTTGCTTCTCTGCTCCCCAAAAGGATAAATGCCATCTGCGCTTAGACCAAACCATACGTTCCTTGCATCACCTGCAAACTCCTCCCAGTACTTTCTCTCGATTTTTCTCCACTGCGACCCGTCAGCGGGTACTCTCAACTTTCCGTCTTTCTTACGGTCTTCTCTGTGCCATCGCATTGCCCTAGCATGCTATTTGTTTTGGAACAAACGTTTCAACTGTGGTATTATAGGAGCATACCACATCACCTTGGCAGGAATCTTCTTCCTGGGGTGCTCGCCCTCGACATCACCAGGGTCATCGCGGCTGATCTTATAGCGCAATGCACCGCATACCGGGCAAGCGTTCAAATCCTCGTACTCACTGCGGTAGAGGATGCAGTCATTAGGGCATGCATGTATCTTCTGCACCTCTAACCCTAGAGGGCAGACAGCCTTCTTTGCTTCATACGTACTCTCGGGCAATTCGTTGTCCTTTGGAAGCATATTCTTTATCATTACCAGCAAGTTTCCAAATCCCTTGTCAGATACACCATTCTCTGCCTTCCATTGCAGCAATTCCAGTGTGGTGCCCAACTTTTTCTTGTCAGCTTCACAATTCGGGTACAACAATTTCTTGTGATCCTCTAACATGCGCTGCAACTTCTTCTTCTCCAAATCACTTGCGCAGTTTCTCTTTGCATCGGCAATGGCCTGACCTAGATCATCAGCGGGCTCATCTGACGCCTCTTCTTCAGCTTCTTCCCGCATTGCCGGCTCAGCTTCTTCCCCCATTGTTGTATCATCGTATTCAGGGAACCCATGGCCAGGATAGCTGTCGTCGTCCTCTTCTTCTTCATTGTCTTCCATCATAGCCCCTCTTTCTCCGTGCTTGGTCCAAACATTATAGTGGGGCATGAAACCGGACTCAAATAGGTGGACATGAATGGTTCTTGACGTAGAGTAATTGTGATCATTCTTACAGCCAGCACATGGACAAGGCATAAAACCATCCGCCCGCTTGTTTGCCTCAGCAGCAAGCAGAAAAGTATGCACGCCATTAATGAACTCGGGAGAGCATCGGTCATCATACATCCATTGTCGGCTCATCTTCATTACACAACACCGAAAAGACCAAATTAATACAAGTTCATATATATAGTTCATACAACACTTAAATGCAACAAACAAATAACTCTCTAGCTAAAGCATTTAAATGCAACAACAAATGCAATCAAGATCGCAACTAAGGTAACAATTGATCCAACAGCATAATGATACCAAGCCTCACTATCAATGGCATATTTTCTAATCTTTCTAATCTTCAAGCGCATTTTCTCCATCTTGATCTTGTGATCATCGACGACATCGGCAACATGCGACTCCAATTCCATCTTCTCCCCCTCAATTCTTTTCAATTTTTCTTTCAAATAATCGTTTTCACTTTCCACTAAATTTAACCTCTCGACAATAGGGTCGGTTGGAATTTCCGGTTCACATACCTCCTAGATAAAAATATCTATGTCAACTTGATGGGCATAATTTGTCATAAACACGAAATGCAACAACTAGTTTAAAAAGAGAATATACCACATCTAAATCATAACAAGGACGAGGGCCGACGGGGGCGGATATCAAAACCATGGCACTATGTATAACAAACAACGTACGGGTAAGATAATTATACGAGTAACTATATATCCAAATCACAAACATCAATTTGGTAATGTAAAACATTCATCAACAAGAGGCTCACCACAAGGTGCTGCCGGCGACGGGACGGTGCGGGCGATCGACGGTGGTTACGACGGAGATTTAGAAGGCGCTAATTAAACCACACCAACATATGCAAACTAAGTGTTATTTTTGACCTCAAATTGCATATAAATCAAATACTAGCACATATAATTCCTCCCAAATTACTAAACTCACAAATTAATCACTATACAAAGCATTGCAAGAGCTAATCTAGCAATGAGAGATGAAAGGACAAAGTTGCTAACCTTTGTGATCATTTGAATGGATGGGGGCCTTCAAATCTTGACAAATTTTGGGGAAAATGTGTGATGAGCTTGAGAGGAAGAGGGGAAGAACAGAGAGGAGAGGGGAAAGGGGAAGAACAGAGCGAGCTCGGGTGGACGAAGGGTTTATGTAGGACGACCTTTAGTACCGGTTCGTGACACAAACCGGTACTAAAGGTGCTGGAGGGGCCCCAGACTGACAACATCCTGCCACCACTCACTTTAGTACCGGTTCGTGGAACAAACCGGTGCTAAAGGTTCGCCATGAACCGGTACTAATGAGAGCGGCCGGCTAGCCGTTGGAACCGGCACTAATGGACACATTAGTGCCGGCCCAAAATCAAACCGGCACTAATGTGCTTCACATTTGACCCTTTTTCTACTAGTGTTCTTCAATGCACAACCTTTCATTCACTTCTCGTTTTCGAAGGAATTGTAGTGCTGAAAATTTATCTGGTGAAGCGCCAGAAGAGTATGACTCACATAACTTTCGAGTTCACATGGATTAGGGAAAACATAGGTTCAACCCATTGGGGCATCTTAGCAACATATAACTCAAGCTCGAGAGCAGAGCAAAGTTGACAAAGCAGAGAATACAATTTACCGAAGGCAATATGTATCATGGGAAGAGCGCACAAAGTTTTGAATATGAAGGACACTGCCGGATAATAATCCAACAAAGGATTCAGCGGTCCTCAATGGATCTGATGTGAGTATCAGTACTCAATCAGAAGAAGGAAAGAATGCAAAGGCCTTAGATTATAGAATCAGCTGAATAATTTGGCGTTCAAGTTGAAGGGAACTAGGTGGTCAATCAATTGCAACATGATTGGCCGAGACCCAACTCATGTCCAGAATGACGTCTGAGCAGGAAGGTTAAATTTCAGGGTTCGACTGATGATTGCAAGAATTTGCAACACAATGAATCAAGGAGCTCAAAATGGTAATGACAAGAGAGGTTAACGGAGATTACTAGACATAGGGAATTAACCATAATGCAAGTAGGCAAGAATTTCAAGAGCAATAGGCTGTAGAGGATTTTCGGAAGATCAAATAGTATTTCAAAATCTTATTGTGAAACACATGAACAACTGGGGATGAACAGATCCCCGGTAAGTGTTAGGAATTATTCTCAAGGGCTTTCATGGGGTAAGGAGCTGTAAGGCAGCAGGCACAAAGGATTCTCAGAATATCCGAAGTATTTCAGGGTATCTTGTAATAACAAGAACAATTGGAAATGAAGGTATGGACGACAAGTGTATGTAGCTATCCATAGGGATTTATCGGTGAAATGGAATTGCGACGGCGAAGGGCACAAGGGCCTCAGGGAAACATCGGAGAGTATCTTTGAAATCTTCTGGTGCAGCAAGCGATCATCGGTAATGTCGGGGCTCTCCGGGAGGAAGTGGGTACGAGAACCTAAGTGTCAGCATTAGCAAATCCATTTTAACCCGAATAGAAGAGAGATCAGAACACATAGTATAGGCAAGGAACAAAATATACTAATACCACCCAATGGCGACGTGGGCCCATAAGCCACACAGCCATGTTAGTAAAACGTTTTTCAAAGTCTAGACTCAACTTCGGCCAAGGAGTTGGAAAGGGGGATTCCTACAGGCAGTCGGCTCTGATACCAGCTTGTGACACCCCCGATTCGATCGTACACTAATCATACATGCAGATGTGTACGATCAAGATCAGGGACTCACGGGAAGATATCACAACACAACTCTAGACATAAATTAAAATAATACAAGCTTTGTATTACAAGCCAGGGGCCTCGAGGGCTCGAATAGATAAGCTTGAATACAAATGAGTCAGCGGAAGCAACATTATCTGAGTACAGACATAGGTTAGACAAGTCTGCCTTAAAAAGGCTAGCACAAAAGCAACATCGATCGAAAAGGCAAGGCCTCCTGCCTGGGAGCCTCCTAGCTACTCCTGGTCGTCGGCGACCTCCACGTAGTAGTAGGCACCCTCAGTGTAGTAGCAGTCGTTGTTGAAGGTGGCGTCTGGATCCTGGCTCCACCATCTGGTTGCGACATCCGAGAAGAATGGAAAAGAGGGGAAAAAGGCGGAGCAAAGCAACCGTGAGTACTCATCCAAAGTACTCGCAAGCAAGGATCTACACTACATATGCATAGCTGTCAATGAAATGGGTAGTGTATGTGGACTGAACTGCAGAATGCCAGAAGAGAAGGGGAAAGCCTAGCCTATCAAAGACTAGCATCTTCAAGCATCTCCAAGCATCTTGCAGCATCAGAAGAGATAAGAGTAGCATAAAGTAAAGTAGTAGTAGTGTTATCAACCTCGGCCAGAGATCCTTTCTCGACTCCCTGCGAGAAAGGAATTCCAGAGCCATACTATCCAGTTATCACCTCAAGTATCCAGTTCTAGTTGTATTGATCGGGATACAACTCCAAGTTTCCGTTACCGTAGGACAGGCTATCGATAGATGTTTTCTTCTGTGACACCCAAGTTTTTATTTGGATTTTTCAAATGATTTTATTTGACTTGAGGGAGGTGATTTAAAATTCTTCTTCAAGAGAACTCTCCCTCTCAAAATATTTTTCTTTATGGCAAAAGTTTTATTTGGATTCAACCAAGATCTGTCTTTGGTCTTGGAGGTTCTTGCTTCTTACTTGGACTCAAGACAAAATATTTTCACTTGGGAAATGACTTTTGAAAATTTCCTTGAAATTTGCACTATGGCTTTTGGAAAATCCTTTGCCACTTTCAACAATTCCTTCTTGCCATGGCCTTAGTGCAAATCCCCTCTCCTAACCTTTTCCTCACCTTTGGATCATGATTTGCATCAAATCCAGCAAGTTGAACCTCCCCATGTGATTATTTCCATTTATATCTATTCAAATAAATTTCTGCCTTCTTTCCTAGCACTTGGAGATTTGCAAAGGAACTCCACTTTCTGTCTTGATTTTTGCCCCCAAACCTTTTTCCCCTCCTAGTCCTTTGAACCCTCAACCAAGAACCATGAAGATCCGCTGGTCTTCAGTTCAAAATTTTCAAACTACACCTGCTGCAAGTTTGGACCAGATTTGTCAAATTTGGTGAAATTCATTCAAAACCTTCTCCAAAAATTCCAAGTAAAATCAGGCAGCCTCTGGGTGCATTGAGTGGTCACCTCACCAAGTTACAGCTCCAGAAAAATTTACCTCATGGCAAAATCCTTCTGTCGAACACCTGCAGTGCACTGTCTGTATCAAGTTCAGAAAAATTCAGAGATTCAGTCAGTGGCTTGCTGTCGTTTTCTTCAGAGAAGGACATCGATCTCGCCAGTGCCACCGCGTCGCCTTGCTCCTCGTCCCCGCCCTCTTGTTCCTGCACCGCACGAATGCCTGGCGCCTTGCGGGCGTCGGCGACGAGCAGCAGAAGGTGCGCCGCCCCGTGACCGACGCCGGCGGCGGCTTTGCGGACGCCAGCGGGAGACACGGCGCCGACGACGCCACCAAGCGCCGCCCAAACCACCGGAGCTCGCCGCGTGGCCTTCCACTCCCCCGAACGCGCTGCCGCTCTCGTCGTGAACCGCAGGGCGCGGAGCGCGCGCTCTGCCGCCGTTGAGCCCGTGCGGTCACCTCACCGTGGACCGACGCCATTACGCCAAGACCGACCCCGTTTAGCTGTGAAACGACTCCAGTGACCTCCACTAATGCTGCCTGGCCACTCAAACCTCCTGCCAATCCACTGCTCCGCCGTAATCGCTCGCCGGAGATTCTCCGTTCACGGCCACCCCGTCGATCTGCCTATAAATAGAGGCCCCGAGCTTCAACTCGAGCACCCACCATCCCTGCACTCCCCCTAGAGCAAGCCTAGCCACTGGTAGAGCCCCGAGGAGGTCTCCTTCCTCGACTCCGGCCGCCGCGACCCGCCACGGGATCCAGCCCGATTCGCCCCCGTGTGCGCTCCTCCGCCTCCATTCTCTTGCCAGTAGCTTCACCTTGCATCCCTCGTTCTGACCCGCGCCTCAATTCGTAGTTTGCAGCCCCCCACCGGAGTTCCCCATCCTCACCCGAGCCGCCGTCCGCCGGAGATAGTGTCGCCGTCGACGTGGTGCTCCCCGTTGGACGAGTCCACCACCCACCGACGCGGAAGAAGACGCTGAAGCTCTTGGTACCCTCCGTTTCTCCTAACTCACCGTGGTTCGACGCTGGCGTCCACCGCAGTCTTCGGGCGCCGGCGAGCTTTTTAAACCTGACAGGTGGACCCCGCCTGTCAGCCTCTATTCTATTCTCCTCCGAACCGTTTTCTGTTGGCGCCTTCGGGCAAATACGTTTTCTCCTTTGCGCTTGCGCATTCCCAACCGAAGCGTTTTCTGTTTTCTCAGTCAAAACCCTGGAACTTTTCTGTTTCATTACAGATAAGTCCCTGGACAGAAACCTTTATAACTTTTTAATAAACATGAATTTTTTAGTGATTCTTTTTCTGACAATTTTCAAATTTTGTCTAGTTTTTTTATGGGATTTATTTGAAAAATATTTAGAGAAGCTTCTGTGCAAGTGTTGGTTTTCACGTTAGTACCCGTTTCGTGATTGCCGTAGGTTCCGGAAGAGGTGACGGAGCCGCGAACTTCGCCGAGCTAGACTCCGACTTCTCCGAACCAGGCAAGCATGTTTTGAACATTTGATATGACAGGTGTTTTACATGTTCACGTGAGAGTTTGTGCGTGGCATATGAGTGTCGGTAAATACCTCGTTGCTTGTAAGGCAACGACCCGGTTGTTCCAAAGTCGCGATGATCTCTGATGAGAGATGGCCTAATCATGTGGTGACATGAAGGGCAGCAGGGTGGTATTGTTGTAGCATACCAGCCTTGCGTCATCCGACTTTCTCCGACGTTAACGTGGTTGGAGCCACGTTATCGTTCCTTTCCCGCATATTCCAAAGTTGCGATGATCTCTGATGAGAGATGGCCTAATCATGTGGTGACATGAAGGGCAGCAAGGTGGTACTGTTGTAGCATACCAGCCTTGCGTCATCCGACTTCCTCCGACGTTAACGTGGTTGGAGCCACGTTACCGTTCTTTCCCCTTTCCGTGCTACCACATGTCTCATTGCAGGATGCGGTTTAGTAAGTTGGTAACCTCTTTCCGTGTACACACCAAACAGAGAGGCCGGGATGATGGTACCTTGGCCCAGGATTAAAGCCAGTCATCCGGTCAGGGGGCATGGGTGTTTCCGGTTGGGACCGAGAGGGGGGGCACCCCCTTAGAGCGCGCGTATAGAAATTTGATCCCATGCTACGCGAGGTTGTAGCCTCCCCGTCTCAAGGTTTTTCTTGAATGTTGCCGAGGGTGATCCCTGGCTTCGGATGGTTGAATTGGGTGTGTACTGGTTAGACGTGTTTCTTCCAAAACACCGTAGACGAAACTAGTCCCCGTGACTACTGAAATCCGTTGGCTGTGGTTAAGTACAAACTCTGCAGAGTCAATTCTTTCCAAATCATCGTATCCATGATCAAGTAGTGTAAACATTATATCCATATCTATCCGTGTGAAAAACTTGTCCCCGGTGAACAAGCTCAAGTGGTAAATCCAGTTTTATTGTTATTCCTGTGGATGGACTAACTTTATATTTGTCGCATGCTTGTGATAATTTATGTTCCCGAACGATTGTATTATTGAGCTGTGATATAAGCCCTTTATGTGACGTCGCGCAGACGTCCGACTGTGGCGTGTACTTGTATCTTACTTTAAATATAAGCCCTTTATGTGATGTCGCACAGACGTCCGACTGTGGCATGCACTGTCTTTATTTTCTGTTGCAAGTCCTTTATGTGGTGTCGCCTCGACGCCCGACTGTGGCATTATTATTCTGCATTTTCCGCTCGAGGAGTCTTTCAGACACTCGTTTGGCACCAGTATTATTATTCCGCATTTTCCGCTCGAGGAGTCTTTCAGACACTCGTTTGGCACCAGTATTATTATTCTGCATTTTCCGCTCGAGGAGTCTTTCAGACACTCGTTTGGCACCAGTATTATTATTCCGCATTTTCCGCTCGAGGAGTCTTTCAGACACTCGTTCGGCACCAGTATTACTATTCTGCAGTTTCCGCTCGAGGCGTCATTCAGACCCTCGCTTGGCACCCAGTATTTATTATCTCTATGTCTGATCGCACTGGTTAACTTGTTCATGTGCTTCATGTTTACCTTTGATATACCTTATGTCCGAACTGTCTTGCGAGTACTTTCATAGTACTCACCTGGCTTGTTGATTTGGCCAGATGTTGACGAAGGCGATCTCTTGGATGAAGAGTTTGATAGCGCGTCCGATGCCTAGAGGAGTCCCAGTCAGTCCTGCGCGATCTCGGATATTGGTCACTTGTATTGTATACGCTTCCGCCACCCGCTATAAGTCTTCTCGAGCCTCACTCCGACGCTCGAAGAGTTGTAGTCTTCTAGAATCATATCACTCGCTTCGCGATGATATTTCCACCACCGTTATTATCGTGAGTTAGTAGTTTGCCACCCTACCCGCCGTCTTGTTTTAGCGGCGTGCATGTAATAAATTGTTGGGCAGTTTCTGCTCAACCTTGTATTATATTTAGTACTCCTGGTATTTTTCTTCTGTGACCAAGATATTGTCTACCAGTGAGAAGGAATTCTTCCTCGCTGGTCCGTAAAAGGGATTGGTCTCTCAATAATTATTTTATTGAAAAACCGGTCGTGACATCTTCCCTGCAGGGGTGCACCAACTTACCCACCACACTCGCTTAACTCCGGCCGAACACACTTTACTGGGTCATGCCCAGCCTCGGCCAAACAATACGCCGCAACCCGGCCTAGGCTAAATAGAGAGGTCAGCACGTCAGACTAAACCTATGCCCCGAGGGGTCATGGGCCATCACCCCGGGAACTCCTGCATGTTCCGTACGCGGCCGGTGAGCAGACCTAGCTACCTCCTTAAAAAGGTAGGTGCTTACCAGTCCAACCCGGCACGCGCCGCTCAGTCGCATGACATCTATTAAGCTTCGGCTGATGCATACGACGCAGAACGCCCATACTATGCCCACGTGATGGTTAGTGCTATCAGGCCAGAGGCCCCTCGGATCAAATATCCAAATCGTAGTGGATTAGGAGCACGCGGTAACGAGCAGAGACTCATGATCGATGTGACCCCGTCGCCCCATCTCGAGGACTTGCGGCAAGGGCTAAGAATGTCCGGCCACGCCTCGTAAGTATCTCGCGGGCACCTTCGAGGTCAACCCGACTCCACATCACTCGCAATTAGGCTCGCGCGGGTACCCCTCAGGGCCAACCCGTCTTTAGTAACATGGTTCAGTGTAAAGTCATAGTAACCATAGTAACTGTGTGTCTAACACCAAGGGGAACCCTGAGGAACCACCCTCGGTGGATTCCACTCGATGTAATCATCAAGGTGAACGTAAGAGGAACCACCCTCGAGGTTCACACTTGAGGGGTTGCACGACAGAGTCGTATCGGAAGTGGTTAAGGAGGAAATCACCCTCGATGACCACGACCGAATAGCTACACTACAAAGATCTCATCAGGAGTGATGCATGAGGTTCCACCCTCGGCACTCGATGGTAACTCTACAGAGTCGAGCAACAAAAGGGGCGTGATGTGATGTGAGGTGTCGGGCTCTGGTCGTCGATCACGTTGACCGATTCGTCGATGATGAAGCAGGGGCCACAAGGACAAGGTGGGGTCACTGATGGATCACTAACCAACCTATACTAAGCAGTTTAGGATAAGCAGGTAACGTAACAATAAGCAGGTTACAAAAGCAGGCTATGCATCAGAATAGGAGCAAGCAATAACAGTAGCAAAATCTAATGCAAGCATGAGAGAATGGAATGGGCGATATCGGGATGATCAAAGGGGGGTCTTGCCTGGAAGCTCTGCTGCAAAGGAAGAAGGGTCGCCGGAGACGTAGTCGATCACAGGGGCAGCATCGGTCTCGGGGTCTACCGGAGAGAAGAGGGGGAAGAAACTATAAATTTAAAGCAAACACAGCATCACAAAGCATAACATGGCAATATGATGTGCCGGGTGTGACCTAACGTATGGCTACATGAGATAGGTGAAGGGGGAATTCAACCGGGAATGTTTTCCCGGTTCCGGACCTGTGTCAGACAAATGACCAGAGGGGGAATGTTCCATGTTTAGCATGCTAGGGTCATGTGACAGATGAACAGACCATGTATTCGGATTCGTTGGATTTTTCTGAGCATCTTTCATGTATAAAACTTTTTCATCCGACTTACGGATTATTTTCTATGAATTTTCTAAGTTTTAAACAATATTCTGCAATTTCTGGAATTATATTCTAATTCGAAAATAAACTGAAAATGCTAAGTGCACACAGAGAAGTGTACCCAGCAGTGGCTACACAGGATGACAGGTGGGGCCATTGACTGGGTTGACCGTGTCAATATTTTGACTAGACAAATGTGAATAGTGTTTGTGGGTCCCAGTTTTCACACACTCATATTTATCAAACAGATTCTTAACTAAAATTAAAATGCTTAAAAAGGGGGGTTTGGACTAAACTAATTATGGCCTCCCTAATTAAACTCGGGCCAGGGCCCATGTGGCAGCGGCACAAGGCCAGCCGAGGCCACGGTCGAGCAAGTGCGTTCGCACGGAAACGCAGGCGGCCAGAGCCGTGCGAGCGGCGGCCGGAGGCGGCAGAGGGCGGCTGAGGCCGTGGGCCATACCGCGGCCAGCGCGCGGGCCGACGGAAGCAGCGTGTGCCGCGGGGGAAGCCGGCACGGCCATGGGCGACTGGCAGCAACAGGCGCGGGCAGGCGCATGGCCAGGGGCGCGGCGCCGGAGCTCGGGCGAGGTGCAGTAGCGGCGACTGCGGCCGGCAGCACACGACGACGGGTGCGGCGAGGCATTCGGCGGCCGGGCGCGCGAGTGAGGCGATGCGAGCGCGAGCAGGGGTGACGCAGTGTGCTACCTCTTGAGCATGCATTGGTTTTCCCTTGAAGAGGAAGGGGTGATGCAGCAAAGTAACGTAAGTATTTCCCTCAGTTTTTGAGAACCAAGGTATCAATCCAGTAGGAGGTTACACACAAGTTGCCTTATACCTGCACAAACAAATAAGAACCTTGCAACCAACGCGATAAAGGGGTTGTCAATCCCTTCAGGGCCACTTGCAAAAGTGAGATCTGATAGAGATAATAAGATAAATATTTTCGTATTTTTATGATATAGATTGGAAAGTAAAGATTGCAAAATAAAAGACGGAAGAAATCGTAAATTGATAGGAAAATAATATGATGGTAGACCCGGGGGGTATAGGCTTCCTTGACGTCACTTCCTAGTATCCTGGATTGCGTTTGTTCCAAAAACGATCCTCGCGAAGGTTTCATTCCGTTTGGATTCCGTTTGATATTCCTTTTCTGCGAAACACTGAAATAGGCAAAAAAACAGCAATTTGCACTGGTTGGTTAGTAGGTTAGTCCCAAAAATAATATAAATGTGTATACTAAAGCCCATTAAACATCCAAAACAAATAATATAATAGCATGGAACAATAAAAAATTATAGATACGTTGGAGATGTATCAAGCATCCCCAAGCTTAATTCCTACTCGTCCTCGAGTAGGTAAATGACAAAAACGGATTTTTTGATGTGGAATGCTACCTAGCATAATTTTCAAAGTAATTTTCTTTATTGTGGCATGAATGTTCAGATCCGAAAGATTCAAGACAAAAGTTTAATATTGACATAAAAATAATAATACTTCAAGCATACTAACAAAGCAATCATGTATTCTCAAAATAACATGGCCAAAGAAAGTTATCCCTACAAATCATATAGTCTGGCTATGCTCTATCTTCACCACACAAAATATTTAAATCATGCACAACCCCGATGACAAGCCAAGCAATGGTTTCATACTTTTGATGTTCTCAAACTTTTTCAATCTTCACGCAATACATGAGCGTGAGCCATGGACATAGCACTATATGTGGGTTAGAATGGTGGTTGTGGAGAAGACAAAAAAGGAGAACATAGTCTCACATCAACTAGGCGTATCAAGGGGCTATGGAGATGCCCATTAATAGATATCAATGTGAGTGAGTAGGGATTGCCATGCAACGGATGCACTAGAGCTAGAAGTGTATGAAAGCTCAACAAAAGAAACTAAGAGGGTGTGCATCCAACTCGCTTGCTCACGAAGACCTAGGGCATTTTGAGGAAGCCCATCATTGGAATATACAAGCCAAGTTCTATAATGAAAAATTCCCACTAGTATATGAAAGTGACAACATAGGAGACTCTCTATCATGAATATCAAGGTGCTACTTTGAAGCACAAGTGTGGTAAAAGGATAGTAACATTGTCCCTTCTCTCGTTTTCTCTCATTTTTTTGTTTTTTTTGTTTGGGCCTTTTCTCCTTTTTATGGCCTCTTTTTTATTTTTTCTTTTGTCCGGAGTCTCATCCCGACTTGTGGGGGAATCATGGTCTCCATCATCCTTCCCTCACTTGGGACAATGCTCTAATAATGATGATCATCACACTTTTATTTACTTACAACTCAAAAATTACAACTCAATACTTAGAACAAAATATGACTCTATGTGCATGCCTCCGGCGGTGTACCGGGATATGCAATGAATCAAGAGCGACATGTATGAAAGAATTATAAGGGTGGCTTTGCCACAAATACAATGTCAACTACATGATCATGCAAGGCAATATGACAATGATGAAACGTGTCATAATAAACGGAACAGTGGAAAGTTGCATGGCAATATATCTTGGAATGGCTATGGAAAAGCCATAATAGGTAGGTATGGTGGCTGTTTTGAGGAAGGTATACGGTGGGTGTATGTTACCGGCGAAAGGTGCGCGGTATTAGAGAGGCTAGCAATGGTGGAAGGGTGAGAGTGCGTATAATCCATCGACTCAACATTAGTCATAAAGAACTCACATACTTATTGCAAAAATCTATTATTTATCGAAACAAAGTACTACGCGCATGCTCCTAGGGGGATAGATTGGTAGGAAAAGACCATCGCTCGTCCCCGACCGCCACTCATAAGGAAGACAATCAATAAATAAATCATGCTCCGACTTCATCACATAACGGTTCACCATACGTGCATGGTACGGGAATCACAAACTTTAGACCAAGTATTTCTCAAATTCACAACTACTCAACTAGCATGACTCCAATATCACCATCTTCATATCTCAAAACAATTATCAAGTATCAAACTTCTGATAGTATTCTATGCACTTTATATGATAGTTTTTATTATACCTATCTTGGATGTTCATCATATTAGGACTAATTTTATAGCCAAAGCAAACTACCATGCTGTTCTATAGGACTCTCAAAATAATACAAGTGAATCATGAGAGATCAATAATTTCTATAAAATAAAACCACCACCATGCTCTAAAAAGATATAAGTGAAGCACTAGAGCAAAATTATCTAGCTCAAAAGATATAAGTGAAGCACATAGAGCATTCTAATAAATTCCGATTCATGTGTGTCTCTCACAAAAGGTGTGTACAGAAAGGATGATTGTGGTAAACTAAAAAGCAAAGACTCAAATCATACAAGACGCTCCAAGCAAAACACATATCATGTGGTGAATAAAAATATAGCCTCAAGTAAAGTTACCGATGGACGAAGACGAAAGAGGGGATGCCTTCCGGGGCCGCAAGCTTTGGCTTTTGGTTGTCCTTAAATTTTACCTTGGGGTGCCTTGGGAATCCCCAAGCTTAGGATCTTGCCACTCCTTATTCCATAATCCATCAAATCTTTACCCAAAACTTGAAAACTTCACAACACAAAACTCAACAGAAAATCTCATGAGCTCCGTTAGTGTAAGAAAACAAATCACCACTTCAAGGTACTGTAATGAACTCATTCTTTATTTATATTGGTGTTAAACCTACTGTATTCCAACTTCTCTATGGTTCATACCCCCCCGATACTAGCCATAGATTCATCAAAATAAGCAAACAACACACTAAAAACAGAATCTGTCAAAAACAGAACAGTCTGTAGTAATGTGGATCAAACGTATACTTCTGTAACTCCAAAAATTCTTAAATAAATGGGTGGACGTGAGTAATTTTTCTATTAATCATCTTCAAAAAAATCAACCTAAAAGCACTCTCCAGTAAAAAATGGCAGCTAATCTGGTGAGCGCTAAAGTTTCTGTTTTTTACAGCAAGATCATAAAGACTTCACCCAAGTCTTCCCAAAGGTTCTACTTGGCACAAACACTAATTTAAAACATAAAACCACATATAAACAGAGTCTAGATGAAATATTTATTATTAAACAGAACCAAAAAGAAAGAAACTAAAACAAAATTGGGTTTCCTCCCAACAAGCGCTATCGTTTAACGCCCTTAGCTAGGCATAAAAACGAGAATAGATCTAGGTATTATCATCTTCGGTATGCAATCCATAAGTGGCTCTCATAATAGATTCATAAGGTAATTTAATTTTCTTCCTAGGAAAGTGTTCCATGCCTTTCCTTAATGGAAATTGGAATCTAATATTTCCTTCTTTCATATCAATAATTGCACCAATCGTTCTAAGGAAAGGTCTACCAAGAATAATAGGGCATGTAGGATTGCAATCTATATCAAGAACAATGAAATCTACGGGAAAACAATTCCTATTTGCAAAAATAAGAAGATCATTAATTCTTCCCATAGGTTTCTTAATGGTGGAATCCGCGAGATGCAAATTTAAAGAACAATCATCAAATTCACGGAAACCTAACACATCACACAAAGTTTTTGGAATCGTGGAAACACTAGCACCCAAATCACATAAATCATGGCATTCATCGTCTTTAATCTTAATTTTAATAGTAGGTTCCCACTCATCATAAAGTTTTCTAGGGATAGAAACTTCTAATTCAAGCTTTTGTTCATAGGATTGCATTAAGGCATCAACGATATGTTTGGTAAAAGCTTTATTTTGACTATAAGCATCAGGAGAATTTAACACGGATTGGAACAAGGAAATACAATCTATTAAAGAACAATTATCATAATTAAATTCCTTGAAATCCAAAATAGTGGGTTCATTGCTATGTAAAGTTTTGACCTCTTCAATCCCACTTTTACCAATTTTTGCATCTAGATCTAAAAACTCCAAATCATTGGGACGCCTTTTAACTAAAGTTGACTCATCTCCAGTCCCATCATTATCAAGATTCATATTGCAAAGCAAAGATTTAATAGGAGACACATCAATCACTTTTAGATCTTCATCCTTATTATCATGAAAACTAGAAGAACACGCTTTCATAAAGCAGTCTTTTTTAGCACGCATTCTAGCAGTTCTTTCTTTGCACTCATCAATGGAGATTCTCATAGCTTTGAGAGACTCATTGATATCATGCTTAGGTGGAATAGATCTATGTCTCAAAGAATCAACATCAAGAGAAATTCTATCCACGTTCCTAGCCAACTCAGCAATCTTAGGCAATTTTTCTTCAAGCAAAGCATTGAAATTCTTTTGCAAAATCATAAATTCTTTAACACTAGTCTCAAAATTAGAGGGCATCTTATTAAAATTTCCATAAGAGTTGTTGTAGGAATTACCATAATTTTTAGAGGAATCACTAGGAAACCGCCTAGGATTAAAGTTTCCTCTATACACGTTGTTACCAAAATTGTTCCTACCAACAAAATTCACATCCAAAGATTCATTATTATTCTTAATCAAAGTAGACAAAGGCATATCATTAGGATCAGAAGAAACACTCTTATTAGCAAACAATTTCATAAGTTCATCTATCTTTCCACTTAAAACATTAATCTCTTCTATTGCATGAACCTTTTTACTAGTAGATCTTTCGGTGTGCCATTGAGAATAATTAACCATTATATTATCTAGGAGTTTAGTTGCTTCTCCTAAAGTGATTTCCATAAAAGTGCCTCCCACGGCTGAATCTAAAAGATTTCTAGAAGCAAAATTCGATCCAGCATATAAATTTTGTATGATCATCCATAAATTCAAACCATGAGTAGGGCAATTACGTATCATTAATTTCATCTTCTCCCAAGCTTGTGCAACATGCTCATGATCAAGTTGCTTAAAATTCATAATATCGTTTCTAAGAGAGATGATCTTAGCGGGAGGAAAATACTTAGAGATAAAAGCATATTTGCACTTATTCCATGAATCAATACTAATGTTAGGCAAAGACGAAAACCAAGTTTTAGCACGATCTCTAAGCGAAAATGGAAATAGCTTCAATTTAACAATATCATTATCCACGTCTTTCTTCTTTTGCATATCACACCAATCAACAAAGTTGTTTAGATGGGTAGCGGCATCTTCACTAGGAAGGCCAGAAAATTGATCTTTCATGACAAGATTCAGCAAAGCAGCATTAATTTCACAAGATTCAGCATCGGTAATAGGAGCAATCGGAGTGCTAAGAAAGTCATTGTTGTTGGTATTGGAAAAATCACACAATTTAGTATTATGTTGAGCCATCGTGACAAACAATCCAACACACACGCACACAAGAAGCAAGCGAAAAGAGACGAGTGGAAAAAGGGGGCGAATAAAACAGCAAAGGTGAAGTGGGGGAGAGGAAAACGAGAGGCAAATGGCAAATAATGTAATGCGAGGGATAAGAGTTTGTGATGGGTACTTGGTATGTCTTGACTTGACTTGACTTGACGTAAGCCTCCCAGGCAACGGCGCACGAAATCCTTCTTGCTACCTCTTGAGCATGCGTCGGTTTTCCCTTGAAGAGGAAAGGGTGATGCAGCAAAGTAACGTAAGTATTTCCCTCAGTTTTTGAGAACCAAGGTATCAATCCAGTAGGAGGTCACACACGAGTCGCCTTATACGTGCACAAACAAATAAGAACCTTGCAACCAACGCGATAAGTGAGGTCTGATAGAGACAATAAGATAAATATTTTTGGTATTTTTATGATATAGATTGGAAAGTAAAGATTGCAAAATAAAAGACGGAAGAAATAGTAAATTGATAGGAAAATAATATGATGGAAGATAGACCCGGGGGCCATAGGTTTCACTAGTGGCTTCTGTCAAGATAGCAAACTCTATGTTGGGTGAACAAATTACTATCGAGCAATTGATAGAAAAGTGCATAGTTATGAGAATATCTAGGCATGATCATGTATATAGGAATCACGTCCTCGACAAGTAGACCGAAACAATTCTGCATCTACTACTATTACTCCACACATCGACCGCTATCCAGCATGCATCTAGAGTATTAAGTTCATAAGAACAGGGTAATGCATTAAGCAAGATGACATGATGTAGAGGGATAAACTCAAGCAATATGATATAAACCCCATCTTTTTATCCTCGATGGCAACAATACAATACGTGCCTTCCTGCCCCTGCTGTCACTGGGAAAGGACACCGCAAGATTGAACCCAAAGCTAAGCACATCTCCCATTGCAAGAAAGATCAATCTAGTAGGCCAAACCAAACTGATAATTCGAAGAGACTTGAAAAGATAACCAATCATACATATAAGAATTCAGAGAAGAACCAAATATTTTTCATAGATAATCTTGATCATAAACCCACAATTCATCGGATCTCGACAAACAGACCGCAAAAAGAATTACATCGAATAGATCTCCAAGAGAATCGAGGAGAACTTTGTATTGAGATCCAAAGAGAGAGAAGAAGCCATCTAGCTAATAACTATGGACCCGAAGGTCTGTGGTAAACTACTCACACATCATCGAAGAGGCTATGGTGTTGATGTAGAAGCCCTCCGTGATCGATTCCCCCTCCGGCGGAGCGCCGGAAAAGGCCCCAAGATGGGATCTCACGGGTACAGAAGGTTGCGGCGGAGGAAATAGGGTTTCGTGGTGCTCTCGGATGTTTTCAGGGTATATGAGTATATATAGGCGAAGGAAGGAGGTCGGTGGAGCCACGAGGGTGGGGGCGCGCCCTCCTACCTCGTGGCCGCCTCGTTGCTTCCTTGACGTCTACTCCAAGTCTCTTGGATTGCGTTTGTTCCGGAAATGATCCTCGCGAAGGTTTCATTCCGTTTGGATTCCGTTTGATATTCCTTTTCTGCGAAACACTGAAATGGGCAAAAAAACAACAATTTGTAATGGGCCTTTGGTTAGTAGGTTAGTCCCCAAAATAATATAAAAGTGTATACTAAAGCCCATTAAACATCCAAAACAGATAATATAATAGCATGGAACAATTAAAAATTATAGATACGTTGGAGACGAATCACTGCGCGGTAGTAGCCGGAGGCGGCAGCAGTGCAAGGTAGCAGCGGGGCGCAGCGGCAAGGAGCAGCAGTGGCGCTGTAAGCAATAGCAGGTAGGCAGGGCCGACGGTTCACGGCGTGGAAAGAGGGCTTGCGGGCGAGGGCAGCAGCCGTACGCCGCAGCAGCAAACGGCAGCAACAGCGCAGGAGTAGCAGCCGTACACACACATGTACGCGTACACAGGGGGTTCGGGCACGACGATGATGGCGGCCTACAACGTCTACCACGATAGATCAAGGACGGAAATGGGGAATCGGCGGAGAGGCTCACTGCGGTGCTCGTGGACGAGGTCGGGGAGCGCGGGGGTAGCTGGATGCGTTGGGGTTG